>NC_142505.1:88342916-88648333 GCF_057876585.1 Rhinolophus sinicus | reverse complement strand
CTTTAGGGCTGAAGGGTGTAAAATCTTGGACTCAAGGGGCAAAAGAGAAAATTAAACAAAACTCCAATGGGTGAGGTGAGCCAACCCTTGAAATATAGCTGTGTGTAGAGGGAGTGAATCCAATCCCAGACCTGTATATTCTAGGAGCTGTGCTATCTAACATCCAGTTTAAAGTGTTTCTTTTCCTTGTGTTATTCTTGAGATCTCAGTAGTGCGTTATAGCTGGCATGTGCGGGCCTGTGGAGAATTAGGACAGGGCCTATGTCCTCCTGGTGTTGTCTACCCTAAGACAGGGGCCATGTCCTTGGGGCTGTGTCCTTTGAGAAAGTCTTATAGTGAGAGCCTGCAAGACAGTTTTGAGATGGAGAGAGGTGACCAGCAGAAGGGCCCAGAGCAGTGGTCCAGAGTGAGCGATGGTAAATGATAATCAAAGTGGATTTGGTAAGACCATAGGACAAAAGCATGACATTTTTTAAACCTTCCAATCTGCTGACTCAACCAGGAACCTTGAATTCAGACTCTAGGGTCACTTCCAGCCTTGACTTTCAGGTTGGAGCCTATAACCAACAATGACCCTAAGAGTAGATGGATTCTTGACCAGCCAAAGGTCAGACCAGAGGAAGAATCAGTCAACTTCTCTAAACATTGGTTTCCTTGTGTGTAAGGAGCATGCATAATACTACCTCCCTTGGGGGAAAATAAGAATATATATTTTTACTTTTTTGTGTGTGTCTGCAAAAACTAAAAACAAACAAAAACAGAAACAGGCAGATAAAACAAGGTACAAATCAACGTGGTTACCTATAAGGAGTGAGCATAAGAATGGGGTAGATGGAGATAAAAATAGGAGGGGTACTTCTCAGTATGTAGCTTTTTGTAGCATTTTATTTAACAAACATGTGCGTGAAATATGCATTTGAGTAATGACCCTTGCAGTTCTGTTGTGAGGATAAAATGAGGTTATGCAGGTACAACAGCTGGCATACTTGGGGGCATGTAAAATGGTGCCAGTGTTATTTCTGCAGCAGCATCTTGATGCTCCTGTAGGGAACTTGTTCCTTGTCTAGCACCTGATGGGCCATACACTAGGAAATGACAAAAGTCATCAGTTGTATTCTCAGGGGACTAGTCTAATATTTAGCCACCCTGAAGCCTGTGGTTGCTCTTGCTTCCGTGCCTTCTGCATTCTTTCCTTCCTGCCTTCCTCCAGCCACGCCACGTCCAATTTGGGGCTTCATGATTTCATTCTGGCTCACTATTGTCCACCACTTTTCCCTTCCACTGGTTACATGCTGCTTTTCTTGTACAACAAACCAGTAACTTATTATGTCTCATATCAAACAACTCTAAGAATAGCAGGTGTCAAGAGCTGTGCCAAAGAAAGGAGTTGGCTCTGAGTGGATGTGGTCACGTGGGAAAGCAATGAAGTGAGGAGATTTAGGAGGCATTTGATTAATACCAGTAATTAAGAGATTCATTTGCCATTACTGCCTTCCAGAAACCTCCTGGGCTGACTTCATCGAGTTTCTGGGAGTATCTCTCTAGGTCAGGATTTATTTGAGATGAGATTCACTTTCCAGCAATGAGAAGCAGGGAATTCCTGTTACAGTGAAGGGTTAGAACTGGGGCAGGATTTGGGGGTAGACAATAGTTTTGAGTTGGTCCTAAAGGCAGGGAAAGCCAGAGTAATAATAGCTACCAAATACTGAGGGCCTACTGTGTGCCAGACTTTGCACCAGATCTTTATATGCATTACCTCCTAATGTTACCATTACTACTCCGTGAAACATTTACTGAGCATGTATTATGTGCTAAGTATGGTTCTACATGTTTTACATGGATTATCTTATCTAGTCCTTACAACTGTATATGCTAAATAATTTTTATTCCAATTTCTTCGATAAAGAAATTGGGATAAATAACTAATTGAATACCTTGCCCCCTGGTCCCACAGATGGCAAGTAGCAGAGCTTGGACTATAACCCAGGCTTTTGGAGTCTAGAGCCCCAGTCACTGCCTCATGACCTCATTTAAATCCCAGGAGTATCTCTTGCTATGTGTAATTTATAGTTGATGAAATAGAATCGTTGAGCCAAGGACACGCAGGACCTCCTGGTGTCCTCAAATGACAAGGGCACGGTGAAGACATGCGTCACCATCTTGGATGCTGAGAATGGGCTGCTTATGCCCAGCAGTTTCCCTCCCTACAGCCCTGAAGTCCCTTAGTCCTTTTCTCTGGTTATCTCTGTCCTTTCCCAGCCAACTCTTGCAAAATCTAGACTATGACCTTTTCCATCTTGGTTTTCTAAGCTTAGTACTGTGTCCTTGCCAGATCCAGAGCCTGGCAGTGAGTTCCAGTCTGTCCACCAGCCTGATTTCCCCTTTCTTTGTCTTGTTTTATCCCCCTGGAGTCCTATTGCAAACCTAACAGACATATTTGGGGCACGATGCTACCATTCACATGATGCAGAATATTCCCTGTACATATGAGTAGACTCTTCCATAGTGCCCAACTCTCTGTATCAGCAACCTTGGATCTCTGAGCCCGCTGCGGCTGGGGGCAGTTAGCTACAAGCCTGCTGCCCATCTCTGGGGGACCAACCCCTTCCCTAGCCCAGGACACTCCTCGTTGTTCACATTTCTTCCCTTACGTTTTCTGTCTTCCCGGTTCTATTTCAAGTTATTTATGATATTTTCAACTAAAAGATTCTATTACCTCTTGGTAAAGTCCAGAAGTGTATTATCATTTCAAAAATAAGTCTCTGTATTGTAGAAAAGGAAGAAAGATACACCAGGAATGGTCTGGGCCAGAATTTCCTTTGAAGCTCAATAATGTAGAGATAGCTGGGGACATCGCCTTACTTTTCACTCCATTTTTCTTTTTAAAATATTCTTGATAAATACGTGCTGGCACCTAGGATAATCTTAGTGCTTCTCTCTGCCACTTTTTTTTTTTTTTTCTTTTCTTGGGGAAAAATGCAGCAAGCTCAGCGATCATAACAGGAAGCCTTAGGATGTGGCATTTATGAAAAAAATTTTGTAAACTAGTACAAATTATATTAATAATACCGGTGTATTAGGCTTCAGCCAGACGTGTTGCTTGCTAATTGCATTTTCCAAGTGACATTTTAGGGAAGTTTTATTGAATTCATCCATTAAATTAGGAACTGGACTTTTAAACTCTTGAAAGTTTTGGCTTTTGGGTGAGGCATCTAATACTTAGGATACAATTTGATTTTGTATCTTGAAATCACTCTACCTTTGGTTCATGCATGAATGCATTTTTGACTTGCTCAAGACATTCATTGTTGGGTATGGAAAAACTGGTTAAATTAAAAACTGGGTTATTTGGGCTGGAGCTATTCCCTCTACTTAGTTACATGTTTGAACATTATTAGCATAAAATATTAAACATGCAGGCTATATAATACCATGAGAGGTTCAGATGAAAATTGTTTCTTCAGTCTGGTGAGGGGAGAAGCTAGGAATAAGACAATTACATTAATTCATGCAATTTGTATTACCTACTAACACAAGGCATTTTTCAGTAAGTAATGGAGCTACAGAAATGAACAAAATAAAGGACCTGCCTTTATAGAGCTTACATTCTTACTTAATAGGATCTTACTTAATGGAATTCTAGAATTAAGGAATTTGGGGAAGAGAATTGTTTTCCCAGCTGGGAATTGGTGGTTGAGAAGAATGTTGACATATGGTATGGAAGGGTTCGAGACTTAAGGAAGAGTCTGAACAGAGGCTCAATGATGTAGACATGCAAGGTGTGCTCATCCACCGTAACTGTACTAAAAGAGATTTACCGCTGTGACAGTAGGGGGAATTATGGTCAGGTGATGGAGGAAGCTTCTAATTTCTCTTTCTATAACACTAAACCAAACATTTTAAATAAATCACTGAAGGCCACACCTACACATAAGTTTTAAGGAACTCAAGGATACAATTTTGAAACATTGGTCAAAACATCTGATTACACAAGGAATTGTGCAGGTAGAAAGCAAAGAGGAAACATTACTAAAAATAAAGAAGCCAGTTGGCTGTCTTCCATATGGTGGGGTTAATTTACCCTGGGTTGAAATGACCTTGACAAACACAGAGGCATTGATTATGTCTCCCCCTGGCCCCCACCCCAAACTGGCAGTATAGACCAGAATTTTTAGAGAGCCTTGATCGTGGGAGTTCAACCAGTCAGGAAAAGTAACATGTGTCATTGACATAGGCATTGCTTTTTGATTAAAGAGGAAATTCAGACAGAAGGTAGCTGGGTCAGTATAGGATTAAAACGAAAAGAAGCTGATATTTTTAAACACCAAGCTGGCACATTTGGATGAATTGTCAACTTCTCTCTGAGTAAAATTCTGCCTGACTCTCTGATGAGGGTAATTAAAACTACAACCCTTCCCGGTGGCCAGTACTAGCGTCACACTGACCATTCTTGATCGTAGTTTCTCATTTTCCTAGACCCATTTTCTTGGGCTATCACAGAACCACATATCATGGGTTATATAGCTTAATTTATATTTTCATTTCCTCCATCATATATGAGAGACATCTTAGTCTAATCAGCAACACATTAGCTTATTACTTCTGCAGATGGTAATTTCATCTGCTTCACGTGGTTCCTCTTGGCTTTAGTTTTGGAGGGTGACTCATTAAAAAAAGAAAATTTCATTGTTTTCTTTCTTAGTATAAAAGTCATATACATTTCATGTAGAAAATATGAATATAAACATAAACAAAAAGGAAAATCCAAATCCTCTGTAATTCCATATATGTAAAAGGAAACATATTGAGTATACTATTTGATAATTTTCTTTTGCTACAGAAATTTAAAAAAAATATCTATCGTATGTAATTAAATATTCAGACATGAGATTCTTTTTAAATAGCTAGATCATATGGTGTTCAGTGCATCCTCCCTGGTTTAGTTAATAAATCCCATGTTGTTGAATATTTAGGTTAAATAGTTAGGATATTTTATGTTAGAAATTTTAGGATATTTAGGATACTTAGGTTAGAAATTTTGCTGCATTGAAAATCTTTGTAGTTTATTTTTGTTAACTTTCCCACACAACCATAATTATTTTTATAAGTTTCTATTATACATGTGGACTTGCTGGGTCAATCAACGTGCATATTTTAAAGTTCTCGCTAGACATTGTCGAACTGATCTATTGGAAGGTTTATACAATATATATTCTGAATGCATTGCTTGAAGCTGCATGTTTCCTAGATGAAATGTGCCCTTTTATGACTTTATCTCCAAATTATAGGCCTTTTCAGATTTGAAAACTATGAAATATTTTATAGATGGTTACTGTCCGGGAAGAACAGTAAATTTCCCACATGATTCCTACCCATGTTAGTTAAGTTTGTTAGTCAAATGAATGAGCTAAGTAAGGAGGTTATTTTTAGACACAGTAGTACCAAATTCAAAGTCTGTAGTACAATGGAAGGATTGAATATCAACTTAGATGACCTGGCTTTGAATTCTGACTCTATAATCAATCTTAAACCAATACAGTCGCTTTAAGCTTCAGTTTTTCTCATCTGTAAAATGAGGATCCAATCTGCCTTATCTATTGGTAAATGAAGTAGACCATGTGGTCTCGGTGTGATTGATCTCATTTCCACTTAGAGGAATAGGCTTTGATTGATGTAAACCCAAAAATATAATCCTATCTCCCTTCCTTGGTCATTGGTTCAGGAATGAGCAACCCCACCAGTATATAGCATTTGCAGTAGATTGTGTTATATTCAAAATATATAAAACTCATCCCATCTGGACTTTCTTTTAGAATGATTTTACTTCCCATCCTACTAACAACAGGCTTAGACAAGAACTTTGTTTGCCCTATAAAATGTGGGTGGAAGTTACATGTGCCATTTTCAAGTGGAAGTTTTAAGAACCAGCATGTGGCTTTGCCATCACTCTTTCCTCTGCCACAAGATTAATATGCCCTAGAAATTGGCTTCTTCCTCTGTCTTACTCCCAGAATGAAGAAGACATGGATGAAGCCCTGGCTGTTTGGTAACAGCCAATGTGCAAGTTGAATGAGAAATAAACCTTTGTTGCTTTGCAAGCCACTGGGGTTTTAGGGCCATTTGTTACTGCAGCACAGCTTAGGATAGGCTGACTCCTACACTATGTGTTGAACTAGAGTGAACATTTTTCAAGGGTGTGTGCCTAACCTCATTTTGTCTGTTACGAATGAAGCTCAAGCCGTTTCTGTTACATCTGGGAGAAGAGGCACTCTCTTTCTTCGGATGCTGTGTTATATGGTGGTGTCACCAGGTACTGCTGTAGCATTTTGTTACTATATGATAGAAATCAGAGGAAAGAGAAAACAGATAAGAATAACACCAGGAGAAATGGAACTAGAGCCCTAATCTTAATTCAATGCCTGAAGTTGAACACACCTTTGAATTCTTCGGTTAAGTGAGCCAGAAACAATAAATTTGCGTTACAGTTTAAGCCGATTTGAGCTGAATTTTCTTTTATTTGCAACCAAGAGCATCATGGTTGATTCAAACGTCTTCTGCAACATGATTTAGCAGAACCCAATTTGGGAAACCTGAAAACAGGATAACACTGTGAGATGGTCATTTCTGGCCAGTACTATGTGCTAATGGTGGCTGAAACAGGACAAAGATAGAACTTGGAAGAGTTCCAGAAGGTAAAGAATTCTGAGGTTAGGGTGCAATATGTTTATTCCACTGTGAGGTGGAAATTGAAAACTGATTGGGGGATAGTATGAAGAAGAGATCATCACTGGTTTCACACATGCTGATTTTTAGAAGTTCTCCACTTTATGCAGTACTTTTCTTGTTCTTACAGTCCTAGTAGCGATTATCACTGCTTTAGTTGTTCTTGCAGGATTTCAAACACTGCCGGCTTCCTTAGATGTCTATTTCCAGCCCACCCTGTTCTGTCACAGTCCATACTTTTAGCAGAGAGGCCTCTTCCTGGATTTATCACTTGACTGGTAGGGGGCTTAATTAATTAGTATGTGTAAGATGTCCAGCTCTTTATTGGATTAGGGGTAATTAGGAAAGCAGAACCAAGAGCTTTTTATTACCTTCCTCTCTGCTGGTCTTTTTCCTGCTTCTTCTGGAGAACCTGGCATTGATGTTGGCTTAAATGAACTTGAACTTGTTATGCTGTCTTATTTCATTTTTCATTAAACAGATTCGGAAGTCTCCCAGGTCCCACATGGGAAACACTGTCCAAGGATCAGTCATTTCTCCCATAGACCAGGCAAATTCAATGTTGATAAATAATGCAGGCTTATAATCGCCATAAAGGGCAAAGTGTTTGAAAGCCACAGGTGAAATCTGCTGGATTCTTACAGCTTTCTCTTACAAGAAATTACCCCCCAACTTGGACGTCATACTTACCCCATGGACCCAACTCACTAATTCCCTCCACACAGATAATGCAACATGCCCTGCAAACGATAGGATTTAAATGTTATATTATTTTACTTCATATCTTGATTGCATTTTCACCCATTTTCTTGTTTTCCTACACAGAAGATGAATTGGTTAGGAATTGCATTTGGGGGCTAACAACAGAAACCGGAAATAAAATGATTAACAAGATGGAGGTTTATTTTTCTCTCAAATAGAGGCAGTCTGGAGGCTGACTTTCTATAGTTATTATAGTAGTTCTATGATATTAAGTTGGTGCAAAAGTAATTGTAGTTTAAAAGGTAACAAATAATTACAAAAACCGCAAGTACTGTTGCACCAGCCTAATACAATCTATGTCTTAGGCTTCTTCTACCTTATTGTTCTGTCACCATTAACACGTGACTGCCATCTTCAAGGTGCAAGATGGCCACTGCAGCTTCAGACATGAAGTCCAAATTCCAGGCAGGAAAAAAAGAGGAAAGGCAAAAAAAATAAAAAATAAAAAATTTTTAAAAAGCCTCCCAACTAAATTAGCACCCCTCTTGAAACCCTCATGTAGAACTTAGTTACCTGGCTACCCCTATCTTGAGGTCAGGCTGGAAAAAGTAGTTTTGCATCATGGCATGTTGATGACCTCAACAAGATCAGGTTTCTAATAATAAGGAAGAAGTAATGATGGGTAAAAAGTAGGCAGTTATCAGTTTCTATCATATAGCATTCTTGACATTATGTCTTAAGTAATAACCCTTAACTCAATAATAATTACTAGTATTTGTATAGTATGTTAGGTTGTCAAAACTGATTCCTCCAGTGGTCATGGCTTCTTGGGGTCTTCAGTGACTTAAGAGAACACAGATACCATTTTATATGGAGGAATATTAGAAAATCTTTATTTGCCATATGGTACCCAGCAATGACCCATCCTAAATAGATGTAGAGGGAGAAGCCTTCTCAAAGATTTTATTAAGTTGAACTTCTCCTAACTTCCCTAGATGCCTTCCAGGAGGTTCACCTGCAATCACTGTGGAGTAAAGGCACAGAACACAATATCCTGGTGCTTTCTGTTCAGCATTCCGTTCTCTTGCTCTTCCAGTTGGACATATGTCCTCTCCAGTAGATAGAGCAGTGCATTTTTAAGGTGAGTTGCTTAATGTGTTAGATATCAATTGGAATGCATCTCAACAGTGGATGCAGGTGGCCACTGTGGAATTCTAGACTTGGGGCACCAACAATACAACAAAACAAAAGATACTCATAGTGCAACGATCTGGCTATTGACTATTTTCAAAATCTTTCTGCCGCAGAGAGATAAGGACAGATGGTTGGTGGGAGGGGGGCAGTGTAGGGAAGAGACATGGCAGGTTAGCAGGTGCTCAATGTTAATTTCCTTCTGTGCCTTTTATGGTTCGGGGGCTAGGAAGTTTAGGAAGTGCCAGGGAGATCATCTTACAAAGGCATTTGATCTCAACTCATTTTGTGTCATTATCCAGAAATAATGAGAGAAACTGAGGCAAAAGTGTTGAGATCATTTTCATATCAAGGATTAGAAAACATTCCCCCAGTGGGAGGTTATTTCGTATTTGTGGGTTAGACCTTACCTAGGAGCTATTTCCATCAGCAAAATGCAGCTTCTTTCTCTCCTACCACCCACTTAGTGCCCTGTCTTGCCTCCATCAGCTGTTGTTTTGAGAGAGCAGGAAGCAGCACTAATATACCCTTTGATTCACTTCCGCTGTCTCCTATCTCGGTTGTGGTTCAAGTATGTGGAAACGACTTTCTTCCAATGAGGTCTCGTTGTCCTCGTCTTCTGGTAATGCTATCTTAGAGCAGCCACCAGTATGCAAGGTTCAGAAGCAATGTCACCGTTTGGGGAGAACATATGGAACCTAAATTTCATTTCTCCACTGGGACATATGCTATTAATTAAAGGCAGATTCTAAAGATTACACTTGGTAGATGCATTGTCACACTGGCGAGAACTGAAAAACAAAAAACAAAACCATTACACGTATTTCAGCTTCCTGTCAATCATTTCATAGTTGAATGAAAGCAGTAACTATTTGTTATATAGCATATTTAACATAGGTGATTAATGCACTGCTTAAAATCTTTCAGGGCATTCCCAACTTTTTGGAGAAATTCTGAACTCCCTAACATAACCTCTAAGACCTTTTGTGATCTGGTCTCTGGCCATTTACCTTTTCAGCTTCACATTTTTATCACTTTCTAATATGTACAATATAATCTAACCATATCAAGCAAATAATAATAAAAGCTCACGTTTTTGAGCCAGCATCTATACAAAACACTTACCATTCAGCTCAAAGTAGGAATTTCTGGAAATGGGATTGCTGACTAACTGCAGGTCTGTGGGCCATGCTCCGTATAGATGCTTGCATACGTTATTCACTGGCTATTGCGGTTCCATTCTTTTCAAATACCCTGAGACCATCATGTGTCTTTAATCACAGTTTCTATCAATTCCCCTTAATTCAATTTCTAGTCGATCCTCCTGGGCTGCAGGGATGTCTTTCATACTTCTCCAGGTCTGCACTCAACCCAACTGCCAGCTCATCTACATCCTTTGTGCTCCAGCCATTTCCTTGAAGCCTCCTGGAGTTGGTGGGACATTTGCATTTCAGATTGCAGGTTGACACCTTTCCTTTGTTACCCTAAGGACAATCCAGCACTGTTACCTGCCCAATCTTGATCAGCTGTTACAGGTCAACACTACTTGGCAGAATGCAAAATAAATGGCAGAAAAGAAATGAACATCATAGTAAACTACAGACCTTCATGAATCCCTTCCATGCAGTTCGTTCTTGAGCTCTCATTGGAGGAGAAGAAATATATATGTGTATAGAGTATGTTGTAATGATTCATTATATGTAACATACTGCAATCATTTCTATGTATATGCAGTGTATTTTAATAAAACTATATGAGAGACAACTTTATAGCAAAGCAGCATTTTAAATGCAGTGTAGCTGGACATTAATTTCCTCATTTAATTCTCACAAAAATCCTACAATTTAAATAAATTAGATTAAATGCTCTTATCACTATAGATGCAGAGCCTGAGGCTTAGGATAACTTTAGTGATTTGTTAAAAGTGAGAACAACTCAACCACTATGCCAGGGGTAAAAAACTAATCGCTCTCAGCCATTGAAATCAGCCATATATTTTTTTTTGGGGGGGGGGTGAGGGGTGGAGGAGAGAGCACAGCAGATTTTATCATTATAATCTTATAGCATTTGAATTCACTACCAGTTTCATACACACACACCATAACACAAGTCTAGATTTCTGTTGAAGAATTAGAAGCCGTAGGAATACTAGGTCCTGCCTCATGTCAAAAGCTGGAGCTCTGGGGGGCAGTTGTCCCCTCACAGTTTGCCATAGTCTGCACTACTCTCTCTTGTCTGTCCCAGGACCCAGCTCACTCTGCTTGCTCTGCATGGCTCCTCTGCCACTTGAGGTTAGGACCACTGAACAACACACACACTCTCTCTATATATCCATAGTTCCCCCACAGCACGATCTTTTGCCATTTCCCTCCTTTGCAGTTGCTCAGTTGTCTTATCACCTTTTACTCAACCAATACAATCCACTTCCTTTCCTGCCTCTCTGTCACATCCTCTTCCCAACATTTTCCACCCTTGCTAACTCAGAGTTGGCTACGACTCTGGGCAAGCCTCTGTCTTAGTCCTTCCGGCAGTGCACTGTAATTGGCCTTTAATGTGTTGTTCACACAAGCCCACTGGTAGCTGGCGGGTAAATCTTTCTCCCTGAATCTTGATGCCCGGCTTACTTTTGCTCAGTAAGGATTTGAACAATGGATGAAATAAATGAGTGGATGGATGGATGAGTGAAGGTATGACTTGTTGACGGGAACTCAGACGGAAACCACTTTCTGCTCCCCTTTCCAGAGCAGGGGAAGTAAATATTCACAGTCACCTATAGGGACCTGCCCTTGGCTTTTGACAAGAGCATATCATGTGCTTGAACTGCTTGTTGGTCTGCTCAGCACTTGTTTCTAAACCAGAAATATCCAGGAGGAAAGGATACAACATGTTTTTTCTTCCCAAATGAACTCAGAGCAGTAAATGATATTAAACCACAGATAAAACTAAATGGTGATTCAGTTTTTAAGGATTAAAAAGAGCAGGTCTCTAGGATATTAATCATGAACTATAGTTGAATGCTGAATTCAGCACTGAACTTGTAGTAGTAAAGACAATTCTAGTCCAGTTAAGAGAAACGTTCATTAGACATGACATTCTACTAGCCAGTAAGTTAAAAAAAAAAAAAAAAAAAAAAAAAAAGCCTCTTTATCAGATCACTTTACTGAACTATTTCAGTTGACTCTTATTTTAACTAGGCATTCTGCCATCTGAAATTAGTATTCCACATATAATGTCTCAACAGTTAGACTTCTTCCTTTGTAACTTATCACAGTTGCACAATTCCCCAACCCAACATTAACTATGAACTTAAATACCAACCTTGTTCTGGTCCTTTCTAAAAATTTGTGAAAGGATTACATTCATATCGTTAATACCATCAAGTGGAAAAGACATAAAAAAGCAGCTATTCCTTGTCCCTCTTCCCCAGTTTCTCTCTCTCGTGACAATCATTTCAAACGATTTTTAGCTATATTTTATTTTTATTAACTTACTATCTCTAAATGCTACGCTTTTCCTCCTTTATGTATTAGTTTCAGTTACTCCCTACTTGACTCCTTAACATGGAAGATGGTGGTTCGACTCTTATATCATCCCTGCTCTACTTTATCCCTGCATCCTCTCCATCTGTATATACCACCATTTAAACAATAAAATCCACATTCAGTCTTCATTATTTTTGCACACAATAGTCCCCAAATATCCCCGTTTCTACCCTTGGCTCCCTACCTTCTAATCTCAATATAACAACCTGAGGGCAGCTTCTAAAATGGAAGGATTATCTTGTCACTTCTCTGCTCCCGACCTTGCCATGATTCCTCATCTTACTCAGAGGAAAAGCCCAAGTGCCTGCATGGGGTCCTGCATGACCTGGCTCTCGTTACCTCCTGTTCTAGTCTCACTATTCTCTTCTTTTCTCTGCCCACTTTCCAGCAATGCTGGTTTTCTTGCTATTGGCCGAGCACCTCAGACACACTCGTACCTCAGGCTCTCTATGCTCTTCTCCCAAATATTTGCATGGCCAACACTCGTTCAACCTGCCGCGCCTCAATAATTTTTGGTCCCTGTGTTCCGTCAAACCTTTTATTGTTTTCAGTAGCTCTTAGCATCTAGCTCCTGCTACACTGGAAGCTCCAGGACAGCAGGGCTCTTCATTTTGTTTGCTCTTGTATGTCACACCTAGAAGAATCCCTAGCACACAGCACAGAGTGCCGGGAGCTGCTCAAAAACTGGCTAAGTGAATGAATAATACGATGGTTTAATGGGACGCACGGCAGGGTCAGGAGTAGTGTCATGGAGATGTCATCTCCTCTCTTGCCTAGTAGTTTTCTGTTCCTTCACGCGTTTATAAGCGCCCTTTTCTTCTCTTATCCCATTTGTTAGCCGTATAGCCTTCATTCCAAATGTGCTGTAATATCACGGTTTTGTTTTTAAGGAGAATGACTGATGTTTCTCTAAGTTTAATTTTGGCTTTCAGTTAAAGACTTTTTTTTTTTATCGTGTTAAGTGAGCATTCTTATACTGTTTTTAAAACAGCTTTATTAAGATAGAATTCAGAGATCACATAATTCATCCTTTAAAAGTGTTTAATTTGATAGTACTATCGGCTGAATTGTGTCCCTCTCACCCCCAAATTCGTATGATGAAGTCCCATCTCCCAGCACCTCAGAATGGGACCATATTTGGAGAGAAGGTCTTTATAGAAGTGATTAGGTAAAAATGAAGCTGGTAAGGTGGGGCCCTACTCCAGTATGACTAGTGTCCTATAAAAAGAGGGTGAGACACCTGAGGTGCACGTGCACAGAAGGATGACCGTATGAGGACCAAAGAGCAGGAGGGTGACCATCTGTACACCAAGGGCAGAGGTCTCAGAGGAACCCCTGCTGTCACCTTGATGGTCGACGTCTAGCCTCTAATAGAGAATGCATTTCTGTTAAGCCATCCAGTCTGTGGTGTTTTGGTATGGCAGCCCTAGCAAACTAATAGATGGTTCTTGGTATATTCACAAATATACGAAATATGTGTAACCATCACCACAGTTAATTTGAGAACAATTTTATCACCTCAAAAAGAAACTCCATACCATTTAGCTGTGACTACCTCCTGCCCTCTCACCCATCCCAGCTCTGGGCAACTAATCCACTTTCTGTTTCTATAGATGTGCCTTTTCTGGAAATTTCATGTAAATGATATCATCTTATAGTACGTAATAATTCATCACTTTGTTCAATTGGCTTTTTATTAAAAAGAAAATGTATGTCTATAAGGCGAAAGCTCACTGTAGTATATGTGTGTGTTGTGTGTGCGTGTGTGTGTATGTACCCTAATCACAATCATAACTAAGACCAATATTTCCCTTTACAGTACTTTCGGTAGTTTGCCATTATTTCCTTTTTGGGGGAATGATGTAGGTAGATAGGTTATTATTTGCTATTTGAAAATTTGGACAGGTTTTGATCTGAACAAGTATATCCAGTTTTGTTTGTGTGGTATGTGAACAATTTTTCAACATGTTTAGTTACTGGGTATTCAAAAAAAAAAAAAAAGAAAGAAAAAATTAACTAAGTTCTCACTTTATTGTATAAGACAAGGAAATGAGTTTTTTAAAAATCCCACAGGAGAACAGGAAACTGTAAATGTGACAGAATAAACAAATAATTAGTTAAATTAGCTAAATAATTTAAAAAGTGAAAAAAAAAGTGATTTATATGACAAAAAATTACTGGCTGAAAAAGACTAACAAATGGCCAAAGGACAGTAAATTAATTTAAAAACTAATAAAATTATAAATGAGACCAGAAATAGAGCATCCAGGATAATAGGGAAAAAAATGTGTGAAACAATTTGCACAGTTAAATGCTAATTACTTTAAATTTCCATGTGAAATAAAGTATTTTCTCAAAAGCAAGGGAATCGTCACTTACCGGGTACTGACCATGTTCTTTGTCACAGTACTGGTATTTTATGTACATTTCCTCTTGTCTGTGTGACTACCCTACGAGATAAATATCTGTCCTCCTTTTCCATCCAAGAACTGAAGCTTAGAGAGATGAAGCTATATGTCAAAGTTCACCCAGCTACTAAGAGATGCACCTGGAATTCAAATTCAGGTCTTCAAACCCTATACTAGTTATATTTTTCCACATTTTCATCCTAAAAATAGAAAACCTCAAAATAATCACAAGAAGAAAGAAAAAAATTATGCCTTTTATATTCTGCTACTGGATTCTGAACAAGTGATTAGAACTAGACTTTCAGGGATAGACTAAAAGAAGGGAAACTAGTAAAAGAAGCCATCACAACCATGAGCGGAAAGGCTGTAGACAACTATCTAGATTGAGAATACGAAAATGGTGTCCAAGTGTCTGGACCTGGAAATAAAAATCAACCTAAACCAGTTGAATGTCTATTATGTGCTAAGCATTGTTCTCATAGTAGTTTTGCGTATGTATCTCCTTAATGCCCATGACAGTGTTGTGACATTTGTCTCATTTCCTCTCTCCTGCAACTGAAGATATTGGAGTAGTCAAATTACTTGCCTAAGGGTATAGAGCAAGTATTATACAATCTATTTCTCGGGAATCCCAGCTGGGTTTTCTTTCCACTGCTTTACCATGTTACCTCTTTATGAATCTCTTCCAGGCTTATTTAGAGGCCAAGTCTTATTCTCCAAAATGTCAATGATGAGCATTATTATCTTTTATTTAATTTTGGGAGGACAGAAATGGTTTGTGCTTATTTTGCAGGGTTACTTAAGATCAATTACCCTAACAGAAGGCATGGGTGTCAATGGGAGCAGTTTTCAAATATAGGGGAAGGCTTATGTGTGGAAGAGCTTGCTGCTCTATTTTACAAGACTCCATAAGACTAAGCTGAGAACAAGGTGTAGCATATTAATAGTAGGCACAGTTAATCAAATAACTACTATGTGCCAAGCACTGTGCTATAAGAATATTACATGCATTATTTTAATTAATTCTTATCACAGTCACAAGATGCAGGTATTGTTATTATTTTTATTCTCCCTTATATATAGATTAGAACATTACAAATGCAAAGTGTTAAGTAATTTATCCCACGTTGCAGAACCAGGAAGTGGCATGGCTGGCAATTAAATACAGGTTATCCGACTTCAAAACCCCAAACCTTATCGTTTTCGCTTAATTGCTTCTCCTTGAAGCTGTAAAAAGGCAAAATATTAATCAATATGAAAGAAAAATATTAAGGAAGTGCTGCTTTAAGAGGTGGTGGGTCATTTTATTGCTGGAAGGATCCAAGCAGAAGCTTGTGATCCTCTGTCCACAAAAATTACAGGGAATCTGCGACCTGCAGGCTACTGGTACTGACCCTGAAGAAGGCTAGAATAATTTGTTGGAAATAGGAAAATGTGTGGTAGAAACATCAGATGTTTTTTGAGGTAATGGGACTCCTATCAATGAGTCGGGTGGGGTAGGTAGAATAACTTTTTGTAGATACAGTCTAAATCTGAATGGATAGTTTAACTCAATGGCTGTTAAATTTTTTTCCAATGGCCTTTCAAGGACATTTTCAAATCAAATGTCTTATGTGTTTATTTTGATTGTGCCGGAAAGAGAAGTTAGAATAGCAGTTCTCAGGTTTTTGAGTGTGTGACTCACAACCAAAGTCTAGAAATCGAGAGCTCCTTTCCAGAGATGAAGAGATTCGAAAGGTCTCTAAACAAGTGAGCAATAATTACAATGCAAACATTAGTCCCATGTACCAGAAGCATCCATAGCTTCCAGTGTACTGTGTAGCTTCATCACCCATCAGCATGTGGATCTCCAGCCCCTCCTATGTACACACACACCCATATGCCAGTAAACACACACCCTTTCTTAGATGCCAGCTGGGTATTAAGCTGTACCAATTATTCAAACACGTTCTACCAACTCTGTACTATTTCAATAAAGCACTCAACTCAATGTTCCACCTGACACTTTGCCATGGCAGTGCCAATTAACAGTGAAAGCAAAATTAAATTTACATATTGACCAACGGTAGAAGCACACTTGTGATAAGTCTATAGCACAACTGTTATATGATGAGCACTATAGAAATTATTGTATTTCGACCACAAAGCTTGCCTGGGGTGCAAGCTGGTGGCTGAATTAAGAAGCCTTTTATCATTACTGCCCATGAACTAGACCTTTCCAGTAAATCTTAAACATATTTTAATTCAGAGGGAAGAACTGCTCCTATTTCACCCTGGGTTGGAATAACCCCTATCTGGTCTTCAGACTGTATGAGGAAGTCTGGCTATGACTCAGTGGCCACTGTTGCCCAAATTCCATGAGCCCCTGTTTCCAAGCCTCATCCTCTTGACTTATTGCTTTGCCATCTAGACAAGTCATTAAACTTTAGTGAGCCTTGATTTCTTTACTGAAAAAATGGTGACGATAATATCTTCTCTGTAAGAGAAAATAACGTAAAGAAGGTAAAATGAAATAAAGACAGCAAAAGATCTTTATAAACTGTAAAGTGCCATGATGGAAAGAGTTATTATTATTTTAAAAGTGCTGTTCTGGCAGAGCCTGGGCTGTAGCTGAAAGCAGGCTGACTCAGTAGCAGGTTTGTAGGGGAACGGGGAGTCTGCTGGGGCATTGCTAAGGAAACCAGCAGACGTGTACGTCATTGAGCTCCATCCTTATCTGCCCACTGCAGTGTATCTACCAAGAGCACAAACAGTGCAAAGGACCAGTCATGGATGACTCGGGGAAAAAACACATCAGATTCCATTTAAGGAGGGAGAGATAGTGGGAGCAGGCTCCAAAGAAGGAAAATGTTTCTCTTGGTTACAAAGAGGAAAGCGCTTCCTGAACATTTCTAATCGACATGTGTAATACCATCTGGAAGGCAGAGGGAGAAAGCTGGCTGTCAGGTTTCCTTTCTAAAGGGGAAGCCTTTGTCCTTGGCATTGTTTGGATACTTGTGAGGAGATGAAGTTTAGTAGCGTAAGCCCTGGGAGTCCCTCTGGGCTCAGCTGACGGGTTCCATTGTCAGCTTCTTTGTTGAGTATAGCAAGTTTGGGTAAAAATGAGTCTTGTGATCCTGGGAACTGAAATTGTGGGAAGTTTCCTATGTGTCCCTTTATATTGCTGCTACATCTCTCATATAATCTTCTCCCTCTTCGCCCTTAATACTTTTCCAACTATAGTCTTGATTTCCATGATGGATTATTTCGCTTGCTCTCTTTGTACCTGAAGTGGAGGCCATTTAATAGATGTTTCAAGTACAACTTTCCTTAATGGAACTCCTTGTTACCCCCGCTCCCCCACGAGAGTGTGCCTCCCCTGCATTTAGAACTCCATGCCACTATTGGGCCACTCAAGGTACAAACCTCCAGGTTATTGTGACCCTGTCATTCTCTTACCTGGTATAATGTCAAACAGTCCTACTGATTTTATCTTCCTGGACCTGCCTGGCTCACTTCACCCACTGCGACTTTCAGGGTTCAGGCCTTCACCATGTCTTACTTGGACCATGCATTTGGGCTTCATCTCTAGCTTCCAGCCACGTTAATACCTCTTCCTGAGGCTGCTAAAGCCATCTTTCCAAATGGCAGACCATGGGTGCCATTCCTACTTAAAAGTTTCTGATGACTCCCTATTATTACCTGCAGAAGTGCACACCCTTCTCCATGGCATTTGAGTGAGCTCCTTTTAGGGACAATACTGGGAATTGCACGACAATACAAATAACTGTAGTGTCAAGTAGGGCTTAATGTAGTGTGGTCTTGAGCTTAACTTTTGACATGATCAAGATTCCTCCACATACAAGAAATCGTTGTAAGGAATACAGAGAAGACTGGATATGTAATCAAAATTGTTTTTACAATAGTGTCTTCTGAAAATTCCACTGGTCATTAGCAGCTGTTTAAGTTCCTGAATTACTTTTGGCTTGGGAAACTGGGACTAACAGAGATGTCATGTGATAGATGAGAGATGCGTTGAATAAACAGACTAGAAAATCTTTTCCATTACAGGTTTGTAAGCATGAAAGTTGGACTTGGGTTTACCATTATTGAGACTAAGTAGATAAGATTTGTTGCAAAAAGCCATTTATGGTCTGTTTTTAACACTAGATCACACACGAAATTATATATGTTTTGTTTAGTAGCCTGTGTATCTTCTTTTAATCACTGTCTGTTATTTATGGCTTCAAAAAAATTAGAAGACAAAATATCTGGCCCTTTTAGAAATAGAAATCTTTTGCTGGAGTTCCTATTTCTAACCACTCTTCTACTTAGGGAATGACTGAGAAATTAGACTGTAGGATCTTTTGGTTGAGAGACAGTTCAGATCGCCACAGGGAGAGAAGAAATTGGGAGCACAATAACCGATCTTGGTGAAGACTAATTAAAATCAGACATAAGAACTGCTCAGATATGCTTAAAATATTCAAATGAATACACATGAAATAGTGAGCAGTGGTAACTTCTGCAACTGAGTGGGACAATTCTACTTTGTGTTTTATACCTTCTACATATGGAATTTGTTTAACCATGAACATGTGCTACTTTTATTGAAAACATATTAGTCATATTTATATGTGTTGCCATGAGAAGCATCCAGAATATATACGTTGTGTATGGTGTATTCCATAATTTGAGTTTTGTAAATATATGTGTGTGTGTGTGTGTGTGTGTATATATATATATATATATATATATATATATATATATATGCATACATACATATAAGAAATGTCAAATTGGTTTTTTTTTAGTTAAATGAAGTCTGACTCTGAGTCCCCATCTTGACAGGAGGGCAGGAAATTCAATCCAGAGGATTTGGGGGTAGTTTTCCTCCCTTACTAGAGTCACATACAAATCCCCTGGTCCCAGTCTTCCATGGTGACCACTGATAACCTGTTTTGTCCACACTTGCCCGTGTCCTCGATTGGGCAGTAAGTTACCTTCTATGCTAAGCTTGTGGAGAAACTTTGCTGAGACTAGACTTTCCCTCTGAGGTCCTGGTCTTTCCTTGGGGACAGCTCTGGGAATCAGGGTCCACGTTCCCATCACGCATGGAACCCAGAGACCTTCTTGTCTTGTCTTGAGGATGGTCCTTCCTCTTGTACCCCCTGCTTTAGCACAAATCACTCCTGAAGTTCCAGGCCCAGAAGCAGGCTTTATTTGCAGGCATCTCATTTTGGCTCTACATCAGAGGCACAAAAAGGCCTAGAATTCTTGGAATTCTTGTTCTTGGAATTCTGTGTGTGTACTTGTGTATGAGTCTATGCACACACATTTGTGTTAATGACGTGCATTTATACACATGTATACATGCATGGGCATTTGTGGAAGCTAAGAACAGAGTGAGAATAAAACACAATTTAATGTCTTAATCAGTCATTGTGCCACATTCATTTTATAGAGAAGCAAACTGAGATTCAGAGAGATGAAACAATGTTCGATGGCAGTGATAATTTTAAATGCTGATCTCTCAGCTCCAAAGCTCATTCCAATTTCCTCAGACTTAACCACAATCACATTTTATAGTAAATATAAAGGCTGGAAATTTCAGGCAAACCTTCCCAGATTTTCCTGTAGTTAGCTACTTTGAAGCTTGTAGGGAAAATGTCAAATTGCCAGATTCTTTTTTCTTCCTTTTCATCCTGCATCTGAAGGATGGATGCTGTGGCAGAGAAACAACTTTAGGTCTTAGGATGACGGACATATAAAAACCGTGAAATACTAGGGTTGGAGGAGAATTTAGGGACCACCTAGGCCGTGGTTTTGATTTTTTTTCCTTCTAAGAAGCACTCTACTAAGTTATTTGGTTTTAAGCAACAGAAACCACTCAGCCTAGTATACGCCAATGAGGAATTTATTGGGAAGATCTGGGGTAAGTCACAGATTCCAAGGAAAGTTGACATACCAGACCTTAGAAAGAGCAGGTCTGGGCGTCTGAGGAGTGAAGCTCTGAAGCTTAGTCTTTTCTTGAACATTAATGTGCTCTACTTTTGTGCTTTTCTCGAAATCCAGGGTTTAAACACTTTCCCAGGGAATCTGAGCGCCCTGATAAGGGCCATGGAACCAGCCTTAAGTTCGCAGAGGTTAGGGGCTCTTTACTGACACCCCCATTGGGATCACGCAAAATGGGGGTGGGATAGTTGTCTTTGTCCAAGTTTCCCCACAAATCTGGGCAGAACAGGAATCCTAATCCAGACCTTCAAACTCCAATCCTGGGCAGCTTCTACTTTTAATATCATGATGACTGTGCATTCCATTCTAAGTGAGTTCAAATTAGAAGCCACATTACATAGTTTACTGGGGGTATTTTTAGGCGCGAAGCACTTTTTCAAGGGTTTTTAAAAACAACCATATCCAAACAGTCAAGAAGAAAAATTGCAAACACTGTGGGCAGTGATTATCATTCATCAACTGAGATCAGACATCCTACAAAACTGTGTTGTGTGGCTGATCTGCTGCCTGATTAGAACTGAATGAAACCTGGAAGGCTTTGTCTGTCGGGTCCCAGACTTGGCTCCGATCCATGTCAGAGTCAACTCTGGATTCCGTTAAATGCTGGCTTTGGAGCTGTTTGACTTGGGTTGGATCCCAACTTTGTCTCTACCCAGCTATTGAGTGACCATGTGAAAGTTGCTTAAGCTCTCCAAGCTTCAGTTTCCTCATCTGTAAAATGGTGCCAATTTCACTTTCAACTCATAAAGGTGTTGGGAGAATGAAACAAAATCCTTTGTGGACAGTGCTTATCATCATGGCTGGCACCTGATAAGTGCTCAAAAATGTTAGTGGGACAGTCAGCAGGATTCTTCTTCCTGTAACATGGCTCTTGAGGCTTTGCAAAACCCTTTCACATACCCACCTCATCCATCTCAGCAGCTCAATAAGATCTACCATAAAAGCCAGAATCCCATAAGATGGTAAAACAGGCTATTTCATGAAAGCAGAATTTCAGGAGTAAATTGGAATTGATCTACTCTGAGAAATGAAAAGTATTTGATCTGGAAGGCTATTATATTTAAATCGAACAGTTTTTTAAAAGAGCAGCCCAAGGGCCTGTCAAAAGCAGAACAAATTACTCTCCCCTTTGAGGGTTATCAGTCCCTTTTGGTGGGAAAATAGCCTTCACCAGCGGTCCCACTATCTACTTGGTCCTCTTTGTGAAAGAAGAGGCTGCAAAGCTGGAGGTCAAGAACCAGAGCAGAGAGATGGTCAGTTGCCTCTCCTCCCTTTCTGTTAGCTAGAAGCCTCCTCCTCGGGGTATCAGGGCAACAAGGATAGACAAGCAGGTGAGGGGCAAGCAAGGCTGTGGCTGGTACAAGGCACCCATGGAGCATTCCCTGTTAGCACTTGGGGGAAACCTGGGCAGTGATGTCAAACTTCCTGTAAGCCCAGGAGGGGTTTGTTTCCAAGAAAACAGGTTATGATGAGTAAGAAAGCAGCGTTCTGGTCTAATTTGCATGCAGATTGAATAGTGAATCATGTCAGGGTTTGTGGGAAAGGTGACAACTTTTGATGAGGTGGTAATTTTTCCCATGTTTTTCTGCAGCCAGGTAAAACCAGATTTGTAGATAATATTCATTTCTTTTCTAATCTTCAGTAGTTACCAAGAGTGATTTTGGCTTACCAGTTTTGTTTTGTTTTGTTTCTTTTCCTCCTTAGAGGGGCTATATTTCTGAAGAGAAGCAAGATAAAATTGCAAATTCTGTTAAGATGTCTTTTTCAAATGCCCTATCAGGTTATACTATGAGTTTTTAGGTTGTGCAAAAGAAATGAATATTACTCGGCCATAAGAAAAGATGAAATACTGCCATTTGTGACAACATGGATGGATCTTGAGATTATTATGCTAAGTGAAATAAGTCAGACAGAAAAAGTTGAGAACTATATGACTTCACTCATATGTGGGATATAAAACTGAAAGCAACAAATGAACAAGACAAACAAACAAACAAAAAAACCTCCTAGACACAGACAACAATTTAGCGGTTACCAGAGGGCAAAGGGACAGGGTGGTTGAGGGAAAAGGGAATTGAAGGAGAACTGACTCTGGGTGGTAAACACAAAATGCAATATATGGATGATGTATTATAGAATTGTACACTTGAAATCGATACAATTTTACTAACCAATGTCACCCCAATACATTTAATAAAAAATTTTTTAAAAGATAAATACAACATAAAAGAAAAAAAATAAGAATTGAACTTGTGAGCTGAAGCCATTACAACAGAATTAGTAAGGGAGCCCTAGATCAGGCTGGAAAGGGTCCTGTATTGTCCTATGTAGTTAAGTTAAACACCAAAGGGAAATATTACCTGTAGATATTCTACAAACTGAAAAAGGAAGGGAACTGACAAGAATGGGTTTTAGGAAATCTAGACTATAGGGTTTTTAGCCTCTTGCTCTGGTTAGCTGTTGCTGTGGAACCTAATTTCCTTCCCCCTTGCAAACTAGTGTCATAAAACACCATCAAACTTTTTATTATGCTCATATACATTATGGGGGTCAGGAATTGAGGGGAAACTTGCCCCTGTTTCACAATGTCTGGGACTTTAGCTGGGAATACCAGAATGCTTGAAGTGACTCAGCAAATCGGGGCTGGCTGGAATTATCTCAAGTCTTGCTCACTCATGGGTCTGGAGGTTAACACTTGCTGCTCACTGGGGCCTCAGTGGGGGCAGAAAGATTTCACGTGGTCTTTCCATGTGGTTTCCCTGCTTTCTCACAGCATGATGGTTGAGTTCCAAAAGGACCAGGTGGAAGCTGCAACCCTTTTTTATGACCTAGTCTAGGAAGTCCTGTGGGTCACTTCTCGTCATAGTCCCGCCCAGATTCAGGGGAGGAAACATAGACCGCGTCTCTCCCTGGAGGAATATCTACTTCACATTGGAAGAGGAGCATGGGGGTTGGGATATGTGCTGTGGCCGTCTTTGGAAAATGTAATGAGCTATTCCTTTGGATACCATTCATCAATTTCCAGAGCTTAATACCCTTCCATGATTTCAGGTAGCACAGATGAAGTTCAATGTCCTGAGATGACCCGGCATGGGCTGGCTTCAGCCTCTCTCTGACCTCACCTCCTATACTCCCTCCTTTGCTCTTTCAGCTCCAGCCACTCCAGCCTCCTTCCTGTTCTTTAACATCTTTCTCACTTGGGAGCCTTCAAGCATGCTGTTTCCTCTGCCTAGAATACTCTTCCCCTCTTTATAATGTTCCTCCCAAAGGAAGGGATCAAAGCAGGACTATTTTCTGTTTTAAACTTCTTGGCCCTGTTTCTGCAAGCTGTCAGATGCACATGGAGCAAATGGGCAACCAAGCATGTCCACTTCTTGTTGTTCACACCCTCCACCCGGAGCCACTGACCCTGACAGAGAGGAACAGAGAATGTCAGCACTCCTAGGTGTGCAAGCTCCTTTTCACCCTTCCTGAGTCTGTGCAGCAAGATGAGGGAAATGAGGATTACAGGTTCTCGCAGCTTTGGTGGCACCAGATGCTGGCTATCTGCTTCTGACAGGGGAGAGGACAAGTCCCACAGGCATGACTTTTGTTTGTGTGTTGTTTGTTTTTGCACACAGGCCACTGCAATTGGAATTCCAATGCCCCCACCCCTGCAAGTGACTGACTCATTCTAATAAGGGCAGAGTGGCTTATAAGGAAGTGAAGGCTTCAACTGGAGTCTCATTATCTTTTAGGGACGCCTGGGGCCAGAGAGCAGGCCAATCACTTTTACACACATTGAAAGCTCTTTTCCTGGAACCAATATAATTCCACTACTTTAAACATTCAAATCCTTCCCTCAAACAGCAATGTCAATACTGACAATATTATTGTCTCAAGAGAAACACTGTTTCATAATCCAGAAAAAAAGTTATGGCAAATGTTTTCTGCACAGGGCCAGAGAGCAAATATTTCAGGCTTTGCAGGACATACAATCTGTCGCAAATACTCAGTTCTGCTGCTGTTGCATGAAACGAGCCATAGACAATACGTATGAAAACCAATGTGTGCAATCCTGTTGCAATGAAATTTTATTTCTAAACACTGAAATGTGCATTTCATATTATTTTCACATACCGTGAACTATTCTTCTTTTAATCATTTTCAACCATTTAAAAAGTAAAAACCAATCTTATCTCAGGAGCTGTACAAAAACAGGCAGCAGGGCCAGATTTGGCTCTCTGGCCTCAGCAATTTAGCTCATTACTCTGGAATACTCAATTCCCTCTAGTTTACAGTTTAAATCATTGGGTCAAATAATCTGCCAGGGACAACCTGGCCTGATGGCAGTCTTTTTCCATCTATACCAGCACATCATTCCTCTCTGCTTTTATCGTTCTTTAAATCTCAATATGGTAGTTTTATTTTTAATTTTTAAAGGAACTTCCATACTGCTTTCCATAATGTCTGTACCAATTTGCATTCCCAACAACAGTGCAGAAGGGTTCCCTTTTCAGTACAGCCACACCAACACTTGTTATCTTTTATCTTTTTGATAATAGCCATTCTGACAAGTGTGAGGTAATAGCTCACTGTGGTTTTGATTTGCATTTTCTTGATGATTAGTGATGTTGAGCACCTTTTCATATACCTGTTGGCCGTCTGCATGTCTTCTTTGGAGACATATTTATTTAGGTCCTTTGTCCATTTTTAAATCATGTTTTCTTTTTTTTTCTATTGAGTTCTCTCTATATATTGGATATTAATGCCTTATCAGATGTATTGTTTGCAAATATTTTCTGTTGTTTCATAAGTTGCCTTTTCATTTTGCTGATGGTTTCCTTTGTTGTGCAGAAGCGTTTTAGTTTGATGTACTCTCACTTGTTTATTTTTGCTTTTGTTGTGTGTGCTTTTGGTGTCAGATCCAAACATTGTTGCCAAGTATGATGTCAAGCAGCTTGCTGTCTAAGTTTTCTTCTAGGAGTTTTATGGCTTCAGCAGGTCTTAGGTTCAAGTCTTTAATCCATTTTGAGTTGATTTTTGTGTGTGGTTTGAGACAGTGATACAGTTTTATTCTTTTGCATGTAGCTATTTTTTAGCCTTAAAAAATAAGGAAACCCTGCCATTTGCAACTACATGGATGGACTTGGAGGGCATTATGCCAAGTGAAATAAGCCAAACACAGAAAGACAAATACTGTATAAATTCACTTAGATGTAGAATCTAAAATAATCCAACTCAAAGAAGCAGAAAGTAGAATGGTAATGGCCAGGGGTTGGGAGGATGGAGAAATGGGGAGGTGACGGTCAAAGTTTCAGCTATGCAAGATAAGTAAGTTCTGGAGATCCACTATATACCCTAGTGCCGATAGCTAACAATACTGTATTATATACTTGAGTTTTGCTAAGAGAGTAGATATTATGTTGTGTTCTTACCCACCCCCGACTCACACAATAATAATAAAGGGGGCAGGAGGAAACTTTGGAAGATGATAGATATGTCTATGGTTGTGATGGTAGTGATGGTTTCATAAGTATATACTAGTCACCAAACTCACCGCGTTGTATATATTAAATACATACAGCTTTTTACATGTCAATCATACCTTAATAAAGTGGTTTAAAAAAATCTCAGTGTGAATTTCAGTTCTTAGAAAAGCCTGTCAAGAACCTTAATTGGAATTAAATTATGCTTTCGCATAGGTTCCTATACTTCTTGGCACTTATAATTTGTATTTATATCTTTATTTGTACGATCACGTGATTACCATCTGCCTCTCCTACAACACTGTAGCATCAGGAGAGTAGAAGCCAGGTCCATTTTGCCATCCATTGTATCCTAAACTGTAATGCCTGACACATAGCAGGCACTCCACAGACATTCGTTGAATAAATAAAATCTAGTTTCCTGTCTGTTTCTGCTCCTGCTTTGAAGTGAAGCAGAGCCCCTAAAAGAATGGCACTTGAAAAATCAAATTAACCACTGAGGTAGTAGGAGAATTTCTTGCTTGGGTCTTAAAATGAAGGCAGCTAGAACTGAACACAGAGCTCGAACATGGAGAAGAATATGAATTGCAGTAGACCATCACCTCCCACATTCTGTAAGCTTGGCCTCTATTAATTAAGTTATTGTTGCTCATAGTTCCCCCTATTTCCTACTACTTACTGCAACTGTAATTATACATTTATTGGTGTGATCATTTGATTACTGTCTGTCTTTCCTCCATGACTGGAGAGACTATGCATATTTTGTCTAAAAATTGTCAAAATAAGACGACTTTTAAGACAACATTGAACTAAGAAATTGCGTGAAAGAAGATAAATGAGCTAGAAAATGAGTCCGTTAGGCACATTTATTTGGAGCTTAGTTTTTGGTCCACTTTATTTTTTAGCTCTTAATTTTGTCTAGTTCTTGAATTTTCAAGTTAATATAACTGTCTGATGCTCTGACAGGGGTTTAGAATGTGCTTAACATATTGTTTAAAGATAGTGACAGAGAGAGGCCAGAGAGGTTATTCATTCATTCAACAAATATTGAGAAATATAAGATTACAAAAATATGGCCCTTGCCTTAAAAAAAGCATAATGTAGGATGTGCATACCACTTCCCTTTTCCATCCCTTCCTCGTCCTTGGCTTGCTCCTGATTCTGCAAATTGGCACTCAGTTTAGGTCCAATCTGGATTAGTTCAAGGAGCCTGGGACCAACCAGGACGTTTGCCCTGGTTTCTGGCTCTCTCTCTGTGACTGATATGTTTCCATGAGTGCGTGGGGCTGTCAGTGTCTTGGATTCTCAGGGCTTAAGGATTCCCTTTCTCTGTCATTGTGTGGAATGAGATTTGGCTGCAGGTCTCTATGAAGAATTCCCCGCCAGTGAAAGAAGATTATCTTAAGGGCACCGGACTATGAGTTGGAAACCTTGGTTTCATCCTGGCTCAGCCACAAACTCACTACATAGCCTTCGGCAAATGTCTTTTCTCCCTCTGGACCTTAATTTCCTATAAGAAAAAGAAAATGAAAAAATCGGATAAGGTCTTTTTCAGAGCTCACATTCTTACGTTCTACCTGCCACTGAACGTCTATCATTGAGAAACCACAAAAAACACTAAGGTTCATGATTTTGAGTTTAATAACCATCTTGTTTTGGTGAACTAAGTTTTTCAATATTTCCAAAAAAGCAATTTCAACCCCTTTATGAGGTCTCTGGCTGAAAACAGATGAAGATTGACAGGCTCAAAAGTATGAAATAGCGATGAACTTCTTTCAGCAAGGGGAAGGTTTTAGCCTGATTTTGAGGATCCTTTTGGGGGTCTTTTCTTTGGATGAGCCCTGATCAAATAACAGGCAGAGGGAGAGGGGCTTTGATAGTTCAGAACAGTTAACATTTACTGAGCATCTTTTAGATGCCAACACTGTCCTAATTGCGTGTATTACCTCATTTAATCTTCTCCACAACTGTGTGTCATTCAAACAGAAAATTCAAAGATTTCTTTTCTAATAGGGCCGGCAAGGAGCACCATGCTTAACATCAGGATGAAAGTGTTAAGGGAGCAATTAAAAATGCATTTTTATGAGTTCTTGGCTCTCTAATGAAATGCTGGTGTTTATTTTATTCACCAAAGGCTTTCTAGCAGTCTTCTTGGGCCTAAGGAAAGCCACTAGCTATGCCATGTCACTGCAGAATAAATCCCATGTTTAATTATACAAAATAATAGAGAGGAATGAGGTGGGCCTACCACAGAGGGAAAGGCCTGAACAAGTAGGTGGAGAAGGGTATGTGTTTGGTCTCAATTTATTCTCCCAGGGGATGGTTCAGGCTATTATTAAGTGGGTGAATAGTTTGAAAGGATGAGTTGAGGAAAATTAGTAGAGGGATTTTATTCTATGATAAAAACCACTGTGTTTGTTTGCAGGGGATTCAGAAGCCAAATTATGTCTGGTTGGATGTGACATCTATAAGCAAATGTCGGAAGTGCTAATAAGCAACGAGGGCAAGAGTTGGAGAGAGGGCTTACCATGCAGAAAGGATGGGGAAGGCCCAAGGATGTGTGCAAGAAGGGAGCAAGTGGTGGAAGAAGGGAGGGGCAAAGGAGAGACGATGAAAGAGAGCGATCAGACGGATCTCTCTTTAGCTGTTCCATTTAGGACTCTCAGTATCCTCAAAATCAATATTTCCTACCTTCTCGAAAAACAAAACAAAAAACAAGTTGAACCCCACTGTATTCCAAATACTGACATTGTCATAAAATAATATGGACTTGAACTTGTTTTCATTCTATCATAGAATAAAAAAGTCCCTCTCCCCCCAGTGTTTCCCATCTCATTAAAAAGCATAATCCAATTGTCTATACCTGAAACCTGGAACTTACACTTGATTCCTCCCCTGACCTCCTGCACTCATAAAATGAAATCTGTTGAGGTTCTACCTGTTGCAGACTCTGTTCCACATTCTGGGGATCTCATGGACGTTTCCCCCATTCTAGTATAGAGAGGCAGACCATGAATAAAATACAAAATGAAATGACACATGGTAGAAGGTGGAAAGTGCCAAGGAGAACAGTAACACAGAAAGGGTTATAAGGACTGCTGGGGTAGGGAGATACAATCTTAAAGAACACGGTCATGAAGGGATTTGTGGAGAAACATTTGAGCAAAAAAGGAAAGCGTTGAGGGGGTAAACCATGAAGATATCCAAACATCCTGGGGAAAATTATTTTGAGCAGAGGGAACAGAAGAGCTGAGAACATGGCTTGTATGTTCGAGGACCAGTGAGGCCAATGAGGACAGAGCTGTGAGGGAAGGGGCAGATTCTACAGGAACTTTGGTTTACACTCTGAACAATAAGAGCCATCGAAAGGTTTTGAGCAGAGAAATGACACAAGAAGTCTTGACACGACAACTTTCAAAATATTCATTAAGCACATTCGCATCTTCCTGTCTCTACTGCCACCATCTTTGTCTAAACCACCACCATCTCGTGCTGAACGTTTTGAAAACCTCATGTCTGGCATCCATATTTGGTTACCTCCTCAAACTGTTCTCTATGGAGCAACCACAGTGACCTTTGAAGTGTATAGTGGATTATAACACAGTCCCGATTATAATCCTTCAGTGACTTCCCAATGCACTTCGAGCAAAATCTAAATTCCTGTTCACCACATGCAGTCAATCTCCTCCTATTTCACTCTGCTATAGTCGCCTGAGACTTCTCTCTGTTCCTCAAGCGCCTGCCTCACCCTGCCTTAGGCTATTTGTATGGATCTGGAACAGTCTCCCCATCCCCTGCCAGGCTCCCCAGCTCTTCATAGACTAGTTCCTCTCTTCTCCAAGTCTCTCATCCTAGATGCCTCTTCCTGAGCAAGGCCCCTCCTAACTATCTCTCCGTTCGTCTCCATCAGAACACCTTGCTAGTTCCTGCTTGTCACCGGTGCAGTTTGTAAGAATGTATTTATTTGTTGACTTGCTTCTAAGTTGTCTGTTTCTCTTGCTAGACTGTGAACTCGGTGAGGAAAGGACTCCTCTGCTTCTGTTAGTCATAGTGTGTCCCCAGAATCTACCACAGTATCTGGCACTTGGTTGTTGGTACTCAACAAAAACTGACTGAATGAATAAATGAAAGTGAGAGAGAGGGTCATAGTTTCAGACCCTTCAGTGCTATCTATCTATCTATCTATCTATCTATCTATCTATCTATCTATCTATCATCTATCTATCTATCTATCTATCTATCTATCTATCTATCTATCTATCATCTACCAATCTATCTAATCTATCTATCTATCTATCTATCTATCTATCTATCTATCTATCTATCTATCTATCTATTATTCATCTATCTATTTGTCTTGGTCAGTTTGGGTTGCTATAACAGAATTTTGTAGATTGGGTGGCTTAAACAACAAATGTTTATTTCTCACAGTGCTGGAGGCTAGGAAGTCCAAGATCAAAGTGCTGGCAGATCCAAAGCCTGCTCACGACCCTTTTCCTAGTTTGTACATTGCCATCTTCTCATTGTATCCTCATATGACTGAGAGAAAGTCATCTCTCTCTTGTCTGTTCTTATAAGGACACAAATCTCTTTCTGAGGGCTCCACCCTCCCGATCTAACTACCTCCGAAAGGCACCACCTCCTAATTCTATGACATTGGGGGTTAGGATTTCAACATATGAATTTTAGGGGAACATAAACATTCAGTCCATAACAATATACATATGAATTGTATTATTAGAATAGAGAAGGTAAGCTTTGTAAGTAACAAAGATCACTTTCTAAGCCATTTACAACATTCTTCCAAAGGAAAGAAAGGGCAGCTGATATAATGTGAATACTTGAAGAAGTGACATTCTCTTACTTTACAAAATGATATTTTTAGTGTATTCATTTCTCCTTAATTGTTGCCATATTTATTTTGGTTCCCATGGGAACCTAGACAGGGACTTTCCCTAGCTTTCCCTATTTCCCCCAATCCCTTCAGGCATCTGTAAAGGAAAATGGGCCTGCAGGAGCTGCTTCAAAATTCACTGTTTGTCAGGTGGTTGCAGGCAACGAACACTTTCTGGGACTTGCTCAATGCCAGATGCGATGCTTGGCGTTGTGGAAAAGGAGGGGAATGAGATACAGTGCTTACCAGGATGGAGAGTGGGCTGCTACACCAGTCACCTCAATACAGTGTGATAAGTGACATGATAGGCTTTGCACAAGGTGTTAAAAGAGAGAGGTCAAGAGAGTGTTTGGAGAGACAATGCTTGAATTGTGTTTGATGCGATGCTTGGCATTGTGTTTGAGAATCATCCTGGAATTAACCTGCAAAAGGTGGGGAAGCAAGAGTGGGAAGAAATCACTCATCAATTGTGAATTATTTTCCTATTTCAATTCAGAAGTATTAAGAGTTGGAACACAAAAGGGAAAAGAATACAAGAGAGGAATTAAACCTCAGAAAAGTAAAAAATACAGTCCACCCGTTGCTTATGTCTGTGTGCAAAGGATGAACTTGGATCTAGGTAAAGAAAATGATGAACTCTGTAAGAAATAAAATCCTAGACATTTGTCATCTTAGGTTTTCCCAGATAAAAGGGGTCAAGCAGCCACCTTTAGGATACATTCAATAATCTCACGAAAGAGACCAGCTTAGTTATGTGTGGGGCAGGTGAGGTGCATCAATCTGAAAAGGAGTGAACCTGATCATGTGACTGTTGGATTCTCTGCAACCAGTAGGAATGGTGATGATAGCAGCCCACCTGGTGGATCAAAGATTGGTGTTGTCATTAAAACACACCCAGCTACCTATAGCCATTTAAAAATAAACCAAATCCTGAGTAACTATGTCTCAACAACTGTGAAGGGGAAACCTAGTCCCCAGGGACCTTCAAACTCCCTCTTTTCCTGCTTTCTCCCCGCCACCTCTCACACTGCCGCTGCTGCCTTCCAGTTTCTCTGCCCGCTTTCTCCCCAGATCTTCATGTCCTTTTTTTTTTTTTTTACTCTTACCCACGTCATTTCCTCTTGGTCCTGCATCCCATAATCCTAAGAATACTAGGGAGGATCTCTCTTCTCAGGTGGGAGAGGACACTCAAAAGTTAGTTATTTTGATTTTCTCACAGGCTCATTAACAGAATTTACAGAACTGAAGTCAGATGCAGAATCCTCAGATGTGAGAAGCAGAAGGAAATTGGGGATCTTAGTATAATGCTCTCACTTTACAGATGAGAAATCTGAGATGCTTGGAGGGGAGGTCAGAGTAGCTTCTCAGGGCCAGGAACTATCTGATAAGTGAGGCTGTATGTTCATATTTTAATAGCTAAACTCCCTTGAATGAGGCTCAGAACATAATTTCCTTCTATTGAATTTTTGTCCCCAGAAGATTCTGGTGTGGGATCATAATGCTATCTTAAAGATTCTCCTCATGAAGCTGGAATACATTTTTTCCTTCTATTTTTATGTTTGAATATGGTAATGACATTTTTAAAAATTGCCTTCCTTGTTGGCATTTTTATTGATTCTTTCCTCCAACTACCCCAAATAATGAAATGCATAGTGTGGCATAAAATGTATAGAACCATCCAAGTGCTTATTCTTGGTTATGATCTGCCAAATTAAACACGTCCCTTTAGCAAAGTGAAGTCTGCAGGAAGAGCGTTTAGAACAAACGATATTAATGAGGTGCCTGGCCCTGAGCCTAGAGGTTTGTGTGCAGAGACACGCTCAAGACTTACAACCTGTGAATGAGGTACCTCGATGCTTTCGTATCCCAGGTGAACAGAGGTGTGGAGAGCCTAGGCTCAGGCTCAGAGGGTAGGGCCAGCATCCAAGCCCAGGGATAGTAGAATTAAAGTTGGAGCTCCTAAGCCCTCTATCTTACTCATCGAAAGACAATAAATTGATTCAAATGTTTAGTCATTTTACATCCTCAGGCCCACAGTCTGGGTGTCATAGATGGATGCAACAAGAGCCGTTTCCACTGTATGTAGAGAGGCCTGAAAAGGAAAGAGTAGACCCTTTCCTATAGGCTGTGAGAAGTCTCATGAAACACCCTGGCTGGGGGAAGATCAACCCAAGTGTCATCAGTGATAGTTTCAATATCTTATTAATACCTACCCTGGAATCCTATCTACTTATTCCTCTCTTTCCTCTGGCATGTGTCTGCTCAGAATCTTTTTGGATTCTTGGGTCAACAGTTAAGTCAATCCTTCCTTAGCAGGTCACATGGCCTCACTGGTCAGATACACGCATGTGTGCACGTACACACACACACATACAAACACCGTCATTTGCCTCTTTGCTTCACAATTCATTGTCAGTGTTTTTCTGGTTCACATATGAACAAAAAACTATCTTTACATGCCTTTAACCATTATTACAACTCTGCTTGTCCATTAACTTTTCATTATTATTGTAGATAAATAGGACTGCAGTTACTCACTGTGAAGTAACTGGGCTTTGATCAGGAAAACAAGTGTAATAAAATTTTTCTTGCTCTCTCATAGGTCCGTGGAGAAATCTAAATAGTGGTTGCAACTGTTCCTTCAAGGTAATGTATTTTCCGGTAACTGCTTTGTGGATATAATGCCGTAACCCAACAGATGGCCCCTTAGGAAAGATTTCAGGCTTGGTGGTGGCCATCCGTGCAATGTGAATAGCTTCCTTATCTCTGTCTAGCCCAATCTCTTACCCAAGGTTTCAATGCTTAACTTTCAAGTTCTTTGGAGGCATTGCTTTTTAGATGTCCCCAGCCAAAGCAAATGACTAAGTTTGAAACTGTACTCACTGTTATCTAGAACTGTACTGTTCAGTATGGTAGACATGCAGTTATTGGGCTAGTGAAAAGCAGCTAGTCTGGACTGAGAGGTACTGTAGATGGAATACATACTCAACTTGAAAGACAGAGTACAAGACCAAGAGTGCAAAATGTCTCATTAATAATTTTATATTGATTACATGCTGAAATGAAAATATGTTCTATGTATATAATTAAATAAAACATTACTATAATAACTTTCCCTGTTTCTTTTTACTTTTTGAAATGTGGTTCCTAGAAAGTTTAAAATTATGTATGTGGCATGTGTATTTCTATTGGATCGTGCTGTGCTATAATATCAAAACTAATGCCAACACTCATTTTATGAGTGATGAGTGATAATAGTAACTAATTATGGAGTAAGTTTTGCCTTCCTGAGAATGTGTTATAGCTCTTACATGTGGTGTTTCATTTAATCCTATGAGGTAGATATCATGCTTATGCTCATTTTAGAGATGAGATCTGTAGAGGGGAAGTAGCTTGTCCAGTGTCACATAGCTTGTAACTTTGATGCTCTTCATAGCTTCAATTGCTGTGAATGACGGAATGCACCAGTATTTTCCAAGACACGGATGCCCTGTGTATGTCTCCATGGTTCCCGCTCACTGAACTCATTCTCTGGGAGGCACTGTCCTATGGACTTATCCCTCAACTGTTTTTGCCCCCAACTGTGATCTCATTTTCTCTTTGAAAAGAACATATGTGCAATTTAAAGCAAAAAGTCATTCCCTTGCAGCAGGGACCTCTATAATTACTGCAAAATCTATTTTCTTAACTATCAAAGACAAAGGAATGTGAAGCTCTGTGATGAAAGGTGAGTTTCCATTCTGCCTAAAACTGCACCCTGTCATGGCAACATGCACACACGCACACATTCACAAGCACGTTCACACACATAGCAAATCACTCAATCACTCTTCCCAGACTCTGTAGATAGTTACAGTGCAGTTGCATCTTAGACTTTGCATGTAGTTCGTTAAAAGGTAAAAATAACAAATGGGCAAAAATTATAGTGTTAATACATTTCCTTATAAAGGACAACGCTGGGAACTTGCATGTCATCTCAGAATAAACCCAATTTAGCCGATTTCTTCTCCAGCTTACCGTGGAATGCTGCTTCTTTAGTTGAGTGTCAGATAATATTGCTTGTTTGTATGCAGGGAACGTTATATGAAAAGTGCATAACACTTAGCACAGTGAAATGTTCATCTCAGGAGAGGTACAAGCAAATGAGGGAAATGAAATTCACTCCTCCATCTCATGCTAACTCTAGGACATACACAGTTCTTGAGTGGAATGGAGGGCAAAATTGCCCCTATCTATTTAAATTGTTGTGTTTCTCTCTCTATTTCTTGACAAGCACGTACAATGGAATTTGTGCAAGTGAAATGAACATGCATATTACTTCCCAGCCCCTCTGGTAAATAACATTGGCTTATTATGGGTCTATCATACATAAAGTTCCTCAAGGAGGAGTTTTTATGGTAGCAAGGTGTGAAGTAGTTATGTTTGGTGGGCTGGAAGAACTCATGAGTTCATTCACTATTCTTAGAAGAGTGACTGAGTGTCCCTATGTGCCAGATGCTGTCCCCAGTACTGAGGAGTCAGACATGATTTAAGAGACCATCTCTGTCCTTAAGCAGCTCAGACATTTTAAAGGATTCGCTCTTGTTAAATAATAAATGCCCAGAAGCATTACGGATATTTTCTCTAGGAGGTCAGATGAACAGTTTACATTTTATCTTGTCATTATTATCATTATTATTAGAAAAAGGAAGAGGCGGAGGCTTGGAGGAAAAGGAATGCTAGAAAAAGTTTCTAGTACCTGATGGGTCTAACTGCACTAGGCCATGTGGCAGAATGGAAAGGCGTCTGAGCTTCGGAGAAGGCACGACACACATACTGTGTGGACCTGAGTGGAAAAGAGTTAGAAAGTCTGGAATGGCGAATTGTTGCCTTTTCCCTTTGAAAATATTTCTGTTTTAGACTGCATGGGACATGCAGACAAGAGAACTCATCTGTTAATTAACTAGTTTCAATCTTATATTGAAATCCTGTTCTTTGGGTAATTGTACTGTGTAACTTTCTGAAAGTTTAAAAACATTGGTCTTGTCTAATTATCTGATGTTTCAGGCTATAAAATGAAGCTTAGATGGAGGACTATTAATTTCCAATTTATTCGCCAGGTAAATGTTTACCTTTAAAAAAAAAATCTTCACTTTCCCCTTAAGATCTTGATATTTTTGCTTTGTTTTTAACAGCTAATTGGCTGAGTTGTTTCAAAGGCACCTCTGTGACTTTGTGCTCTTAATCTGGAGTTTATTATGTTTACTGGTGCCAACATGAGAGAGTATCTACATCTACTTTGTACCTTCTGTTTTCTCTCCTAAAGGTATTTTATGACCCAGGCTGCCTTCTGGATCAGGAAGATACTAGAAGCTTTAAAACACACAAAGCCAGGCTTTGTTATCACCTGAGTGTGCAGAAGGACACGCCCTGAGTCTGTGTCATCTCGTGCCCTTATCACATGCTCCTTCGTTTTCTCCACTCCACTTTCCAGGTTCGTCTCTGGCTAGAGGATGAAAGAAGCCAGAGTGCAACCTGGCCGCCTGGGGCTAGCTGTCCATACCTGGAGGTGAGTGGCTGGGTTCCTGTGGGCATGTCTATTTAGGGTGTGCGGAACTCACTCTCTGCTTATGCAGGTTTGTCTCAGGCCACACCTGCTGCTCTGAGCCCTCACATGATGATGAGATCATCCCAGTTTGCCTTTAGAGCTGGGTTCCTTTTCCCATCACTCTGGGCCCGGGTGTAGTCACACCCCCTACGCTAGTCTCCTTCAACACAGCTGATGCCGGCTGGTGCTCCCAAATCGCTATGTCATCAATGCCCAGGACTCTTTTCAATTAGAAAACATTTTTACAACATGTGGGAGAAAATACATTGCTTTTTTTCCTGATAACCAAGTAAGGCATGTTCAGTGTTGAAAATTTGACAAATACTGAAAAGTGTAAGTGAAAAAAGCAAATATGATGTATTATTGTGCCACCCAGAGATAACCACTGCTAATATTTTGTGAAATTCCTCATAGACTTTCAATCTGCTGCCACAGGCATTTGTACATTTGGGATGCTCTTAAGTGTGTTGCTAGGCATTCCACTTTTTTCTCTTGATAGTGTTTTGTGAGTATTTTCCCATGTCGTCTAATGTCTATGAGGCCATGTTTGGATATGTTTGTGTGTGTGCATACACATGTACACAATGCTTTCTAGTGATTTCTTCTATAATTTAAAGCCTCCCTTTAAAGAACTATCCAAGACTTGTATAACATAAATCCCCACGTGTGGTAACCCTAGACAGCCACAAATCATAGATTCTGATGTTTTGCTGCTTACACTGGGGCTTCTCCATGGCTAATTACATTGTTTTCGTATTCTATTTTTCCTGTCAAAGTTTACGAAAATCAAACAATGCAGTGCTTATATGAAAAGTGATAGCTATCTTTTCACCACCCAAGGATCAGTTGTCTCCAGAGAAGAGAATTTTTTGAGTTCAACAATTGGGACTGTTTAATTTTGCAAATTACAGAAAATGTAGCTATAGTGGTTAGGAATAGGTTTACTAAATATAATGGAAAATGTAAATTAATAGTAGCTAAAACATTTATCATTTATTTTCTCAGGTGAAAGAAACCTGAAGATATGCAGTCCATCTCTGTTCTGGAAGCTCCACATTGATCAAGGACCTAGGTTCTGCTATGTTCTTGCACCTTGTGACTTGCATTGTAAAGATTTGAAAATGTCTGCTGCTGGAGCTTCCCAGTCCACACAGCAGGAAGGAGTAAGGAGCAAAAGAAATATGACATGCTCTAGTCATGTCAAGAACCACCAAGGAGTCTTCCTGGAAGTTCCATATAGCTCATCTGTTTATAAATTTCATTGGCTAGAGCTCAGCCATGTGCTAGGAGGCTGGGAATATAGTCACTTATTTGGGATCAATGCCCCCCTATTAAAACTGCAATTTTATTAACCATAGAAGTAGATGAAGAATACTGAGTAGGCAATCAGAAAATATATTGCTTTACACAACGGAATAGTGCAACAATTATGCATAGCTTCAGGTATGGTTTGATCCAGCTGATGCCATCATCCAGATTTTTGTTCCGTTTCTTAGAGATTCTCTGGCTCATACTCCTCATACATTGTGTTTACCCCCAGACTGGCTCTCCCTGGGATGGCAGAGATGGCTGTTGCATGTCATAATATCCTTACATCACACTTTCCACATAAGGAGGGAGACATTTTTTCAGAGACCTCTGACAGGAGAGCAGAAATACTTCTCAGACTCCTAACAAAGTCTCTTTGTGTATCATTGGCTCAAATTGGGCCATTTGCTTATGCCTGCATTAGTCATTATGACCAGGTAGATTGAATTCGTTGATTGGTTTAGGATCAAGGTCATCTCTAGGACTAGCAATGGGTTAAGCTTGCCTAAAACATAGATTGGCTGGATGGGGAAGATGTGACTATGGTATGGCTGTCGCTATATAGAGAAAGCAATGCTCACTACATCCCTTCTGGAAATCACCTCCCTCTTTCTATGTAACATGCTTACATAGCTATTTCTTCACTTGTCTATTGAGTTCCCAGTATCACATTCTCAGTTCTTTCTGTGGTCACCTCTGCAACTTTAAATAGCACAATTAAACCTTCGTTGTTCATTCTGTTAGCCACAGGAATGGAGATGTCTTGACTCCTATGTTGTACAATGAGGACATTAAAGTGTCTTCATCCATTCATCGTACCTTTTCACTTTTATATCTCAAACATTGCCAGGGGTACCATTAATGATATAATGTTGACATTGAGAAATGTACATTCTGACTATTCTAGTTAAGTCTTCTTAAATGTCCACAGGTTGATTCTAGACGTTTTAAACAGAAAACAATGCTTAAATCATCATGACATTATAAATATTGTCCCTGAAGTCCCAAATGGTATGCCAGGTTGCACTTTCTTTCTGGGTGGTCAAAGAAACAAGTCTGTGTCACTCAAGTTCAAATCCTTCTGTTTTTAAATGCCGCCAAATTCCTTTACCATTTCTGTCAGTTTTCTAAGATCTTATTTCAACTAACTCACCTCTTTTTTTCCCCCATAGAGATGTCTCTTTCCTGGTCATCCAGACTACATTAAACCAAGTACTCCCATGACCAGTGGCATGGATAGCTTACATCACAGATGTGAATCTGGAGCTCAGGAAAGAATTCTGGGACGGAGTGCAAAACTTTGGACTTGTTAGCATGATTAAAGCAAGCATCGTGGGTGAAATAGTACGGGGACGTGTAGAGAATGAAAGAAGAGGAAAGGCTTTGACATTTAAGTGTTAGCCTGAGAAGGAGCTGGCAAAAGAGACTGAGCTTTTGAAATCTCTGCATCAGAGAATCAATGAGTTGGGGGAGTCGCAGAGGTGACGCTGAGCCTCACACCTGGAACAGGAGTTCTTGCTTTCGCATTCCTGGCAGATGGCACCCAGTCTGTGCTTGGGTACCTACAGTGCGAGACGGCTCCAAATGTTGAGACAGTCTTACGCCAAGCTGAATTGTTTCTCTGTGATATCCCGGCCCCTGCTCTATGTTCTCATGCATCAGAAATCCAGACTGATTTTATTGTTTCCATCTGCATAATAGCTCTGGAAATAGTAGGAGATAAAGTGCCCAATGATAGAATACCATCAATCATGAATGTTGTTTATAGGTTGTTGTTGTTATTGTTAGGATTTTTATGTCATGATTGCTCATAGCAAAGATTTCAAAGTCAGACAGCCTCAATTCTAATCTTGGCTCTGGCCCTTTCTAGCAATGGCACATCATCTGAATATCACGTTCCTTAACCTTTCTTGGTAGGGTGACTATCCAATAATATGTGCTTAAAAAATGTTTGTTATGTAATAATAAAAGAACAACAACAATGACAAATGTTAATAGCTCCATTTGCCACCTGTTAACCTTAATATAACTTTATTAACTTTTACAATGTGTTGAAATTATCTGTATCCAACCCTATCTCCTCTAGTTGGCTCCGAATGCTTTGAAAAGAGGGATACACTTTCTTTTTTAAAAAAAGAGTTTTATTAAAATGCAACTGACACACAATATTATATTAGTTTCAGGGGTACACCATAGTTATTATGTAGCTAAAGAAGTGATCACTGTGGTAAGTCCAGCAACCATCAGACACTACACCATGCTGTCGAGATATTATTGACTATATTCCTCATGCTGTATATTACATTCCCATGACTTATTTGTTTCATATCTGGAAATTTGGACCTCTTATTCCCCTTCACCTTTGTTTCCCCCTTTTTGATTTTTCAATTACAGTTGACACTCAATATTATTATTTTATATTAATTTCAGGTGTACAGCATAGTGGTTAGACATTTATATAACTTAAGAAGCAGTAACTCTGACTAGTCAAGTACTCATGTGGTACTATACATAGTTATTACCATATAATTGACTACATTTCCTATGCTTTACTTCACATCCCCATGACTATTTTGTAACTACCAATTTGTACTTTTTAATCCCTTCCCCTTTTTCACTTGGTTGCCCCCAACCCCCCTCCAATCTGACAACTGTCAAGATGTTCTCTGTATCTATGACTTTGCTTCTGTGTTGTTTGTTTATTTTGTTCTTTAGATTCCATAGATAAGTGGAATCACACTGCATCTGTCTTTCTCTGTCTCACATACTCCACTCAGTGCAATACTTTCCAGGCCCATCCATGCTGCTGCAGATGGCAAGAACCCACTCCCTTCCATGGCTGAGCAATAGTCCATTGTATGTAGGTACCCCCTGCTCTTTATCCATTCTTCCATGATGGACACTCAGGCTGCCTCCCCATTTTGGCCACTGTAAACAATGCTGCAATGAACATATATATGCACATATCCCCTCAAAGTAGCGTTTTGGGTTTCTTTGGAAAAATACCCTGAAGTGGAATTACTGGGTCCTTCTTTGTCTCTTGTTACAGCCTTTGTTTTAAAGCCTGTTTTGTCTGGTATAAGTACTGCTACCCCAGTTTTTTGTTTTGTTTTGTTTCCATTTTCATGAAATATCCTTTTTCCATCCCTTTACTTTCAGTCTGTGTGTGTCTTTTGATCTGAAGTGAGTCTCTTGTAGGCAGCATATGTAAGGGTTTTGTTTTCTTATCCATTCAGCCCTCCTATGTCTTTTGATTGGCGCATTTAATCCACTTACATTGGAAGTAATTGTTGATAGAAATGCGGTTATTGCCACTTTATTATTCATACTTTTGGTCTCTCTCTCTCTCTCTTTCTCTCTCTCTCTGTTTTTTCTTCATCTTAAAGAAGTCCCTCTAAGATTCCTTGTAATTCTGGTTTACTATTGGTGAACTCCTTTAGCTTTTCTTGTCTGAGCAGCACTTTATCTGTCCTTTGATTCTAAATGATAGCTTTGCTCAGTAGAGTAACCCTAGTTGTAGTCCTTACGTTTCATCACTTTGAATATTTCCTGCCAATCCCTTCTGACCTGCAACGTTTCTGTTGAGAAATCAGCTCATAGTCTTATAGAAACTCCCCTGTAGGTAAGTAACTGCTTTTCTCTTGCAGCTTTTAGGATTCTTTCTTTGCTTATAATCTTTGGCATTTTAATTACAATGTGTCTTGGTGTAGGCCTCTTTTGGTTCATCTTGTTTGGTACTCTCTGTGCCTCCTGGGCTTGTATATTTATTTCCTTTGCCAGGTGAGAGAAGTTTTCCATCATTGGTTCCTCAAATAAGTTTTCAATTCCTTATTATCTCTCTTCTCCTTCTGGTACCCCTATGATGCGAATGCTGGTACGCTTAATATTCTCTCAGAGGCCGCTTAAACTATCTTCAGTTTTTTTGAGTCTTTTTTCTTTTTGCTGTTCTGATTGGGTGTTTTCTGCTACTTTATCTTCTAAATCATTGATTCAATCCTCTGCTTCATCTAATCTACTGTTGATTCCCTATTATGTAGTCTTCATTTTAGTTATTATAGTCTTTATTTACGACTGGTTCTTTTTTATGTTGTCTAGCTCCATTTTTATGTTTCCTATCTGTTGAAGTTCTCCCTGAGATCACTGAGCATCCTTATAACCAGTGTTTGGAACTCTGTGTCTGATAGATTGCTTATCTCCATTTTGTTTAGCTCTTTTTCTGGAGCCTTGTTCTGTTCTTTCATTTGGGAACTATTTCTCTGTCTCCCCATTTTGGCTGCTTCCCTGTGTTTGCTGCTATATACGGCTGCTATGCCTCCTGGTCTTAGTGGAGTGGCCTTATGCAGTAGGTGTCCTGTGGGACCCAGTGGTGCAGTCTCCCTCATCACCAGAGCTGGGTGCTCTAGGTATGTCACTAGTGTATGTTGTGTGTACCCTCCTGTTGTAGTTGTGCCTTGATTACTGTTTACATATCACTGGGAGGGATTGACCCTCAGGCTGATTGGTTGTGAGGACTGACCATGACTACAGTGCAGGGGCTGACCCTATAGAGCAGGATTTGCTTTAGCAGGGTTCTGGTACATGCCCAGTGTGCCCTTTGGGTCTGTCAATCCTGGAGGTGATGGGTGGTGCTTCGACTGGGTCTGAAGCTGGCCCCTGGGTGTGCCAGCCCCAGGGCCACCTGGGAGGGGACCTGCTGCAGGCCAAGTTCAGCTGCAGATTTTTCTCTGCCCAGGACCACCTGACATGAGCCAAAAAACAATCCAGAGATGGCCTCTAGCTGCGCTGGGTTTGGAGGTACCTCAAGAGGTCAAACTGCAAACCAAGGCCTGCTGTTGCAAATACGAGCTTGTGGCTGCTCAGCCAGAGGTACGGGACATGCCGAAGCCAGATGCTGCTTGTTTGGGTTTTGTGAACCTTTAAGAGATTTTAGGAAAGTCTACACCATGAGCCAAGGCAGGCAGTTTGTATGGAAAAGCGACTGGAAGCTGCATGGGTGTGCTCAGAAGTTGGCTGGGGCGTGGTCTCAGGGACTCACTAGGGTGGGGCAGACAAAAGGTGAAAGACAATTTGATGGACTCTGATTGGCATCTGTGTGCATGCTGGGAGGGGGAGGGCTCAACAAAGAAACATTGGCTTTCATCAGCTGGGAGAAAGTTGCCCCTCCCGCCCTTGCCCTGAAGCCAGACGACTCAGTTCCTCTCTGCATGTGCCTGTTGCATCTCAAGCTGCTGCCCCAGCACTGGAGTTCAGAGCAAGTGAGTCCGTCATCAAGTAAGTCTGTGCATGGGCCCTTTAAGAGGAGTATCTGGGAGTGCAGCCGCCATCCGTCTCACTCAGCTACAATCTCCGCTGGTTTTCACAGCCAGAAGTTATGGGGACTTCTCTCTCTGGCACTGAAACCCCGGACTGGGGAGCCTGGTATAGTGCTGGGACCCCTCGGTCCTCTGGATGGCACCTTTGTAGCCAAGGTACCCTCCCAATTTTTAATGGTCACACGTAAGTGTGGGACCAGCCTGTTATACATCTCTGCCCCTTCTACCAGTCTCAAGGTGGCTTCTTCTATATGTCCCTAGTTGTAGGGCTTCAGTTCAGCTAGACTTCAGGCAGTTCTCAATGATGGTTCTTCTGTAGTTTAGTTGCAATTTTGATGTGGTTGTGAGAGAAGGTAAGCACAGCATTTACCCACTCCTCCATCTTGACCAGATCCTCAAAGGATCCACTTTCTTATTCATCATCTCTCCATGGTTGGTCACAGGCTCTGCCACATAGGAAAGTAGTAAAAACATTGTGGGACTGATGTTTGCCAACCCCATTGCTACCCAGGTTGCCCTTCTTTAAACATGAAATGATAGTTCAAGTTATCCACTAACCATCCTGTTATACGTGCCCCTTACATCTTTAGGAGACTCCAAATGAATCCCACACATGCTCCCACAATCCAAACATGTCAGCCATACTTGCCTGTCCTTCTCTGCTCTGACAACCTCCACATCCGGCCATGCTGCTTTGTGACAGGTTACTGCTGCTACTACCCATCATGAGACCAACAGGGTCTATGCCCCTGACCCTGGCTCTGAATGACCTCCTCCCTGGATCTGAGTCCTGCTTCATTCGTTGGGCCCTGAACACAGAGTCTTGACTTGTGCCCAACCTCTCACAAATCCTTCTTGAATGTTCCTGTTGGTTTTTGTTTCTATCCCCTTCTCTCTACAGCTCAAACCAGTCCAAGAAATCTGGTGGGGCAAGAGGCCATTCATTACATATCTGCCCACTTTTCTCTTTCTCCCACTGCAGCATCTACCCTCATTAGAGTATCATCTCCTAGTTACAGGACAAAAGCCTCCACGTTTAGGAATGGAACAAACTGATATAGGACAGGGAGAATGGGCAGCGTGGAGGAGGATGAAAGTTGTTCATAGTAACCAAAGCTAGTCAAAACCATCCCATTAAATAGAATATTTATGGTTTATCCCCAAATACCCTTCTCCATGTTAAAATTCAGTTTTGCCATATCCTAAATGTGATAATGGTTACACAGCTCTATAAAATTGTCCAAACTCACAGAATTACACACCAAAACCCAGCAAATTTTACTACATATAAATTTCAAACTAAGTTGTAAATTTTCAGTTGCGTCAGATTTTTGCCTATCAGTTCACACTCGTGATGTCTATCTTGTTGATTTAACTATTCTTGGAAGACTTAATTTTTTCAGTTTTCCTTCCTGATAGGCTAAATATTAATTTATTTGATTTTTACTGATAATAAAACATAAATTAGTTAACGGCCTTTTCAAAGGTAAATAGATTAAACTCAACAATGTCAGGAAGACTAGAGGACAAAGAGTAACGCAACACAAAAAAGGGCCAGGAGCCTCTTATCTGGACAGCAATAACTCGGTGTGGCTGCCTTTTATCTGCCTCTACTCTCTGCTGCCACAGGCAGTTGGCTTTTCATTGTTCAAATAGCAGGTCCATACAGACTTGGCCACACAGCAAGTTAACTAAGTACACTTTGTCTTAAATTGATGTGGTCTTATACTCTTGCTCAATCACATTAATTCTCTTTGGAATAGATTGACTTCTGGGCAGTTCTTTCCTAGTTCTATGCAGCTTGGGCGCCTCTCCTCTTTCTCTTGGCTCTTTATCCACTTATCAGACAGGATATCACTGCATCTAAACCACCTGTTCCGTTTTGCAGCCCCTCCTGCACACAAGTCTATTTCTCCCAACACCACACCCTCTCATAGAAGTGAGTGATCATCCTCTTATCCACGCAGATGTGGGGTCCTTTGACCTCCAAGGGATCTTGGTTCTTGGGTAACTCTAGCCTCCCTGGAAAGCACAGAATCTCTGAATATAAATCCAATTGTCTGGTTCATAGTTCCAGCCAATCAACTTTCACAAAAGGAGTGTCCACTCTGAGCCAGGATCTTCACGAACTGCAGTCTGTTGCCTCTAGCAGCGTAGATTTTACTGAAGAGGCAGAGAGTAAACAAGTAAAAAATACATCAGTGAATGAGTTACAGAGTAAGACAAGGGCTACAAGTGACATAAACAGAGTAATAAGACAGAACGTAACGGGACGGGATAAGCTTTCAAGCAGAAATGTCTCTGTAAAAAAAAAAAAAAAAAAAAAAAAGCTGAACCAGAGGAAAAGCACTTCAGATCTCTGAACTAGTAAATGCTGAAGTCCTGAGGCCAGAAATAGCTGTGCAAGACCAGAAACCTAAAGCCCAGCATGGCTAGAGCACAACAGGAGGAGAGTACTATGAGCTGGGGTGGGACAGGAAGCAAAGTCCAGACAAGAGCTCCCTAGAAGCCAACTTAAGGAATCTGAGTTGCAAGCCTCGTCCAGGTCTGGTTTGGGTTTGGTGGGGTGGAGATAATCATACACTCCAGGTCATGGAGAAAAAAGACTAAATATAGCCCTCTATGGCAGATTTGACTCTTAAAAATAAGAAACTGCAAAGGTTCCTCCACTCTCAACTTCATTTGCAGGAGGTTTTCTTAGATGTTGTCTCGATGTAGAATGATTGTCTATAAGGTAAGCTGAGGACTCCAGTGAATGACCTGTGTGCCCACGATGCCACTGCATTGTGTTCTAGGGTCTTAGTTATTCTATGCACTTTGTTAAAATGAAGCCACCCACCCCGGCTTCATTACAGGAAAGGTATTCACAATTTGATTTCTGTTCCTGAGCAGCTGTGTTGAAACACTAGCTGTTTAAATTTTTAGCAGCTCTTAAGTGGATAGAAGGTATGCAAGCCTCAAGTTTGTGAGTTCAAGAGCAGCATTGATTTATTTTAGCACTTTGGATTCGGCATTTAATTTCCATCTTCTTTGTTCCTTCTCTTTGTTCTCGCCTCTCTCTCGCTCTCTGTCTCTGTCTCTGTCTCTGTCTCTGTCTCTGTCTCTGTCTCTGTCTCTCTCTCTCTCTCTCACACACACACACACACACACACTCCTCCAACCACTATGCTGTACACCTGAAACTAATATAATATTGAATGTCAATTGTAATTGAAAAATTAAAAACAAACTCTGAGACTTTTAAGATAACCCCCATGGCGCTGTGCTGATAAGGAGCTTAGGTTGTGGCCAGTTGTTATGCAGTGAGCACATAACAGGACATTTGTACCAGTCAAGCTGGGTGTGAACAACCAGAAGAGAAAAATGGTATTCGTTTCTGCAGTCTCGGAGAAATTAGCAATAGAAATCCTTAGCATGTTTCAAGTTTATAAATAAAACAATGGATTCGAAGAGTTCTTAATCTCCTCTGAGTGGGGTTTCTGACCTGCTGGCTCTGCTGAGCTATTGGTACTGGAGGGTTCCTGGCAGAGAAACCAAGTGTGGAACCTGGAACAGCCTGGCACATCACAGGGGCTCGTAGTGGCCATTTATTATTTTTAGGCTGCCAGCTTCCATTGTACCTTCCTAACAGCACCCCGAATTCATTGGGAAATAAAGTCTCCCCCCATTGTGTATAATCTTGGTGGAAGGACCAAATCTTTTCCCTCCTCACTGATTCAGAATGGGGGAAGGAGGAAACACAAAGCTAACCTTGGCCAGTCTGGTGTGTGGTCCAGCGACTTTGAACCTCGGTCAGTAACCCAAGGAAGGAGAACTGGTGGAGACCATTTACTATATCCGGAGGGATAGCACACCATCCTGAATGAACCAGTTGTTGCACTTCTTGCTTTTCGGTTCTATGAAGCCCTTCTTGTACCAGCTTCTGTAAGTCTGGCATCTAGCATCCCAGTGATTCTGTGAGCCCCTAAATAGTTCCAACAATTGTCCTTTTCTGAAGTTAGCTAGGGTCCTTTTCTGTTGCTATCAAAGGCCTTAATTGAAATGGTACAATATCTATTCCTAGAAAGAATGAATTCATGAACAGAAATGAAGGCAGGTCCAGATTACATTTCAAGACTTGTGTGACTTTCCCCTTATTTTGTTATAATCAGAGAATTGAATTGCATTTGTGATGGGTTTTCTTGGGACTTGGAAAAATACTGAAGTTTTCTACAACTCTCCTTCTGGAGGCAAAGCTGTTTTTAAAAAATAATTGAACCTAACTTTTAAACATATGCTTATGGTCTGGTAGTTAGAAAATACAGATAAGCACAACAAAGAATATACAAATATTCATAAGCATCTTTCTATATAATACATACCAATTGACAATGATATTTATTACCTACATGGTATTTCATGGTTGAGATAATATATTTAGCTAATCCCCTATTGTTGGACGTTTGGGCTATTTCCACTTATTCATTTTTTATTTTTATTTTTAAGGGGAGCAGGACTTTATTGGGGAACAGTGTGTACTTCCAGGCCTTTTTTCCAAGTCAAGTTGTTGTCCTTTCAATGTTAGTTGTGGAGGGTGCCATTCAGCTTTAAGTTGTTGTCCTTTCAGTCTTAGTTGTGGAGGGCGCAGCTCAGCTCCAGGTCCAGTTGCCATTGCTAGTTGCAGGGGGTGCAGCCCACCATCCCTTGCGGGACTCGAGGAATTGAACCAGCAACCTTGTGGTTGAGAGCCCACTGTGCCATGTGGGAATCGAACTGGCAGCCTTCGGAGTTAGGAGCATGGAGCTCTAACCGCCTGAGCCACCGGGCCGGCCCCACTTATTCATTCTTATAAAAGATTCTGCAATAAACCTTCTCTTGGATAAATATCTGTGTACATAGGCTACATTTTAAGAAGTAGAATTGTTGGGCCAAAGAGTTTGCTTGTTTATAATGATGTATTTACCATAGTATCCCTGTTAAATAAAATTGATAAAAAAGAATAGCCCTTTTATTAGGGGACTCTTCGTCAGTAAAAGCAAAAGAAAAACAAAATAAAAAAAGAAAAGGAAAGAAAAGTCTGTGTTTCAAGCTATACATCAAAGCAGACCCATTAAAAACCACATTGCATTTACTGTGGTGCTTCATTTTGACCATCTTTGACCATCCCAACAAAATAGAGACAGATGGTGCAAGAAGATTTTATTAATAGCTCTGTCTGCTCAATGCAACCAGACACTGCATTTGCTGTCTTCATTTATTCATTCAAAAAACAATTACTGAGTCCCTACTGTGTGCCTGGAATGGTACTAGGGGCTAGGACATCGAAAGGGAGGTAAGACCTGGTCTCCACCTTGGAGACACTCCCCATCCTGGGTCATGCAGACCTGTGGATAACTCACAAAGCAAGTGTGGTGGTAACTGCTACAGTAGAAAGATGAACATGGCATTGTGGGACTAGAGAGCCAGGAACAGTTCCAACCTGTGCATTTAGAGTCCTCTCCTCTCTCTTGTTCCCTTCTGTCCCCTTAGAAAGCACATTTTGAAATGGGCTATACCTTGAGAAATACAGAGTTCTGGGGAATCAAAGAAGGAAGAGATCAGGAACAGCTGAGTAGAAGAGAAACATTATATTAGCTGTTGCTGCTGCAACAAATTACATAGTGGCTTAAAACAATACAAATTTATTATCGAACAGCTCTCTAGATCAGAAGTCTGACATGCATCTCATTGCACTCAAATCAAAGTGTCCATAGGGCTGCTTTCCTTTCTGAAGACTTTAGTAGAGAATCTGTTTACTTGCTTTCCCCAGTTTCTGGAGGCCATCTGCATTCTTCCATCTTCAAGGCCAGCAACAGCTGGTCAAGTCCTTCTCACATCACATCACTCTGACCTCTTCTGGTGTCTCTATCTTCTGCTTTTAAGGACCCACCTGTATAACGCAGGATAATCTGCCATTTTAAGGTCTTTAACTTAATCATATCTGCAAAGTCCCTTTTGCCATGTAAGGGAACATGTTAAGACATGGTTACCTTCGGGAGCCATTTCCTGTCTTCCACGGGCATTAGAGTTTTAGAGCAAGACTGACACCATCGGGGATCTGCCTGAAGAAGAACATGCTGACAGGACAGACTGAAAGGCAGAGACCACTTAGAAGATCTTGATGATTCTAGAAAAGATATGATTCAGGCCAGTGGGGATGGAAAGGAAAGGAAAGATGCCAGTGACACGGTTGGGATAGACTCCCTGGGAAGTGGCAAGTGGCTGAGTCTCCAGTGGGAGAAGGGGAACAGAGGTAGAGTTGTCAAAGATGATTCAGGCTTTGTGCTCCCATGACTGTGAGGAGAATGGTGTCACTTATCCAGTGTATTTGGTGCAGGGAAGTGGCATAGTGGTAAACTTAAGTTTGGAAAATAATCTAACTTTTCCACTTTTAAATTTTGAGTAGGGAGTATGAGATGAATAAAGATTCAGGACATATACATTCCAGGGAGAGATGTAATGAGTGGGAATGGCTGACAGTACGAGGTGTGGAAACCAAGACAGGGTACAAAGAAGGTACAGAAAAGATAATAGGCTAGGGAGAGACTGAGCTGGGAAGAGAGAGAAAGAAGAGAGAAATAATGTACAAGTAAGAGGGGGAAGAAATATAGACCATGAGAAAGTCAGACAGGACTCGGCAAAAGAAGGGTGCAATAAGAGTCAGGAATACAAACAGAGAGATGAGAAATGGACCAACTCGGAGTTCCTGGCATGAGCAGGTTGGTCAATTTAAATTTCCAGTTCACTTGGGTTGTGCTTACAATGTTAATAATTTTTAAGATTGTCTTGGAAGTTTTATTTGCATTTGGAGGTTAATTACTATCACAGCTTCTCTGTTTGTCAAGCTTCCACGCAGACTCAGTGGTCCTTGAGGGGATGAGTAATTCACCTAGTAGACCCTTTGGCCCCCTCACCTGCCTTCCCAACATGGCTTAAGTCTTGACCTCTTTTGTCCCTGGAATTTGAGACCTTTGTCAGATGTGTTGAGGAAAACTGTTTTGCACTCTGTCACAGTTCCTCACAGAGATACAAGCACTACTGTGACACACAGGCAGGAGATTTGGTCTCAACACAACTGTGACTTTATGGTCCCCATTTTACAGATAGGAGCACTGAGGCTTGGCTCCAGTCTAATCCCATGCTCAAGTTCGCAAGTGGACAGAGCTGAGAGAAACGCTACCTTCACATCTGGGAAGCCAATAGTGGACTAACGAATATTGGCAGGAGCACTTATGAAGGCTTGAGGCAAATGAAACATTGCCTCTGGAAAACATGGGCACCTTCTAAGGGACCACTCTGAACCCTGCTCCCAAACTAACCCTGCCCTGCTAGTCAGAGGCATAAGGAAGTAAGCCATACAGGGGTAGGATTTTCCCTTGGCACAGGCACCACAAGCGCTTTCAGCTTTCATTATTTATTATCTTTCAGTAAAGGAAATAAGCACTCAGAGAGGTTAACCAACTTGCCCAAGGTCACCCAGGAGCCGCCAGTGAGCCCAGGGCAGCGTTCCCGCCAGGGAAGGCGGATGCTGGCCAGCCCTGAGGGGTGAGGTCGTTTCCGCCCGCCTCTGCGCCCACTCCCCTGTGCGTGGGGCCGCCTGTGCCGTGCCCCGGCTGTCCCCGACGCCCGGTGAGGGAGGCAGGGGAACCACGGGGGCTAGGGCTGCTGAGCCCGTGGAGCCCAGCTCGGCCAGCTACGGCGGAGGACGATGTGCGGCACGCTCAGGTGAGCCTGGGCAGGGGTCCTGCCGCCGGTAGCCCGGGGCCCACGCCTGGAGCCTGCCGGCCTCCTAGCGCGGGGGCTGGAGCCGGCACCCGAGGGGGCGGCGGGGAGGGCGCAGGCAGTGGCTGGGAGCGCAGCGGCAGCGGCGGCGGCAGAAGCTCGGCTCCACGGCTAGAGGTGGCCGCTCCAGTCATCCAGGGCGCCTGGATCCCTCTCAGGCAGCGGGTAGGTGCGGTGGGTGCGCGGAGGTCAGGAGCCCCGGAGCCCACGTGTGCGGGTGGGGACGCAGCGGGGGCGGGGCCACGACCCGGCGAGGGGCTTGGGGACTCTGGTCCAGAGCCTGAGCTTTGCCGCAGAGATGGGCTGCGCGGCGACTCGGGGTAGGTGGGCTGGCTGGTTGTGTAGGACACGTCTCCAGCGTGGGACCACTGTAGGGTTGGGGCCAGTGCCCTGCACTAGTGTACGTAAGTACTTGTGAAACTGCTTGTGTGGTCACTGACTATAGGAGATTGTGTCTGTAAGGGTGTGTGTGTGTGTGTGTGTGTGTGTGTGTAAATGAGAGAGAGGGAGAGGGAGAGAATGAAAGAGAGGAACATAGGTTGTGCATCTATAATCTGTGTGTAACCAGATACGTGTGTGGATTGCGTGGATGGTCCTGGATGTGTAAGGAGAGAGGGTTCTGTGTCTGTGTGTGTGACACAAGATATGCACGTCCGAGTGTCTAGCTGGCTGTGTGTGTGAGTGACCGTGAGTGTGTGAGTACGTTGTGCTGCATGAAGCGTTCACGGTCACTGCCAGTACTAGCGCCCTGCAGTTGTCTTCCACAGAATCCCAATCCCAATTTAAGATGCATTTCCTCTCAGCTTGCTACCCAGTGTGTGGCACTGTGCTGTTGATACAGGGAAGTGGTGGCTGGCAGAGGTGGCGAAGTCATGGGCATCAGCTCATCTTTCTAGAGTTCAGTGTTAAGAAAAAATGTTGGCTTGGTTTTCCATTTGGCCCGTTAAAATGAACAAAAAATGTTTCTTAGGGTACAGATTTGGCATGAACCAAAGGTGACTTTTGATGGAACAACACTGAGGCAGGTTTGCCCTCCTTGTATTGATATTGCTGGGTGGACAGCCCGAGTCATAAAACTGTGTGGGTAACTCTGGGGGGCGGTGGGTGGTATTTTCCTGGTCTCCTGTGTCGAACTTCGCCATCAATGATGAGGGAGAAGTTGCTGGGAGCTGCTGGTGAGCACACGTAGTAAAGGAAAAGGACACTGGTGATTGATGCGGTGCCCTAGAATCACAGGAAAAGTCAGGACGGGACAAAACTCGTGGAATTCTGAGGAGCAGCTCTCACCTAGGTAGTGATGAGTGTGGAAAAAATTAGTAAAGAGCAGAGGATTTGCAGCATTCTCTAAAGATAAGTCATTTTTAATCTTATCTTTATTTTTCCCATGCACCCTGACCCTAAATTCTCTCTTGTGTTTGCATCATTTCCCCCCTTGGGAAACATCTTTATTATAATTATTATTATACAGCTGAGCAGGTCATCATTTAACTGGAGCACAACAGAGCTAGCTGGAGCTTTAGGGACTGCCCAACCCAGCCCCCACTGAGCAGGCGGAGGTCCCTGGGTGCAGAGAACAGTGGTGCTTTTGGTTCTTCTGAGTTAACTGGATTTTACTCCTGAAGCTGGTCCCTCTATGGGCCACAGTGGCCAACAACTTAAATGTGTTTTCTTCCACTTGAGTTCTCCAAGACCTCCCTGGCCCTGTTCATCCCCTCATCTCTTTCCCCAAAGAACACCTGAAACCCAACCTAAGCAACCTGCTACCCTAAATCACCTCCTGATTTTCCCATTTGTTTATGAACCACCACCATGTTCTGAGTTACTTGGCTGGAAACTGAAGTCATCTTTTTATTTCTTCTCTTCCTTCATTAGTAGTGATCACAGCTTAATAGGCAGGTTTTATTAGCTTTCCTTCAATACCTCTTGAGTCTAATTTTTTTGTTTTTATGTTTTGTTTTTTTCCTTCCTACTGTCACTACCTTATCGGGAGAAACCCATATTCAGGGATTTCTGGAAATAGGAACAGATATAGACTGTGATCATTGGGGAAATAAAAAAAAAAAAAAAGCAAAGCCAATGTCAAGGAGACCCTTGATATTATGACTGTTTGACTAATAAGTGAAATGTTTTTTTTTGAAGAACCTAGACCTTCTGATGGTTGTAGCATTATATGATCTAGATCAAATGTCTTGGCCTTTCTAAATCTATTTCTTCATTTGTGAAATGTGATGAAAAATTTCAACTAAAACCTAGCTGCTAAATCGTTTCTAAGGTTTCTTCCAGCTTTAAAATTATCTAATTGTCATTCGTGTTCTTTGTTTTAGCAAGAGACATTTCTCCTAATGGTTTAGCATTACCTTCTGATATCTAACCATCTTTTTAAAAAATTCAGTTTTTCTTTAAGGAAAGGAAATAGGCAAAGGGGAAAAGGGTGAACTGCACTGTTGACCTAAGTTTGTGGTGGAGGGTCAAGTGCATATACTATGCCTTAGAGTTGAAGGAGTCTTACAGGTCACCCATTCTCACTTTCCCATCAACTTCAGAATCTTCCTTACCATTACCTGTTTGAGAATTGAAAAAATGTGTCAAGTCTTATTGAGATAACGTCACCCAACATTATAATTCAGACTACTCAAACCTCTGTAGCCTTGACATTTGGGGCTAGGTACTTTTTTGTTGTGAGGGATTGTCCTGTGCATCATACGATGTTTAACAGCACCGCTGGCACCCATTAGATGTCAGTAGCAAGCGCCAGTTGTGACAACCAAAAATGTCTCCAGACATTGTCAAATGTCCCTTTGGGGGACAAAGTTGCCCTGCCCCAACCCCTGTTGAAAACGACTGTTGTACGTGTAATTCAAACACAAGTATTGTAGCCTTGTACAGAAATACCTTACAACGAAGTATATTAATACATGGATGAATTGCTGTGTTGCTAGCTGCTTTTCCACCCCCTTCCCACTTGGCCACCCTCACACATTTACCTTTATGCCTCCTGGTTTCTCATCGCCTTGTTGCTATGTCTGGAAATGCTCAAGATGCTGCTGAAGGCTGAGAAGCATTTCAGAGACAACATAATAATAATCCTGATAGCTCGCATTGCTCCACCCCTTGATATGTGCCAGGCATGGTTCTCAACGCTCATTTAATCTCCATTAAGAATCCTATGAGAGAGATGCTTTTATTCCCCCCATTTTAGAGATGAGCTAACTCAATCTTAGATGGAGTGACACGCTCATGTTCTCTCAGCTGTGATGTGTTAGAGCTGGACTTGGTGGGTGTGTTGTCTGACCCCAGAGTCTGTATTCTGAAGCCCCACATGAAACTGCCTTCCATAAATGCATCTTGATGTTACAGGGTGGAAATGATCTGAAACGTCCTCTAGGTCAATTGTAGAACCAAGTCTGCTTCTAGAAAGGCTAGAGATGTGAGGTTGGCAGTTGTGTCCAGATGAAATCATGGGCTTTCTCTCTTTTGTGTCTTCTCCAATCTCTTTGTTATTCATGTTATTCAGAAATAGCCCCAGGGCATAAATGCAGGGTGAGAGCAGTGGTGGCTGGGTTGGGTAAATTGGGGGAGAGGGGCTCAGGGGAAAGGAAGGATGGCTAAAAGGAGCAAACAATGAATGAGACATTTCTTTTTCCATTAAGCCTTGCCCGTCATCTAAACTTGAGATGTCTCTTCTATCACCAAAATGAAAGTTGCCACATTTTTATCAGTTCCCCCTTTACATATTCTTGTCCTGCCCTTTTCATTCTTCTATTCTGCGCGCTGTTTTTATACTACAGACGCAGTAGAAAGTGGTCCACCTTTGGACAGAGAAATGGAAGGGCAATGTAAATGACTGTCAAGTAGGTTTATTGCTAGGGTAAGAATGACAACCTTACCAGTTACTATTGAGCTTGAAAATTCAAGGCAAGCCTTCAGAAAGTTGACTATTTCCTGAAAGACCCTATATCAACACATCCGCAGGTCTGATTGCTGCCTGTGAATAGATAGTAGAGCCTTGGTTTAGCGAGTCTTAGAGTTTGGTTAAGAGGAGAGTAGTTCTCAAACTTTGGAAAGCATCAGAATCATCTATAGGACCTGTTAGAATGCATGCTGCTGTTCCCTACCTCCAGAGTTCCTGATTCAGTGCTTCTGGGTTGGGGTCTGAGAATGTGTATTTCTAACAGGTTCCCAGGTGATACGGATGCTGTTGGTCCAGGGACCACAATGTGAGAACCACGTGGTTAAGACCTAAATAACTAAGTAAAGCTCACAACCCATCCACCTGAGTTTTTGTTTTTTTAAAATGTATTTCTAAGATAAAATTATTTGGATTTATGAAAATCAATGGCTAGATCAAGATGGAAAGAATAGTAACTGCTAAGGACTAGTGGACATCTCTCACGAAGCATCTAAGCTTTGCCTCTCATTTTGAATTTCAGAAAAGCCTCAGCCTTTTTTCAGCCGTGGTACTTCTAAGTTGGATTAATTCTGATCTTAGATCTTTTCATGGTCCCTACCTCCACCCACCCCCACTGCTACTTCAATTTGGAAGATAAAATCCCTCATTACTCACAGGAAAATCCGAATAAAAAGTCCTTTAATATCTTGTTTACTGCCAGATACATTCTGACTTGTTCCTCTGAGATTAAGAATGGTATGTTACCTGTCCATCCAGCTTTTGTTTCCTGTGTAGGTGCTTTGTAGTTCTTTCTCTTTCAAATCAGTATTAGCACCATGAAGAAACCCAACAAAAACTCAAGTCAGAAAATTTATGTTAAACTTTTAAAACCTTAATCAGAAAAAGTTTCTTTTAAAACCCAATTTCGCAGTCAACCTCTTCCTTCTTGACTGTCAGCATCTGTTTCTTTTTCGTGTGAGCACATGTCTTCCACCTAAACAGAGGGACTCCAAGCACTTGCTCAGAAAGATCTAGAGGTTCTGAAACTGACATCCAATTTAAGTGATGTTCATTGAATATTTGCTATGTGCTATGGTCTTTTTTGATTTTTATATCAAATAAACACCCCGAGAAAAGGGATGTTTCTCACATTTATAGATGAGGAAACCAAGGCCTGGAAACTTTAACAAAATTCTTGTATTAGTTAGAGGACTAATTGTATTAGTAAGTATATATTTTTGCTTATGCATAATGGAAGTCAATACTGGCTTGTATAAGCAAAAATTGGAATTTATTGGAACAATAATGTGGCTTTTGTCATGGATTCAAGGAACTGTACCACAGGATGGATGGGAACCAGGTCATCTCCAGAGAACTCAGTGCCAGGAGTTCACGATCTTTTCCCCATTACTCTGCCATTAATGTGACACATTCCCAAGAGGGTGTTGTTTCTCTGTTCAAATTCTCAAGAAAGAAAATCTGATTGGCCCAATTATTTATGACCAAGAGGTCAGAGCAGAAGCATAGTCGCCACGGGGCTCGCTTTTGTAGTTGTAGATATTTCCAATACAGGTGGTCTAGTGGACAGTCGAATGAATGTCTTCTGTTGTCACAAAACTAGTATGTCAGAGACAGGATTTGATTTCAGGTTTGACTCCAAATCCAGTGCTTTTCTCCTACCAAAAGGATGTTTGATCGAGAAACATCTGTTTTCTTTTCAGGGTCACCCCATCATCACCACCACCATGTTTGGCATTCCTGCATAGGGTCCTGCTGTTTCCATTCATGCATACGGTACCTCTTGGTTTCTGATACGTATATGGCTGCATCCTGGTTCCTCTCTGTCCACTTGGATTCTATGTCATGTGGCCTGGCTTCTCATTCTGCTCATTCATGTCAGGTCTCTGGCTCACCTCACACTACTCTGACTTGTTCTACAATTAATATTTTACTAACTTTCTTTACCATATTTCTATCTATCCACCTCTCCACTCATCATTCCATTTTGGGGATGATTTCAAAGTATGTTTCTGTTTCTTATTCTCGTTTTTATAATTGGGAAACTGCAACCAAGTCAGTTGACCTGACTTGCCCAAGGTCACCACCTCCTGAGGAGATAGGTGATGGAGCTGGCATTTAACACTGGCAGTCTGATTCCCCAAATCACTTTTAGCCACCAAGTAGCATTGTACCTCCTGGAAGGGGAGAGAGAAAGATTCATTCAAGGTCAGTCAGTGGCAGGGTAATGACCAGCACCAGGAGGTCTGATTCTCAAGCTCCTGAAATTTCCATTACCTTGATCCATGATAAATAGTTCATTTTTCAAGCAGAAACAGTGTTTCCCTTGCTCTGCAAAGACCTTCAGATTTGGCACTTTACAACCTTCCTAGATATCCGGAAAATCTGATTTTTGGCATAGATCATTTTGCAAAACTAATATACTCTTTCTTCCTTATCAACATTTAAAAGGAATTTCTGGAAATGACAAGCTGGGAAATTACTATTTCAGATAACTTTTTACAATGTTTACAGGACTTCCCATATGTTACCTTATTTGAACTTTATGAGTAGTAGCAAATCTGCAAGACAGGTGGGCTGGCTAGCTTAACCACATTGAGCAGCTGGAGACCTGGGGCTTATAGAAGCGAAATGAGGAACTCAGAGTCACATGGTGCTGAAAGGAAAGTCGTGCCTTGGTAAAAAACGTATCCTCTTTCAAGTGCCAGCAGACATTCTGTAGGCTTTAAGGAGCTCCATAAATATCTAGTTAATAAAATTGTGCTGGAAAAGTTGAGATGGGGGACTATTGAGATATGGATCCTTTATGAGCTAACTTAACTACTAAGTTAAGGGTCTGGGATCTGAAAACACTGCAGTGTGGCTGTGGGGACAGAGCCCCAGAGAGCAGTTTCTAGGCTCTCGGCCTCATATGGAAAGGTGCTGGCTCAGGTAGTAGATGGTCATCAGCTGTGACTAGTTGGTCATCAGCTGTAGCCAGTTAGCCATTAGCCACTGATATAACTGCTGCGACTGAACTAGCAAGTGCGGATTGTAGTTGGTGAAGGGCTGGTTGGTTGGCTAGCAGACAAGCGCAGATTGCAGTAGGCAAGGGAGTTGGTTGGTTGGCAGAGAAGCAGACGGTGGGTTGCGGATCATGTTGATCCTACCTCCTGTGTCTCGCCCGGCCGCCAGCGAGACTGGGTTGCAGGAAGACCCCCCCCCATGGGGTACTGGTGGATGTTTGCGTTTGTGTCTCGACCAGCCGCCATCGAGAATATGGTGGTATGACTCTCCTACCCATGGCTCCGTGGGTGCTCCTTTTTGGCCTCACCATGTCCTGCGTTCTTGTGAGGGGAGGGGGACCACAGACCCCGCATGACAGTGGCTTTGCATGGTGTCTCCTTTCTGTGCCTCAGTTTCTTCGTTTGTGAAGTGGGGACAATTGCAATACTCCATAGCGTGATGTGAAGATGAAATGAGGTAACACATGTGGTAAGTTTGGTACTTAGTATGTGTTCAACAAATATCAGTTATAGAAATGTGTCATTATTCCTCTCCTGTTTCCTCTCCGGGATTCTTCTCTTCTTTGTTACATGGGTCCCTCTAAAATGTACGGGTATAGTTTTATCTTTTTCCTGAGGGGTTTGTTTGGGAACTGTTGGAAGGAGATTTTGGACAGCAGTCTTTTGGGAGGTGACATCTTATTAATCCAGGAAAGATGCAGATTCTGCTCCAGAATTTCCATCTAAGCTGTAAATAGTCCGTGTCCTTCAAGATTGCATGGGGATGCTTAATTGGGTCTGATAATCAGCACATGATCTCTGAGACAGAGAGTTCTGTATAAACTGTTTCCTAATCCAGGAGGCTCAGAAGAAAGAGAAGAGTGAGGACAGAAGAGGTAGAATGCTGGCAGAGACTTTTTCCCCTTAGCATGCACAGAAAAGACTGTAATCCAGGTCTTTCAGCCAATGAAGCATTTAAACAGATATGGAAAAACTGTCCAAGAGGATTTCAGAAGGATGTGCTCACCTGTGTGGGTTGTGCTCCATTCTCACAGTGTTTCCCAAACTGCTCTCCATGAACGATCTCTACCAGAATCACTGGGACATTTCTTTGTTAAAATGCAGATACCTGGACCTACTGATTGAGAGAGGCTTCGAGGGAGGCACCCAAATCTGCAGTTTTGCAAGTGATTTTTAGGTATTCTAATGTTTGAGAAACACTGCTGTCTGCAGCATAATGCTGCAAGGTTCAAAACACTAATTGTGAAAGCGGTTTAGATAGAATGCAAATTTGGCTTGACCTGCCCCCAATTCTAGGCCCGTGAAATCAGTGGTGACAAAACCCTTTAGGCATTCTCAGTCTCAGCTTTCAGGGGCCTCTCCTATAGAGAAGAGGAATAATTTCTGTAACCGCATCCAAGAGTAGGGGAGCTCAGCCCCTAGCTGTATTGCTGCCTTTGTAGAGAAGCAGAGTAGGAAATGTCCAGCCTCCAAGGACTGGGACACTGCCACGCTGGAGACCACCTTGTTACGATAGCTGGCCAACATTATATTGTGAACTCACTGGACACCTGCTTTGTAATTATTCATTTCATTTATTTTTTGCCATGACCTTTTCAGGTTAGTATTATGCTTATCCCCATTATACAGATGAGGCCACTAAGGCTAAGAAACTACGTAATTTGTTCTAAGACATACTGGTATTTGATAAAACTAGGACTGATTCCAAGGCTGTGCTTTGAATCAGGGACGGGCAAACTATCTGATCAGCTGCCTGGTTTTTGTATGGCCTGGGAGCTGAGTTTTTACATATTTTAATTGTTGAAAAAAAACGAAAGAATATTATTTTGTGACAAGTGAAAATGATATGAAATTCAAATCAGTGTCCATAAATACATTTTATTGGAAAGCAGCCATGCTCATTCATTTACATATTGTCTGTGCCTGTTTGCACACTACAACAGCAAATTAGAGTAGTTGTGATAATGACCTTATGCTCCGAAAAGCCTACAATATTTGCTAAATGGTCTTTTGCATAAAAAATGTGCCAACCTCTGCTTTAAACCACTATGCCAGTGTTTCCCAAACTCCAATCTTTTGAGTACTGCCTTTGTAATTCTTGCCACCTTCTCGTGCCATCTGGAGTATTATCTGCATAGCACTTTTCTTTAGATCAATTAGTTTTCCTTAAATAAATTTGTTTTATTTTCCAAAGAAACAAAAATGTAAGTGGAAACCAGTACCAACTGCAAGAAATAGAAGGTAATTGCACAAACAAATGCAACACACACAAAACAGTGTCTCAGCTTGTAGTTCCGGCAGTGGGAGCAGACACTGTCTCTGTCCCTCCCATTTTCTTGCAGATCCCCTCACCATATCTCTGTACGCCTTTAGGGGACTGCCCTCACTCTGCTGGAATTGACTGTTTTGCTCATAAGCACAGTTAGCTGGAGGTGCTTGGGAATCTGTGTCGCCCTGTGGACAGCACTTAATTAATGAATGATAAGTGTGGGAGTATCAGTACCCCAATTCCCTCCCCACTTGTCCACGATAATGCTGCCCGTATGTTTTACACCGTTTCCCTTCCCTTCTGGATTAAGCTTCAGTGGCTTCACACATTCCTCATTGGCTGCCTTTCATTCCCTTCCCTGTATCATCACCCGTCAGCCAGCTAAATAAACTGTGTGCACTTATGTAATCCTCTCCTTAAGATCTGCTTCTTGGGGAGACCCCAGTAAGACAATAGTGTTTCTCACAAAAGACTGTGAGCCCGAGACCTGTTCTTTATTATGAAAAGCGAGATTAACAAATACCAGGAAGGATTCAAAGATAAGCTAACACTTATGTGAGTCCCTTTCTTCAACGTAAATAATTGTGATTAAAATAGAAAATGAAAAGAAAAGGCATTTTTCATCTCTGATAGCACTAACGCCCCACCTACAACCCAATGTCATGTGCTTTCTTCAGTGGCATGAGAACCACACTTGGGAAATTGATGTTTTACCTTAAAGCGTGGTCCCCACACCAACAGCATCAGCAATTCCTGGGAACTTATTAGAAATGAAAATTCACCACTCTAGACCTACTGAATCAGAACCTTGGGGGTGGGGCCCAGCCGATGTGTTTTAACAGGCCTCAGGGTGGTTTTTATGCACGTTTAAACTTGAGAACTAAACAGTCTCTGAATTTAGTTCTGCTCTCATTGCATTCCTGGATTTCATTGAACTCGGAATCATCCAAGACTTGCTTCCTCCCCTCAAACGTGACTGTCTGATGGTTTTCTGGCTTCTGTTTGAGCCTCCCACTGGGGTGGACATTGTCGCTTGCCACGGCACACAGGTCAATAATTGGACAGCTGTGCTGTGGGGTCATCTACCTCATAGTGAATCTCAAACTCTTCAGACCTACGCTCGTCTCTCCTTTGGAGACACAACAACAAGGCTAATTCCTTCTCTCATTATCAAATAGAACTTTCATGTTATGTCATGCTAGTCATTTAACAGATACTGATCACATACTGTGTCTCTTTCCTCATAGAACCTGTTGCCAAATTCGGACTCAGACATTAATCAAGTGATCAAAAAAGTAAATACATGAATAAATGCCCCCTGAATGTTCTTTTTTCCTTCATGAAATATCCAGAGCCATACTTCACTGGATCTGGTTTCTTGTAACCTCACAACCCAGGTCACACTCTTTGGAGGATAGATTGGGTATGTCTGTTTATGCCTGTTTAATATTCTTTCATTGGGTAAGGGCTGTTTTAAATATCAGGTTTTTTGTTTCTGTTTTTTTTTTCTTCTTTTTTTGACAAAGGGGCTAACTTCCTAGCTGAGATATATATCTAGATATATATATATATATATATATATATATATATATATATATATATATATATTTATATGTATATATATATATATATACACACATATATACACACATATATATGTAGGTATGTATATATATATGTATATATATATACATATGTATACACACATATACATATATATGTATGTGTGTGTGTTTGTGTGTGTATATATATATGACCCAGGAAGACTATTTTCTTAGTTATTTTGAAAAAAGTTAAAAGCCATTTTTGCATCTTAATTGAACATGTCAGCCTGGTTGTCCCGTAAGTGTAACTGAATTGACATCTATATGGATTTTATGGAAATAAAATGGCTAGAAGCTTTTATTCAGGACTAAATCTTTCTAGATGATTTAGCACAAATGGCATTTTGACTACCACCCCTAGAACGAGATACTTGGCAAATGAAGGTCCAGCTTCTGGAACGCAGGCTCTTTTTTTCTTTTTTAAATGGCTTACAGCTTACATTTTCACTTGTACACTACCATTTAGATGTCTATATAAATAAACAAATAATATGATTTTTTCTGGGGTAATTTACAGGGAATAATTCTTTTAAAGAGTATGTATTAACTGATTAAGGTATTAACCAAAATTAAAAAGCCAAAATGAGAGGCAACAAGTGTTTACTTGGGATCAAAGAATTGCGACTAGGGGAGCACAGATTTAGGCAGAAACCCAAACAGTGTCCCAATTACAGGGTGAAGGTGTAGAAAAGAAGAGGAATAATAACATAAAAAAGAAAGAATTCCTATCGATGCTGATAAACTGAGCTATTCTTGCTATACATTATTGGTTACTGGCTCTATTTTTAGATAGAGAGAGTCCCTAATGATCAGTCCTTATGTCTACTTTCCTGCTGGTTTTATAAACAATTGTTTGTAAGACAATGTTGGTTTGGCCCAGTCCAAGGATCTGGTCCAGTTCAAACAGTCTTGTCGATGTAAGAATGTCCAAAACTGTAGAGAATTTTTTGAAAAAATGTACTTGAGCCAAACAGAGGCTATGCCTGGAAGCAAGATCTCAACAGACGAGAAAAATACTTAGAATGATAGTTTGCAGCTTAGTTTATGCATTTGGAATTAGGGACATAATATAAGGAAGATTACATGAAGGTGGGAGGAAACACAGTGGGATTAGATTGCAGGAGAATTTACAAGATTATGTGCTCTTTTGAGGATGGTTTCTCTTCTGAGGGGTCTGAAAAGAGATATTTCAGAGGTGTGTTAACCTATCTTGTTTCCTCGAAAACCGAGGTACCACTGTATAATAATATACTATACTATAATATAATATATCAGGTCTTATATTAATTTTTGCTCCAAAAGACGCATTAGAGATGATGGTCCGGCTAGGTCTTATTTTCGGGGAAACACAGTAGATGCACAGAAACAATGGACAGGGCTGGCTTAAGGCAAAGATAAGCCTTTTAGTAAAGAAGTTGTAGGCCTCGGGTGTGACTACGCACCATGACCTACTTAGTTAGGAATTTATGATCAGATCACCCTGTGAGGTTACTTTTCATAGTATTCCTTTTTGTCTACAGTCTAAAGATTCAAGGATCAAGACATCCATGGCAGTTCCCCTAGAATGGCAGCTCCAACTTCATTTCGAAATGGCTCCATTTATGTCATTTTTCACATAGGTTAAAAACGAAAACCAAAAAACATTGCTGAGACAGCATTCTATAATTGCCAAATATTTTCTAGAAAACAAAGTCCAAGTAAATAACCAAGGAGAGGAATGAATTATTTTCTTCCTTTTAGTGAGGATTTCCACAGTTGTAATTTTTCAGGTGATCCAAGAGTTGTTTTCCCAGTGAAGTTTATTAGGAAATCATGGTCACCATGGGATGTAGAAGATGGTTTGGGGATTTGGGGATGCTTGTGTGTTTGATCCTGATGAGATTGTGTGTTTTCATGCATGTGGCCAGGAGTGGGTTAGAGCAATGAGGTAATGAGTGAGGCCTATGAGAAGCATTTGAATACCTAATGCTTCATAAGTATCTGGACTTATTTGATTTCCCATTATATTGCTCTTATTTTTGTCTCACCTGCTCAAGATGTCTGTGATTGTGCCTGTTTGAAATAGTATATGTGAATTGAGCATTCATCCTTTTTTAAAATTATAAAATGATTCAAAAACCTTTTCTTTTTTTTCTGGGAATATGGGAGGCAGAGATAACATGGATTATCACAGTCCTCCAATTTTAGCATTGGAAGAATCCCCAGCAGTCACCAAAATCACACGTCTCATTTAGATAGACGTCCTTAAACAGTTACCCACATGCTGCCTAAATGCCTCCAATGATGAGAAACTCAGCTCTTTGAAATTTCCTTTAACTTCTGTGAAGCTGTGATTGAAATTTCTGCCTTTGTTTACCCGGCCCAACACCCTCTAGCCCAGTCCATTCTACAGTTGGAGAAATTGAGACTCAGATTGGTGAACAAGCTTGTGAAAGGGAGCAGAATTTGCAACCAAAATATGTCTCTTTGGCATAAGGGTTATTTTAGGCTGATTATTCTTAAGAAACAGCAGACATAGGAAAAGCTCTGAAAACTGCATAGAAATTACGCTTTGTAAGAAACATCTACATTTATAAGGGAAATCTCCATTTGTCTCTCTTGGTACCAGGAAGAGAAGAATGACTCTAAAACTCTTGAAACTCTTATCAGTAGAGAAGGCAATGACTTAATCTGCATAACGACCTTACCCTTGTTTGCTGTGCTTTTCCTGGTAACTCCCCCTAACTATCTTAGCCCCCTGCCATCTTCTTTTGTCTTTAGCTGGACATGATTTTTAACGTGGTGGCTTGGGCATTTTGAAGAGTTACTCAGTTTTCTTGGGTCTCTCCCATGTATACAGGAGGTAAACATGTTGTTAAACTTGTTTGTCTTTTTCCTGTTTATCTGTCTTTTATTACAGGGGGTTCTCAGCCAAGCGCTTATAAGGGTAGAGGGAAAATTATTTTTCCTCCCCCACACCTGCGTAAGAATAGAAACCTTGAGTTAACAGGGTGGGGCTGTGAACCCAGGCCCAGTAATTCCTGGTCCAGTGCTCTTTCTATATGTCAGACTTCCACCCTCAATTTGGCAATTTAGGTAAATAATGTTTTACTTACTACTGACACTTGTCCAAAACAAAGGTATTGAAATAATGCCCTTTGATGTAGAAATTTAACCCATGTAGGCATACTCTATAAAGAAACGTGGTCAATTCATGCACAGTTATGCATGAATATCCATTATGCAGCCAAAACTAAAGAAAAAACAAAACAAAACAAAGTGCAGCAAAGCAAGCTGAGGTTATGACATAGCTCCAGGTTGGCAGATGTTGGCACTGTGCCAAACTACATCGATATTCGACTTGAATAGGTGGGGACAATTTACAAGTGAGTACTGTGCTCACACTTTTTATAATCGAGATGCAGCTACACACCTTCTGTTAACCATTAATGACTATTCCACAACAATCTTTCAGAGTATTCTGAATCAAAGAACAAGGTTAAAGATGGGATGTACTTACCTTTTGGGTAAGTACTTGCCCTTTAGGTATTTAAAATGTGCAAGCTAGAAAACTAGGGGTTGGAAGAAGCCTTGGGTGGCATAATAAGATGATCTCTTCCTCTTCTCCCTTTTTAAGGAAAGATCAGATTCTGAATGTATTCATCAAGGAGAAGACGCTCCAAGGAGTGTGACAGAGTTGTATGTTACTGTAACTTTTGTGACAGGAAGTATGTTTTGAATAATTCCAGTGGCTTGAGCTTGTCCTAGCCCTGAGAGAATACCGAGACCTTCATTTGTACCTCACGTGGTAGAAGGGTTTATTTGACTCCCTCCTCCACCTCTTTTCCAGGACTTGCTATGTTATTTTTCTGGTTATAATTATCTAGGACTGTTTCTCTGAAGAAGACCAATAATGGAGGGTATCACTCTTTGTCCCTTTATCCAGGTGGTAGGATATAGCATGATTATCACTAAAACACACGCACACTCATGTGCATATATACACACACAGTGTCTAACTGAATTCCAAATTGACAACTTTTAGAAGTGACAGAGCTTGTACTTGAGCATAGGAGATGCGCTCAGTTGATGATTATCAATTAACTAGGTAGTGTTAAGGAGCTAGAAATGTAAGTATGCAAGATAAAAGCACTGGTTCCTTGCATACTCCTCTCACTCTGTGCGATCTTCCTGACAAGAGGTGTCTCTGTAATCGTGGTTCTGATTAGTTATCCCTGGTGAACACTGCAGAAAATAGTGGACTATGAGTGATCAATTAAATCAAGATAAGCACTGTTCACCAACTTGTCTTTTGTCAACTCTAACAAAATGTATGCTGTCTCACTGGCTTGCTAAAGAGCAATCATTTTCAGTGGAATTGGATATGATTACTTCAGGAATGATTTTAGGTAGAGGAGGAAAGAGGATGGAACTTCGTCACTTTGATTGTTAGGGCTTTGTACTTAAGTATTTCAAATAAAAGATTATTCCATATTCAAAACGTAAAAGAGAAGTGGACAAAGCTACTTTGCTTGAGGTCAGAGTCTAGGTTCAGAGTCCTGTAGGCTGAGCCTTCTCCACACCTGCCACAGATGTAGAAATGCCCACAGGCACCCATGTTCATCTTAGAGGCTCTAAAGAGCGAACATTGAAAAACCCCGAGAGATCTGTATCCTTTCCAGATCTGGTGGTCTGCCATTCTCTTCCTGGCTACCAGGCATATGTGTTTGGTCCACCCTGACCAAAGCATCCAAGGGTCCAGGCTGAGCTTCATAGTTCTGTTATGTAAACAGATTTACAGTTTCTTCTTGGTTAGATTTGATTAATAAATCAGCAGATGGAATGATAGAATATCAGAGCCAGAAATGAACCCAGAGTCATCTCTTCCAATCCTGTCTGTTTATTGAGAAGAGGGTGATGAAGCTTAGAATGAAAAAGGAACTTGCTCAGGGTAATGCCAGGAGAAACAGACCAAGCTCTTCTGCCTCTGCATTCTCTGAGTCATTGTGTTGTGGAACAAATGTGATGAAAAATAGGAATTCTTCTGAAAAAAATGCAACTGTAAAGTCAGTTAAGACTGCCGATTTGGTGGAGATCTGTAGGTGTCCGTCTACTAACCGGTGTAGGGTCTTCTGAAAGTCTGTGCTAGAGGAACTTCTGGTAGTTTGAAAGTTAACTCCCCTTCGACTGGGAGTTCTTAGCCTGGGGTTCATGGATGGGCCTCAAGGAATTGTGGGCTCCCCAGAAAGTGTGTATGTATGTTCAGGCACGTCCATGTTTTTCTGGGCAGAGAGTTCTCAAGAGCGTGCTAGATTCTCAAAGGGGTATGTGATTACCCACCCTCAAAAAGGGTAAATGAAAAATAAAACCCTGAAAATCCTCACAGTAGGAAACAAAATGACTGACCATTTTAGGCAATGTATTGTTTTAATCATAACAATGTACGTACCTATTTTCACTAGCTAGTGTCCTAATGTAGATCATATGTATATAAATAAGCTATGTTTCCGAGAAGAGCAAAAAATAACAAATAAACTGATTAACACAGAGTAAAAAGAAGTACCTGTAGGTTTTAATCTCCAGATTAGTAAAACGTAAAGAAACTTTTGCAAAACTCAGCTGTACCATACCTCAATATGCCAGTAGCTTTTTGCCGTAGTATTGTTTATTAAATACTTTTTTGATACTCTGTAAAATAAAAGTCTTAATAAATAGGAAACAATGATTATTTGACATTTTTCCTTTAACAAAGACTTTTATTTTCTTGCATTACCTTATGGTCTAACCTCTTATTTATTCCCACATTATAGGACCCCGTGGGCACTGACTTCCAACTCACCCATGCCTATTTCCTGTAATGGACGAACTTGATGCTAATGTGAGGTACGTGACATTTCTGTACATATTATGGTGTAAATTATGGTTATTTGAACTATAAGACCTCTGAACAATCTATGGTAGTAGAGTTAGAAAGCTAATAGATATGGATTTTCTTCAACGTTTTGTATATAATCACGAGTGTGTTTCTGTTTAATTATAAGTGTTTTTTTCACTTCTGCTTAAATAATCAATAGGGCTATAAATGTTTCCGAAGTCTATACTAAAAGTCTGCACTATGGGTGATGGTGTTATAGTAAAGTAGATATTCATCTCTGTAATAGGAAGAAAGAAGTTGTATTGAAATAGTGTAAAAATAGCTTAAGACTATCTGTACATCTAAACTTTGAATATACACTTAAGTAGTGATTTATAGCAGGTTCTTGTTTGCCCACTTCTTTTTTGCAACCAGGTCGTTAGATTATGTGACATGATAGTTGCATGCTGTAGTTATGTAAAGTTATGGAAATGGTTTATGCTTTGTTTTCCTGTAATTTCCTGCCACCTGTGGATATCAAACAATAGGATGGCTCCTAAGAAAGTTATTTCTTTAAAGGCTTGTTGCATTTTATGTAGCACAACAGAATAGGGCAAGAAACTTGTATTCAATAAGACTTACATGTTGTGGATTGGCATTTGAGTCTGAGAACTAGCCATAGATACCAGTCGCTGGAAGACATTCTAAAAAAATACATTCCTGATGTAATCACAGGACAATGTTACTTTCACTTGAGACCTGTAGAAAAGCGTTTCAGGTATAGATCAGGGGCATTGTGCCTCTGAGTGTGATGTAGTAGAATGCTGTGACAAAAGGGAGTTGTCAAATGTCTTGATGCAAACTCTAGTGAGATGTGACTTGAGTTGCAAAAATGTACTATCACCCCAAACCCGGGAAATCCTTAAGGGTGGAATGTGTTTCACGCATAATCCCTGGCACGTGGTGGGTATGTACTAAAGGGTGTTGAACAGCCAGTCGTTGCTGTTACTACATGTATTCCCAACAGGGCTGTGTTCTACTACACCTAGATATGCAAAGAGTCTCTGACTATTTAGCAATAAAACATTTTACACTCTCAATAGAGGCATCGTGGACTTTGTTATTTGCCCAACGCACTGACTTGGTTCAGAGTCTTAGGACTTTAACACAAATTTTTTAGGCTGGTGCCATGTGTTTATTTTTCCTCTGAAAGTTTGTGATGTTATTTGTACAGTGAAAGCAGGGTGGAACCTAGAGAATCTCAATTTTATTTTTGATAATTGAAAGGTCAAAGTGAGCAATATCGATGGTGAGAAGTTATGAAATTGTTTTGAGTTTCAGACACTGTATAAAACTGCATTAGTTGGTTAAAATGCACTTCTTTTTGGATAACTCAGATAATATGATCCCTCAGATTTCTAGCTTTTCAACATTTATTTATAGCAGCATTGGATTCAAATGGCAGAATACAATTCAATTAAATGAACATTAGCCTCGTGTGCTGTGGAATAATAGCGCAGGATACAAGATAACATCGCTCTCCAGAATCTTGTCTCTGGACTATTCTCTCTATCAGGTTTCTAACTTGATCCCATCACCACGTGTCATCCTCACCCACTCCCTCTCTCTCCACAAGATTGGTAATATGCAAATGCCACAGACTTTCCACCTTCTTCCTCCTCGGTCCAGCTTCTGGGTGTCCATGGTCAAGGATGCATATTAGGTTGCCATTTACAAATTGTGGTGCATGGATAACTAATAAAACATATTTTTAGGTGGTATATGAACATGGTTTTATATGCTTTGAAGATAAGAAAATGAGAGGAGGGAGAAGGTTGGAGAAGAGAGAAGTTTCAAAGAATTTGAGCTGTTCTCGGAAAGGGTGAAACATCCAGTGGCATGGTGGCTGTAAAGGACTTTGAGAGTAGTTAGGTTGCAGGTTGCATATATTTGTTTGTTTGTTTGTTTTAAATGTGTATGATGTATATGCTGACCACTCCCAGGATCCAGCTTTTCAGCAAAACTTTCCAACTTGGCTACGAATTGAGTGTTGAATGTCTATTATGTGTGAAGGCATCATGAGCTATAAGCTTAACATGTATCATCTTATTTAATTTTTAAGACAATCCTATGAGGTACATGCTATTGTTATTCCCATTTCACAATGTGTGGTAACTAAGGCACAAAGAGGTCAAGTAACCTGCTCAAGGTCATATAACCACACTGCCTCCTACTGTACTACAAATATCTTATGTGACCGTGCATGTGTGTGTGCATGTGTATTGGTGAGATGGTTGACATTCCTGTCTGGGTAAATGTGATTTGGAAGAGAGAATGCATGTGTGAGAATGGACACCCGAAAGGCACAGGATGGCAGAAGACAACAAGTGCCTGGGGAAATTTCAGAAATCTGAGAGAAAGCGTTAGACCTGTCTGCGCTGTAGAATTGAGAGGCTCCAGTCAATTTTTTGCAGATATCAAGGGACAGAGAGGTCCTAATTGACATTTAGGGCTAAATAAAATGTCTTACATTTAAGTATTTTGTCAGACCATACTGGCCATTTCATTTTTTGTTTGTTTTGTTTCATTTAATTGAGTTTGCTAATTCCATTTGATCTTTATTATTATATATCTATCAATATTCTTGGCTACAAGCATCAGAAACTAACTTGCTAACATATTCAAAGGTAATTCGGAGAAGCTACAATGTGCAAGCTCAAAGAATTAAGGAGGAAGTGCTGGAGGTCAGGACTTGGGTTTAGAAACTGATGTCCTAGGTATAAACAAGAACATTGGGAGTTCCAATAGAGCTCAGAAGTGGCCAACCAGAGGAAGAAGTGGTCAGTACATTTCTGCATTGTGGACAATGTCTAGCCATTTCCTCTTTCTATATACTGCTCAAGAGTCAGAGTCCTGGGAGATGACATCTGATTGGTCAAGCCAAGTCATGTGACCACTTACTATCCAGCTTTCATAATGGGAGGCAGGTACTGCTTAGGAAGATGACATACAATGGAGGAAAGTTTAGTCCTCTAAAGAAATAGGTGCTTTTTAGGGAGGGGAAATGGAGACCGGATAGAAAAATATGACCAATGTCAAACTCCATGTTTTTTGTAGCAGTTGGAGTTATCTATGTTTTCAAATAATGTTGCTCCACGTATAAATAAAGGTAAGTCAGGGTTCCTTAATCTGTTTGCTATACTTTCACTAAGCACCTGAACTACATGCCAGGAAGTTAACATTAAGTGCCTATTCTTAAGGATCCCATGGTCTAGCTAGAAGATGATCAAACAAATAGAATTTAATACAATGACAAAAGAACCTTAATAGTGAGGTATACAGTGAGCTATGTTTTCAGTGAACTATAAGGTAGGACTGAAAAAAAAAAAAGAAAAAAGAAAGAAAAAAGAAACACGAGGGCTTGGTTTTAGAAATATGAGAAGCAGTACCAGTATTTTTCCCTCAAGGGCGTCCATTGTAGAGAGTAGTCATTGTTGGATGGATTGACTCGTGATGAAAGCTGGCAGTGAATCAGGCCTGGTTGGAGAGGGAAGTTCCTGACAAGTTCTCTCCTTTGGTAAAGTGTCTCACAAACTTAGCAGTAAGCAGGCAGCTCTTTCCAGACAATTTGACACCCAACTGATATTGTTTGTTCGGCTGTTTGCTTCTTGTTGGGGCTGTAGAGGAGACAGCTGCATTTTTGTGGTGGCTTTGGTGATTTTGCACAAGATAAGTCTTTGTAGAACATCATCTACTTGTGTTTGGGCATTGAGCCTGGTGGTGGCTTACCCCTGTGCTGTCCCGAAGCCCATACATATGGGCCTGAAACACTGCCTGACTTCAGGCATAGCCCATGCATTTTGTTTTGTTTTGTTTTGTTTTTTTTTAACTACCAGATTCTTCCCACTGATGTGTAAGTTTCCTCAGCTCAAGTAAGATTCCCTAAGGCATTCTAGGTCTCCATCCTTTTCTCCCTGCTGTTTATAACAGTTAAAAAGTTTCTGCTTTCAAAGAATTTTTTCTATCAATTTCTAGTTCCAGAAGGTACAGGTTTAGGCAGGAGATGAGTAAGTGGATGCAAGTCCAAATATATACAGACTTCCATTTTGAAGATTTCTCAGGATTATGACCCCAGACTCTGAAGGAAGAAAAAAGTTTAATTTATATCTTAATTCTTTTTAGTTGTGGTTTCCTTCTGTCCTTCCTCATCTCCTTGCCCCATGGGCTCACCATACTTTCCTGCTGCACCTCCTGTCTTTTTCTTTTTTTTAATAATTATTTTATTTTTCAATTAGAGTTGACATACAATATTATATTAGTTTCAGGTATACAACATAGTTATTAGATATTTATATAACTTACGAAGTGATCACCCAGATAAATCTAGTACCCATCTGACACCATCTATAGTTATTACAATATTATTAACTATATTTCTTATGCTAAGTTTTACAACCCCATGACTATTTTGTAACTACCAGTTTGTACTTAATCCCTTCCCCTTTCTTGCTCACTCCCCCAACCCCCCTCTCAGCTGGCAACATTTTTTAAAGATTTTTATTAAAATATAGCTAACACACAATATTATATTAGTTTCAGGTGTACACCATAGTTATTCAACATTTATATACCTAAAGAAGTGATCACCATAAGTCCAGCAACCATCTGATACCATAGCATGCTACAATATTATTGACTATATTACCTATGCTGTACCTTACATCAGGTGTACAGCATAGTGGTTAGACATTTATACAATTTAAGAGTGATCCCCCTAACTAGTTGGGTGGGGCTGGTCTCAGAATTACCAAGGCAGGGCCAATGAACAGTGTTAGGCTGATGGAGACTTAGATGTAGCATTTGCATGCATCTGCACTCGGGGCAGGGGCAGAGCTCAACAAAGAAACCATAGCTTCCGCCAGCTCAGCTCCTCCATCTGGAAGAAAGCTGCCCCTCCGGTTCTCAACCTGAAGCCACACAACTCAGGTCCTCTCCACATGTTCCTTTCACCTTTTGAGCTGCTGCCCCTTTGCTGGAGCTCAGAGTGAGTCCGTCAGCGAGTAAGTCCATGGTGGGGGCCCTTTAAGAGGAGCGCTTGGGAGTGCAGTCGCCCTCTGTCTCATTCAGCCACAATCTCTGCTGGTTTTCACAGCCAGAAATTATGGGGACTTCTCTCCCTGGAACTGGAACCCTGGGCTGGGGAGGGGCCTGGACCTCTCGCTCCTCTGGGAGGACCTCTGCAGCCGTGATATCCCTCCCAATTTTTAATGGTCATACGTGGGTGTGGAACCAACCCGTTCCACGTCTCTGACCCTTCTGCCAGTCTCAAGGTGGCTTCTTCTGTTTGTCCTTTGTTGTAGGGCTTTGGTTCAGCAAGACTTCAGGAGCTTCTCAATAATGGTTCTTTTGTAGTTTAGTTGTAATTTTGATATGGCTGTGGGAGAAGGTAAGCACAGCATTTACCTACTCCACCATTTTGACTGGATCCCCAGCTGGCAACATTTTGATGGTTGCGGTGCCTCTCTTTAATAAGAACACCTTGGTTTAAGATCTGTTTCTCCTCTACAGAATAATTATTGTGCTTTCTCATTCATGTTTCACATTAGCAACCAGAAAAGTGTCTTATAGGAATGAAGAATCACATAAATGGTAGCCTTCTCTGCTCTTTGCTAGGGTTTCTGGGAAACTCAGAGCCTAATTTATAATTACCACACAGCAAGTACAAAAGATCTTCAGGCACCTACACTGTTTCTGACCGGCCTTTATTTTCATTTTCCATCTCTTTTTGTCACTTCATCTTGTTTCCTTTGCTTTGTTAGCAATATCTTATATTGTTTATTTTTGTAAGGCTCTTTAAAGAAGGAAGGACAGACGTGAGTAGGAAAGGGAGAAAGGAATTCAAGAAGGAAACAGTTTTCCAGAGGGAGACTCTTCTTCTGTTGGTAGGACTTGATGCCATGTGCTGGGAAGCCACTAAATCATTTTTGAACATAATATCAAAAAGGCAAGCTTTTGTATAAAACACAGAAAAGCTGAATAAATACCAAAAGTTGTGTACTTCAGATATAAAATACATACTCTTGATGAAAATGCAGTCACCCACTGTTCACATGTGACACCGTTAATTAAAAACCGTGACAAAGGTGGGCAGCTGACTTTGAATTAATTATGCAGTTGCTTTAATTCTGTCATGGCACTAAGCTGAAATTCATTACTTCAAATCAAGACATTGAAATAACTGGATTATTTGTATGATTACAAGAATTAATTGAAATGATCTGATTTTAGCAAAGAGCAAAGGAGCAATTTTTTAAATAAGGGAGTTGATTTTGGGTTTGATTTTTAATACTGGTGACAATACATATGTTAGATTAGTGCAAAAGTAATTGTGGTTTAAAAGTTTAAAAATAATTGCAAAAACTGCAACTACTTTTGCACCAACCTAATATTTTCTAAAGTCTGAGTTGGAATTTTTAATGCTAAATATCCTAAAGCCTTGAAATAACTCAGAGTTTTAAATCAGTGTCTGCCCTAAAGACTTATCAATATGTAATTGATATGTAACCAGAGTTAATTCATGTTTGTAACCTGCCAATTGGAACTGTGAACATGTGCAACTTCAAGGCAATGAAATGTTTTGCAGGAAATTTCTCTTCAGGCTTTGAAATTGTGACATGCATTAGCATATAAGGAGAAAGTGAGTGGGTAGTTTAAAAGGGGTTATTTTTATGTTGCTTCAGAAATGTAAATGAGAATAATATTCAATTGTATTGCTTGACTGATAAAGTGGTGATAATTCAGTTAGTCTTTTGATTAGATCAGGAGCGCAGTGCATATGAACTGGAACTCACCCTGTGGTGAAAAACCCCTTTGGTTCATGGGATCACAGGGGACCTCAAGTTAGAGACCTCGAGACCTATCGGAGGGAGGAGGATACTTCTACATTTCTAAAGCAATGGTCTTTTGCACTGTATGACATTTGCTGGTTGTGGAACGAAACTAGTAATCCTCTATATGCATGTCACACTTTGCAGCTTCTAAAGTAAATATGCCACAGTGATTTCAACTAACAACACCACAGGACGCTGGAAGAGTGGGGTTTTGTGTTCAAGTCTTGGCTTTCCCACTTACTAGCTCAATGACCTTGAACTAATTATTTAATCTCTCTAAGCCTTTAGTTTTGGCATCTGAAAATGGGATTTTTGTAAGGATTCATAAGTAACATAGGTAAAACTCTTAGCATAGTATCTCCTACATAGTACTCATTGAACAAATGGTAAATATGGCCATTTGTCGTCACAATAATCATGAGATGTAGGCTTTTATAACCTCTAGGACTGCTAGTCAATGACTACACTCTATACATTTTTTGATTGCTTAAATTTGGTATCCCTTTAATTGGCTGTCTTTATGAATCAGTTGTTAATTTCTTTGACTGTCTGTTCCTGATTGTACCCATTCTCTGGGTGGGGAAACTGAGGCTTTCCAAGGTGATAAAAGACCTCAATATTGGGGCTTGTAAGTGACGTAATTGGGATAAGACTTCTCTTCTATACCCTATTCAGTCCTGTTTTCTCTTCACTCTGCAGCTTCCATGAACTTGGGCACATTCCTGTTTGGGAATTGGAGGGTCTAGGATTCAGTCCTGGGTCTTTTTAACTCCTAGTCTTGTGTTCTGTTCACTACAGCCAGCTCTCCTTTATATGCAATAAACCTCTTGATTGAATATCTCTGTTTAGAGGAAAATAACTCTGACTTGTTTCTTTCTGCTTTTGTATCTGTCAATGACCAGTTGGGAAAATGGAGAACTGTTGAATATATTTCAAGCAGGGAATTGGTCACAAAGCTAGCTTCCTGGAAGGGCAGGAAGAAGGGGATGTTAACCAGAGGTCAGAAAGCTTCATGAGCCCCACCTCTGCCATTGATCTGCTGGAAGCACTGCTGCTGTCACATCTGGTGCTTATGGAACCATCTGCTGCTATACTCACTGCTGAAGGCACCTCTGGATGATGGGGAAAAATGGTTCCTTTTTTCCTTCTTGGAGTCCAGTTTCCTTTTCTGAGCCTCCCATTTGGGAAACAAGCAGAAGCCAGTGGACAAGGAAGTATGAAAAATGTAGTTTTCAGGCCTCTACCCTCTCCCATGGAAATTAGTGCCTGAAAGAGTGATAAATAACACGTATATCTTCTTCCCTGTAACCTAGCTTTCTTTTGGAACTTACAGCTCTGGAACTTGATGCATTGGGCTTCACAAGCCTGCAAGGTCACATGTGATCACATCAATATAAACATCTGAATCTCTGTATCTGATTCGCCATCTGCTTGACTTCAGGAAGCTGTTTTTTGCCCAGTTCACCTTGTCCAAGTGTTTCTGGGCATTCGATTATTACTGAAAGTGAGTCCTTGTAAGTGTCTCTGAATTTGTTCTGTTTCTCGAGCTAAATTTTGGCAGCCTCCAGCTCTAACCGTTCCACGGAGGTGCTACTCTGAATCTATCCTGATGAATGACCAGTCCTCAGGACTCAAAGGTTGCACCTGATTCTAGTAAAACAGGAGCCTCTTGATACTGAAAAAAACTACATTATTGACATGTAAAGTGAGAAGGATAGACATTTTGTGTAATACTTGATCAAAGTGAGTCCCCTACTAAAGTTACTTGAGACAGAAGTGTTTCAGAAACCAGCAATGCAGCATTTCCAAATCTCAGACCTCACCTTTTTCAGGGGTACACAGAAGGGTTGGGTCCTGATGAATGTTGGTATCAACTGTTACATGTTTACAGTTACCACTCACATGCATCCTTCTGAGTCTCTTGCCTAGTCAACTCTGTTGTATCAGGTTCTTTTTCTTATGATATGTCGTCATCCCTTACTGCAGCTTAGTTCTTTGGGAGTCCTGCCAGCCATCACTAAGCTTTATTTAAATCTCAAATTTCCATAAGATTTTTCTAGATAGTTTCTCAGGACCTGTGCAAATCAGTAGATGCAAACAGCTATGCGGGGCTTGAGGTATTGCCTAATTTAACAAAATATTTTACAAGATCTGTTTGATTCTCAGCTCCAGTTCAGTCAGAATTTCATCTGTGTTTGATAGGATCAGAGCATGGTCTGTATTGTCAGGGCACCTGGATTCCCTAAAAAACAGGGTCTTTTTGTCCCTCTTTAGAAGAATGAGCTGTTATGAAATTCAAGAAGCGTATGACTGATGCTGAGAATTATGTGAAATCTCTTACAAACTCCTTTCCATAATCTGGAGCCTTGTCTAGGGCCTATACCTTCTTGATGTCTCACAAAGCACAGTACACAAGAGAAACACAAAGTGTTTCAGAGAGGTTAAGTGGCTTTTCCACAGCTAACAGATGATTAACCTGAGGAGAAAACCCAAGTGCTTGCTTCTGAAATCACGGTTTTTTTCCAAATTATTTTTCCAACTATCCAAAGACAGCAAACTATTTCCTAAAGGGTATATAATTTAGATTAGAATGTTACTTGATTCAACATGTCTAAATCTGAAACATGGATTTAGACAGAACTGGGAAAATATTACATCACTTCTTATTCGTTGCCTTGGTCCTTTATAACAATAGTTTGCTATGGTTCAGATGTTCCTAAGCACGTAGCCTGTGTGATCACCTTTAATCCTGACCACTCTGTGAGTTCCTTACTCTTAAGGGCTGAATGTTTGTGGGGCCTTGTCGATGGGATTAGCACTTTCATAAAGAGACCGAGAGAGCTCTCTGCTCTCCACCATGTGAAGACACAATGAGAAAATGGCTGTATGCACACCAGGAAGTGGACTCTCACCAGATACCAAATCTGCTGGCACCTTGGTCTTGAGCTTCCCTATCTACAGAACTGTGAGAAATAAATGTTGAAGCTGCCCAGTCTATGGTAATTTGTTGTAGCAGCCCAAACTGACCAAGACACTCACTGATGGTGTCCTTGGTATTACATGTAAGGTGACCGAGGCAGAGAGGGATCATTATTTTGTGCAAAGTCACATTTCGAGTGGTGAAGAGGTGCAGCCAGTATTTTCACCCACATTTACTTGATGTGGGAGTCTATCCTTTGAGCTTCTCAGTTTGCTTGTGCAGAGATTTCTGTGTGGTCGAGGGTCTGTCATTAGATGTTTTTAGACCTGGGTTTCCAAACTGAAGGCCTGACAGTTACATTTGCTGGGCCTGTCCCTGTCCAGGTTTTAAAAAATTGACTTAAATGCCTTCAGGGAGGCTGGGTACTCTCCAATTTGCCAGAGTAACAATGATTCCTACTGTCTGAAAAGAAGCCATTGAAACTATTATATTTCCTTCCACAGCCACAGTGTCCAGTTGTCAGGGAGTTCTGCCTGCCTGCCAGGCCCTTGAGGCTTTTTATTTTATCACTTAAACTTGGAAAACAGTGGTATGAATTATCTGCAATTTTATAGACCATACAATGACATTTAGTCCCTTCCATTTTCTCTGTGGAAATTTGTTTTATTACCATTTAGCAAATAGGGTTGTGTTGAATTTAAGAACTTTTTTCAATTAAGGAATTAGAACAGGTTTCTAAATAAATACCTGTTAAATGATTACCATTTTATCAGTCAGGTAATGATGTTCAGGCAGTGTTCTTATTTGCATTTCTAAAGAACTGTAAGAATAATCTTTTTTTCCCCCTCTTCCCACTCACTTGTTCCTTAACTTATTATGGCTTTATTAATTTCACTGCTTGCAAAAGGTTTTATACAAAGTACTCGTTTTTGAATGTTCAGTATTATCATGCCTTTATGCATGTCAGATATAGGTGCATATTTATTATATGGTCTCACTATCAACAGTGTAACTGACATTTTTAGCCTCACCTTATCTCAAGTATCACCGTTCTTCATTATTTTTAATTATTGCAGTCCAAACTCTCAAAAGTTGAGTTTCAGAAAAATGTGTGTGTAGATATATAAAACTAGAAAGTCATTTCTCAGCATTCAAAAAATGTTAGTAATAGTAAATGAAGAAAACTAGGTATGGAAGGTCCAGAAATGCGATAGAAGAGGGAAAAATCATGTCAGGTATTTTAGGAGAATGACTCTGGCTGAGCACAGGTTGAATTACAGTGATGACAAGTGTTAGGGGTTGGGGGACTCAGGAGACTGTTACATGTGTCCACGGAGGAAGGATAATGGCCAGAACTAAGACTGAGGGAGTGGGGATAGAGGAAGAGGAAACAGATTCTAGAGGAAGTAGAATTCATGCTAGAAGGTGAATAATTACATGAGAAGGAAGAGGAAGACATTTTGAAGGTGACCATGGAGAAGCAGTAGGGCTCATGGGAGCTTAGTTTGTAGCTGGTTGAGATGGAGAAAACTGTGAGACATTTGATGATGAACATCTAGTAGAAAGTTGGTTAAATTGGTGCGAAACTCAGTGGGGAACTGTTTTGGGGAAGATTCTGATCCCATCTGCTGCATGATGAATAGAATAAACTAGAAATTGATCCCCCCAAAAGCTTTAATGATCTTCTAGACCCGGGAGAGATGAATGTAGCTCTCCAAATATTAATATCAAGGAGATTGCCTGAGTATGAAGCGTCTTCCTTCTTGGGACTTCAGGAAACATTTCATTCTTTTAACTTGCAAGTATTAAGGAAGTTTTGTTCAATTAAGGTGTGTGTAAAAGTTAGAACTATGACCTTTTGACCTCCTACACTCAGAGTTTATGGGAGCAAGCCACCTGTTGTATATCTTTAGGGAATCTGGAATTAGTGAATTATTTTCTTTGTACTTCATTTGTAGTCAGTGTGATTGTGAAAATCGAGTTTAATATTTTTTTCATAGTAAATAAATTCTTCATGACTCATGAGGGTTATGATGTAAGAAATGGACAAGTGTTTGGAAAATAGTGCATTGATTTAGTGTGAGTTGTGACAAGCTATGATAATTAAGAATTTCAACGAATTTAGTACGTTAGTAGATGATAAGATAAAATCCTTTCCCTAAAAGGGAGTGTTTTGATGGCTTGTCCTGGGATTGAACTGAATTTTGCCATTGCACCACTGACAGGAGTTTGGAAAAACAAGTTGAGTTGCCCCAAAGAATCCTGAGAATCAGGAATATTGTGGCCGGTTTCTGTTTGTAACTTCCCACATGGTATTTTCTGTGCTTGTGTTGTGGATGGACGAGCATCATGCAGTTTAAAACCCCTGATTGACAGGGAGAAGTATTGGCCAAACAGTCTTCTATGTTAAGAGCTTGTATAGGCCTCTCAGGTCAGTTTTCTGGACAGTCAGCCTGAAGTCAAAGTTATGACTTTGTACACTAGTGAAAGAGGAATTGGCTGTGGGTCTCAGAATCCAGGATTAGGGGAACAAAGTCAGAAGAAAAATTCCATCCACTTCAGAAAAAAAGAAAAACAAAAACAAATTTTACTTCTAAGACCCTCACTTTAATTGTTTGCAGGAATGTTGATGCTGCTTAGTAAGAACATGGAAGTTGAAAAGTATTTAAAATATCTCATGTAGTCAAAAAACCCTAAGCAGTTAGTCATATTCTTTAAAAAACAACAACTGTAATTCATATTTAACCAATTGTGGCATATTTCTATCTAATTATGTTGAACTGAGGTTTTACTCTGTGGAAAAAAAGAAATAACTAGTAACCTTTTCGCACCAGCTTAATTTTAGCACAGTTTTATTTAGAGTTATGTAACCTTGACTCTGCCACCCTCTCCTGCCCTTCTTGTCACTGCTGTCATTAGCCCTCACCACGTCTCTTCCGAGTGATTAGCATCATTACCAAACTCCTTTCTTGACTATGGCTGTTTCAACTCCACTTCATTCAGCAGCCAGATGACGGACCCTCTTTCTATAGCTGAAGTCCGATCATGCCCATCCCCTTTTTTCTGTCACCTTCCTCTTCACATTTCAAATCGGAACTCATTTACCTCCTACTGAACCCCAAGCCTTCCCCACCTCCCCTCTATGCTTTCAGAGCTCTGTGTACCAATTGCTGTTATCCGTTATTTGTAATTGTCAGAGTTGTTTGCAACTATTTATTTAATATGTCTGCCTCCTGTGCTGGACTTCCTGTGCCCAGATTTTAGCACACTGTCTGCCATATTATAGTGTCGGAGAAATTAACTAAAATTGAGAAAGCCTTTATTGTTCACTTTACAACCCTTTAGGCACACTCTCATCATCACAGAAGGTCTGTCGTAGATAGGATTGTACAAATGGATACTAACAGTCATCACTTCCCTCCACCCCCCACACACTAAATTTCACTTGCAACTATGGATTCTGAGGCTGTGGGATTTGGAGAGGAGATGGGAGGAGGGAAGGACCACCAGTTCTTTATTGGGCGTTGAAAGGCCTCTGCTGTGGGTGTGTACAGATTCCATGGCAGGGGACTTCTGGTGCCAGGGTTGGTGCTCCCTTTATCTTGTGTCCCCTCCCTGGGATGGACTCCTTTGCGGTGCTGCCATCCCCCCCACCTTTCCTGAGATTTCTAGCTAACACATATTGAGCACTCAATCATGTAGGCCCTGTGTTCAGCCCCTTGTAAGTGTTTCCTCATTCGTTCCATATAGCAGTTCTGTGAAGGGGGTGCTCTTAGCTGCATTTTATAGGTAGCAACACTGAGACAGAGAAGGAGTAATTAACTTGCTGAAATTCATATAGCTAATCCATGATGGAGCCAAGGATCCAAGTTTAGGAGGTCTGACTCCTGACCACTGACTACAGCTTCCTCGGTACCACTAGACCACATACCACAGACACTGGTATTATTACACCACGTCCTTAGACCACCACTGCTCCTCTCACTTCTACAACTTCTACTAACACTCCAACTATTACTGTGAATTCTATGATTTGTCCTCTCTGCACTACCTCAACAGTACCTTGTGTCACAGAGGCGGCAATAGAAAGAGCCCACTCTAAGAAAGCCTGTGTCATCCCGGCGAGAGGAGCCCGTGTGTCCTGTGGCCCCTCAGAGATCAGGCCCTTTTCAACAGACTTTCTGTTTCGCTTTGACTGTTTCATTTTTCAGGAATTCTCCCTCATCTCTAATCAGAAATCCTTTAGGTAAGCTACCTCTGTCCTCTTTTTCCATCCTCAGAGGTGGCTGAGATCAGCTGGGGACCTAGAATGTTACACAGTAATGGTCCTAAGAGGCCTTGAGAGAGTTGAAGCCTCTGTCACGTATCAGAATTCCCACTGCAATGTCCTAGAAACTAACCACCTGCTTCTGCTTGAAAATTCCAGTCTTTTTAAAAAGTCATGTCCAGGGAATTGGTTAAATTGGACTTAACATTATCAACTTAGTCTGGATTATTAGGTATTTCAGTGAAAAAAGCAACCACGGTGAGTGTGTCAAATGATACAATATTTTTCTAGTCAGATCTGGCAATAGATTTTATCTTGTAGACTAAATTCGCCCTCTGGCCCTTTACTCTTTCTCTCATTTTCTGTGCCATTGTTTTTCATTTGTCCAGTTACTGTCCCCATCACTCCCCACAGAGTCGGCATTGTCTGTACCTGCCTCCTGGGAGGAGGTTGAGTCACTAGCTCCAGACTGGCTGGATGCCTTTTCTTAAGACAACTTCAGATGGCCAGTACTTTCCTATCTTGTTGAAAGGCACTGGGGGGCCAGGAGCTCATTTCCATCTCCAGCCCTGGATGTTTCCCAAGCAGGTAACTCTGGTTTAAGAATGGCTGAGGCCTTTTCTTCCCTGTCACTCTTTCCTGTTCCCTGCTGTCTTTTCCTCTCCTCCTCTTCCTCTCCTACATTATGTTACTGACATACCATCTTGTATCCCACTTCCCGTCTCCCATTGTTCTCTTTCTTTCTTGCTTTTCCACTCTACCTAACATTCCCTGCCTTCATCTACAACCCCACGTTTTTCTACTCTTTTTTTCTCTCTCTCAACATCTTTATCTCTCCTAACCCCTCACTTGGTTCATTGGCAAGCATTTCCCTTTTGTTGCACAAATAGACTTTTAAGGAACACTTGCATACGTATTTGCGAATTGGTAAGTGTTCACCGACGGTCTACATGTTGTGTGGCTGTTTGTGGTTAAAAAAAGTATGAGATAACAGTTCTGGCTAGTGATAAGACCTCATATGAATAGCTTATTTACATGATATTTCAAAGTGTATAATATGCTTTTACATGCATTGTTATCTAAGTCTCGCAGCATCCATCAAATAGAACAAGCATTATTAACCGAACTTACAGATAAAAGAAATGAAAATTTGAAAGGTTTTTGCACTTGAAGTCACACTACTGGTATATGACAGAACCAATATGAGAATCCAGATGTTTTGATTCTTAGTCCAGTGGTTGTTCACTATACATGTGTCAATGAGTGAAAACAGGAGTATTATAAGTATGTCTCAACGTGATAACAGTGATTGCTATAAGATGCTAAAATGTAGGTAAACAGCCATGATGGTTTTACGATGTTTGGCTTAGGCTGGGATATTTGGAAAAGTTAACTGAAGTTTGGTGTCTAGGGGAGGAGAATTCTGTACGCTTCTAGGTTCTTTGGCTGGTTTAATAACAAAATTAATGTTAAGACAGATTAATAGGGGAAAAACAAATTTAATTATGTATATATGGGGGCCCACAAAGACAATGAGACCTAAGGAAAAGTCGGGCAGTTGAGGCTTACATGCCATCCAGAACTAAGGAATGAGATAGGGGGCTGGGACTTCAAAGGAGAGGAGGGTATTTTATAGGACAATAAGAGCAGATGTTTAATAATTAGATGTTTGTCCTACTGTACAGATAGGTCATTCAGATAAAAAGTTATTTCTGGTTATAGCTCTCTTTCTGGGCCCCCTGTCTAAATTCTTTTAGATTATAAAGGAGAGGTAAAAGTTTTTCTTGAGTCTGCTGGGTCTTGATTGCTTTCAGCTTCAAATAATCCATATGCCAAAGTGGCACATTTTAGGGAGGCTCATCCTGACCCTGTGAGGTGAGAAGTGGCTGAGATCTGAAAACACATTTATCCATCAGGATAGGGTTGATTTTGGGGGAACATAACAGGTACACGATGGAAAGATTAGCGCATAAAGTGAAGTTATAACAAGCAGCAAATCCAGCAAATGGTAATATTCAGACCACAGCAATGAGGAATCTGGAAGTTAATTATTTTAAACCACGTAATTTGTTGTCCTTAGAAAAGTTTCTCAAAATGTACTGGGGACCCATGTACGGTTTCTAGAGTGGGAAAGAGGACCCGTCAGGTAGACTCCTCATGCTGAAGTGACTGGGGCTTGGGGCAGTTATTATAAGAGATAGAAAGATAGGGATGCATTTGGATACTAGTCAAAGCTGGAATGCAAATTGGCAGCTAAGTCTCAGGATCCATACAGAAGCCAAGAATCCAGTGCTGGGATGTAATCCAAATGAACCACAAGGATGACTTGATGTCAAGTATTGTCAGTAACTCAGCATGAAATATTGAAGTGACCTTTGAATTCCCTTGATTATGGATGGACCAGATCTCCAAGGCAAGTCCTAATAATAATAATGTGCCTTACAGGCTGTTTATTGAAAAGGACAAAGAAAAGGAAAATTCAGGGGAGACCTCATGAGAATGTCCCCTTTGACGTGTAGGAAAAATATAGATTATCCATATACTGGCTAAATATTTGAAGAGTGCTGTTAGTCAGGATTCTTTCAGTTTCAAGTGAATTCAAAGCTGTTTAAGCAAAGATGGGTATTTTTGTTAGCTCACCAAATTGCAAAGTTCAGGAGTGCAACTTGCTGGATCAGAGCCTCAAACAATGTCCTCGGGATCCGTTTGTCTTTCTGCTCTGCTCTGCCATCCCCTTAAGCAGGGTCTTTCCATGCAGCGATACCTTGAAGTTCCAGGCTCACACCCTGTCAGTTTCAAATGCAGATAAAACAAAGGTCTTCCTTCCCGGTAATTCCAACCAAGTACCAGAATTAAGTCCATTGGACCAGTTTCATCCATGTAACCATCTCTGCTCCATTGTGGTGGGTATTGTATTTCTAGTGGAATTTCCAGGAGAATTAAATATGGTAACTGTCCAGGCCTAGGTTATGTGCTGTCCTGGGGCAGGTGGGAGAGAATAGCTCAGCCCCACCCAAACTACATGGACTAGGGTAGGGACGAGATGGTTCCCCCAAGGAAAATGGAGTTCTCTTACTAGACAAAGGGAGGATGAATTCTCAATAGCCTAGAAGGGCAGATGTTCAATACAAGGGCTAAAATCCTTCCATAGAGGAGACTAACCTCAAATGTCAGAGTTCTTTGAAGTTGGGTTGTGAAGTATGATCTGAATTGGATCATTATGTGACATTATTGTGTCACCATGGACTGACCAAGTAGTTTTTGGACCAGGAGCTTGATACAAGTAGCAGGTACTGAGAGATAGATGTGCCAGATGGTAGGTTCCAGTGGAATTGACAAGGCCGGAAGGAGCAGGTGTCTCTTAGGGTTTAGAGAGAGCAAAGTCTGGAGAAGACGGCTAAGAGAATGGAAACAAAATTGTGCTGGTTGGTAGATCACACTAGAGGTTTTCATCTCAAGGCAAAAGCTTGGGTTTTACTCTCTGGAACTCTTGTAGAACTCTAGATAGAAGACTTATCCTACAATCACCTCTCAGTGAACTGGTTTCTTGTTAGGAAATGGAAGACATGAAGTTCAAACACTCTTTTGAATTTCAAAGAACCTCTTCTTCTTAACAAGCACTAATGACTCTTCCTAGTTCAAACAAATGATTAAGGTTGACAGTAGAAACGTAAATCTCACTGTAACTAATGATTCTGCTAATATTCCTTCCCTATTTATGGATATTATTCTGACACATACAAATATGCTTGTGTACATATATGGTAAGTGGGTGTACGATGTGAGGAGGCTGTGGTGACTGTTCTTCTAAGTAAGTATATATTCCCAAGTGGGTGTGAGTTGTGTGGATACAGCAGCTGTTGAGTCTCGGTGTGGTTTTATTTCAGTTAGTCTGAAACCAACCTCCGCTTGAGATTGGAGAGACAGTGAGCTAAGTCAAGTCTTCCCCAATATCATAATATCACAGAAATCTAGAGAGAGAGCAAGGGACTTTACTCAATAGCTTTTTCCAGTAGAAATACAACATGAACAAGTGTGAGCCACATATGTGATATAAAATTTTCTAGTCACTATGTTGAATGTAAGTAAAAAGAGACAAGTGAAATTAATTTTAACAATTTATCTTATTTAACTCAACATATCCCAACACTATTTCTGCATATCATCGATGCAAAAATTATTAATGGGAGAATTCACATGTTTTTTTTTTTTTTTTTACTTAGTCTTCGAAGTCTGGTGTGTATTTTCCACTTACAGCACATCTGCATTTGGGCCAGTCACATTTCAAATGTACGTGTAGCTAGTGGTTACCATAATGGACAGTGCAGTTCTAGAACACCTGTTCCAATGTCAGCAAATTACTTGAATGGGCCACCACTCCCCATTCTTAACCCACTTCCCACCCCCAACTGCAAACACTGCCAATTTACCGCTCTTTCTTTCCATGTCCTGGTTCTGTGACTTGACCCTCCTTAACTGTTTTTGAGACATCCACTACCAACTGATCAGTTACTCAGCAAGTGACTTAAAGCCCTTTTGCCAATGCAGATAGTTCCACCTCTGACTTTTCCTCCATATTCTTCCACCTTCCTATCGAAGGCTGCTCAACTCTCCCCTGGGTTCTGGTGCAGGTGTTCTGTCCTTGCCTTACCTTGCCCTGAGTAACCATCAGGCCCTCAGGAGCAAAGTCTTTCCTTCTTTCCCCTACAATATACCAATGAGTTTAGTTTCCCACACTCAGTTTGTCCATTGCCTGTTCTTATACCTGCCTATTTACAATGGATAGTTTCAGCATGAAATACCTCAGAGCTTAATTTTTAAAAATCCTTCTTAATATTATCAGCTGCCTCATTTCTGAATAAACAGGCTACATTTTCCAAGCTCCGTCCTTGGACCTGATTTGTCACATGCTTTTTTGTGGGTTTTTTTTTTGTGTGTGTGACTCTATCAAGTTACAGCTCATTTCATGCTTTAGCCTTTTTTTGATCTTCCTCCTACAGCTTCCACGATCTTGTCTGGGCCAGGCAAACTACACATCCAAGTGTGGGGACTCCCTCCTCTGTGCAATTTGTAGCTGTATTTCTAATCTTGCAGTGTGCCCATGGCCAGGCTGTGTGGGCTCCCACTGGCTTCATTAGTGATTTTCCTGGACTTCACTGCAAATCCCTATTGATAGCCCCATGTTGTCTGTACATAAAATTTGCTATGCAGCAGGAACCCCCCCCCAAAACCAAACAATTGTGTTTTGGCTTGAGGTCAGTGCCTTCGGTTTCCATTCCATTATTAACTTAAATGATTGTCCAATTTAAAAAAAGAATTTGCTGTCTTGGTCAAGAGAGACATTTTTAGACAACTCAGTAAAGGGTCTGTCTTTTCTTTGTATATGCATTTGTTTTGCAAGCATCATTAATTGTAGTTCATTAGAACTTGATTATTAAAACTGGAAGGGACTTTAAAGATGAAAATGATCTGGTCCAATCTCAGTGTTTGACAGATCAAGGCAAACAGGGACAGTGGTCCCAAGGCCACCTACAATGAGTCTTAGGCAAAGCTGGATGTAGTTTCCAGGTTCCCCGACTCCAAGGTCAGAAGTTTTTATCGCCGTTCTTTTCTTGCCCATCCCTCCCTCACTCTTCCCCTTCTCTCCTTCCTCCCACCCTCCCTTTTTCTCTCCCTCATGTTATTCCTTCTTTCCTTCCTTTTTCTTTCAGTTTCTACTAGGGAAGCGGGATCCACTGCATTAAACTATAACCTTTAGAGGTATATTCCAAATACAACATAGTAAATCAATTAATAGGAATGCAGTAGGAATTACTGGTATGTTTTACAATCTTCAGTGTTCAGTGCACTTTTGTGGTCACCAAAGCCTAGTAACAGTGACCGGTAATTTGAATTAAATTGGTAGTAGCGCTTAGCCTTGCATTTCCCGTATTCACATCTGTTTCTTGAAGGAGGACTCTAATGGTTAACCATATTTGCTGTTGATATGACGAGCGCTGATAGGCTGAGCCACCTGTTGGATGCTGCATCTGTCAGGGTCCCACAGGAAGGAGAAGGCACAGACGGGGTAAAAGTGTGTGAAGGGTTAACACAACTAGGGGTGGTGGGGTACCCGGGAGGTCACAGCAGCAGTGAGCTGCTACCACCCCTATGCCTGAAGGGACAAGGGAAGACAGTTAGTACCAGAACCCAGAAAGGCCTACAGTTGGTTGGAGAAATTCACCAACATTCTTTTTGAAAATAGGAGCTGTATGTAGTCTTCAGTATAGGAACGCAGCCACTATCAACCAACCTGTGGTTCAACAAGTACAGAGATGGAGACACTCTCCCACCTCACTCTCATACTGATGCCTCTTATTGACTAAACCCAACCAGAAGCCAGCGGGAAAAGGAGATGATCAGTATGGTTACAACATAGAGCCCAGGTAGAACAGGGTGGCGAGTGGAGCTGAAGGACCTAAGGGAGCATGCAGGCTAAGGGTAGTGAGTAGATATTGTTTCTGACTGCCCGGTCTCTATTCCTCCTTTCCCTGAACAGCACCCTGATTTTGCTTGAAGGAGTGACTCCTCCCTCACTCCTGGGTTCTTGTGCTTTGGGTGGGGCTCCAGAGTTGCCTTGTTCTCTAGGCCTGGCCCCACGCAGAGCACCTGGCCCCTGGCCACAGTGATTGGTTCAGGTGGGTACAATCAATGACTCATAGGACTAAATCACAGAAATGCTTTTCCCCTGGACTTCCTGAAAACATGAAGGCGTAGAGATGTTGCCATCTGGTCACCTTTGGGGGAGAGCCTACCCAAGAAAGAAGCCATTACAGAAGAGGGAATTGCTGGCGAGTATAGGGAGGGAGGCCAAGTCTCACTGACTTTATTTGAGTCTCTGGATCCCACTATGCATTCAGTTACCCCCTGCTACTGAAACTTTCAGCCATGCAGCCATACACGTATGTATTCACTTTTGCTTAAGCCACTTTGAGTTGGAGTTTCTCACATTTAAAAGGAGTTCTAATGAATTAATTACTATAAGAGGCCAGGTAAAGGCTTAGCCTAGGGTAATACTGGTAGAAATGGAAAGGAAATAAGACTGGAGAATTAATAAATCTAGCTGTGCTTAGGTTCAAGGGATGAATAGGAAGATGCAATAAGATTAGTACCTCTGTGATACTAAACCTCTGTGATAATAAATTCCATTAGTAAAACTATCTTGTAACAGCTCATGTATGTTGTTAATTATCCCAAGTTTCATGGAAATGGTTACATAATTATGGTATAGTATAGAATCTAATAAAAACTATGTTGGCTATTGTTGAGTTTATACGGCAAGTTATGACTTTCATACAGGTAATGTAATCCTGTAAAAAAAATTTTTCATGTATGCAAAGAAAATAATCTATGCACCAAGATATTTACATTGCTTGTCTCTTGTGAACAGGATAATGGATGTTAATGTTCATTTGTGTGTTTGTATTTCTCTGCTTTTTTGTTAATGATCATGCATTGCTTTGTAATAAGAACAAAATAAAACAGACTTAAATATAGTCAACAATGTTATATTTTTCACAGCAACCGAAGAGGGTAAATGTTGATCACAGGGGTTGGGAGTTACTGACCAGGGAATAGAAAATACCCTTGTAATTAATCAGCTAGGTGAGATGAAGTGTTGCGGGAAGGGAGAAAACACGCCCAGATCAGTCTGGAGGCTTTTGAAATAGCCCAAGTACAGGAGGAAACAGCCCAAGCTACAGGTGATGCAGCCGTGCACTAGGGAAATAGAAGTTGAGGCCATTTGTCCCTACTTTCCCATCTTGAGCTGATGGGCATCATAACATAGTGTGTCAGCTTGCCATCCAGGAGACTTATAAGTAAGTTTTAGAAAAATAAGCCACCAGGAAGGTTTAAAATAAGTGTGCCTTTCCCCTTCTCAGGTGAATACAAGACAGTTCACTTACGGCTCCTCCTATCTCTTCTTCATGCAGATGCTCAGAATCCATTCATTGGGCTCTTACATGGTCCTGGTTGCCTAGCAACATTAGTGGAATTGCTATGTGTGCTTCTTAATCACTGTAAAGTCTTGTCCTTTATTTTATATCAAAAAAATGGAAAGGGTGGAAAGAGAAAAAGATTATGGAAAACAAACTGAAAAAGAAAGTGCCCAGACTTTATCTTCCAGCTGCAAATTAAGTCATAGCATCTGAGTAATTTTAATAGGTGAACATTTTTCAAAAATAATTTTGATCCCACCTGAGGAATTCATTGGCAGATGAAAGTCCTGAATCAGCATTTTCCCTGACCAGTCTGCAAGAAAGGAGGTCCCAGAACTTAATTGTTCCTTCAGGAACTTTCTATCTACATGGCCACGAGGGCTCAAGAGAGCCCCACTCACTCCTTTTGGACAGAAGGACGACATCATATTAAGGGTGTTTTGAAACCCCTTATCATCTTCCTGGAACATATAACATTTGTATTTTTCAGTGCTACAACCTCTGTGATAATAAATTTCATTAATTTACTGTTCCCTAGGGTCAAATCTCACCAAAAGTTTCGAAGGCCAGTACCTATGGTGTATTTTCACATAGTAAAAAAAAAAATCACTATGCCCTCTCTCAATAAATCCATATCACCATTTTTCTTGTGGTGCAACAGATCACTATTTCTTCTCTTGAGAGCTGTGTAAAGTAGTTGAGTTATGTTTTTGTGTTCTTTGAAAATTTAAAAAATGTATCTCTTTGATCACGAGCATTATAAGCAGAGTGGCAAGGTTTGTACTCTGTGAGGGCCAGGGGAGCTGAGTTGATTGAAGGAGCAGCAGATACTAGTTCTCGTACTTATTTGTGGGCTTGTGGTCATTCAGTGGAGTGCAGAATTGTCTGTAATATTCAATTGTTCCCTCTCTTTCTCTCAGAGTAGGTTAAATGAGTGTATAACACAGCTCCATTAAAAGTAGACCTTTACTTTTATGTCCAATATATCATCAATTTTCAGGCAACAGGGGGATCCCTGCTTCTATTATTCAAGAAATCAGTGACTAAATAATGATTCATTCTTATTCCCTGTCGTCCCAGAACCAAAGAACCAAAATACTGCAGACATGCAGGAACCCTGAGTGATATGAACCAATCCTCTACCTGACATAAGAATCCCCTCTGTATTAACATCCCTAATAGAATATATTATCTTGATTAGCCACCTAGGAGCTGATGGTTGAAGATCTGACAAGCTCAAGGACCAATAAAATATTATGTCCTTCTGCTTCTACCTCCTTAAGCCCTCTGAAATCTTTTTGTATCTCTCTGACAATGTCTTGGTCATCTCTCACCTGGGTTACTGCAACAGACTCCTCATTGGTCACACTGATTGAAGGTCACCCTTCAATCCATTCTGCATACTACATCTGGAGTGATGTTTCTGAAATGTGAATCTTGCTATGCCACTTCCCTGCTTAAAAGCCTTTAGCAGTTTCCCATTGTTCTCAGATTAAAAGCCAAACCCCTTCACATGGCTCTTAATGATTCCTGTGATTTGGCCCCTGGTCTATCTCTGGTGAATCACACCGCTCTTCACTTTACTACTTGCATTTTAGTACCATGCTTCCATTTTTCCATATATTACATTCATTTGCTACTGACAGCATTCTTCCCCATTTCTTACCTATATCATGTCCTCCAGGTCTCAGCTTAGATGTTGCTGTCTCCAGGGAGCTTTCGTGGACCACCCAAGCCTGGATTAGATGTCCTACTAAGATGTCCCCATAATATTTCGTTATAGCACTTACGATACTACATGATAATTGCCTATTTTTTGTTTCCTCTACAAGGCCTTAAGATAGATGAAGGCAGACACTGTCTTGTTTTACATAATTTCTTAGCACAATACAGGCTCATTGAATATTAGTTGAATGAGTACCATCTCATGCTCCAACACAGTCTTAGTTGCCTCTTGATAAGAGAGGTCTTCATCCAGGCAAGACTACATGGGCTACATTTTTGGATGGACTGTAGACCTTGAGATATGGTCCAGACTCCCTAACTTTTCAGTTGTAGTTAGACAGTCCAGACTAAGGGTCTAGGCTTCTGGACCATCCCTCATCTTAACTGCCACCCTCCACTATTCTGATTAGAATCTGCTAGGGATCAGGGACTTGGCAGTATAAAACTTTGCCAAGCTAACTTGGAAAGTCTACATAACTTCCATGGTTTCTCCATTTCCACATTAACTCATCTAAAAACTCTAGTCACTGAGTAAAGTGGGGCTTAATCTGTGGGACTTCAATTATGTTTTAGATTCTAATGATTCAAACCCAATAGGAAAGAGAGAAAACAGAATCTTCTCCTGGTGGCTCCTACACAGGTCTCCTTATTTTTATAATTGGACCAATTTGGATCATGTGCATAGTGGTGAACCAATCACTGTGGCCAGTGACATTTGGTTCTCTGATTGGCCAGACCTGGGTCACATGCTCCATTTTTGGAGGCAGGTGGTGCCCATCCCCACCTCCCCAAGTCACTTGGACTGTGAGTGGGGGTAGGGAGATCATCAAAGATGATTTAGGGTCCTATTAGGAGAAGAATGGGGAGAAGATCCTGGGCAGAGGGGTATAAAAATAACAAAGACCCACCCAAACCGATTTATTTTATTTCCTTCAACTCTCTTCAGTCAGTTCATGGCCCTGTACAGCACTCATTATTGTTGCCTGTGGCAGAGAGCTGGACATGCCAGGTCAACATTGGAACTTAAAAAGTATCATGTTTTCTGTTCAGCCTGTGTCCACTGTTTTTTTCAGTGTTTTTGTGGTGGTCTGAGAACACGGAAAAGAAGTAAATATCATGTGCGTAGGCACTGTGTTAATGATATAAGTACTCTTTTCTCAGTTTACTAATGAGGAATTGGATGCCTCAGAGATTAAGCTACTTCTCTGAAGACAAAGAGGAAGGAATGGAATTGAGACTCCAGTCTATATCAAGCAGTCTCCAAAGCCAGTGCTTTCCCTGCAATACCTTTTGACTTCTGCCACGATGAGAAAGGGACCCTTTATTCTTCAGAAATGGTTTACTGTAACATTGCTTAAGCTAGAGGGGCATAAAAACATTACCAGTTAGCTTTCTTATCTACAGTGATTTGAAACAGTGCTGATTGGTTCATAGCAAACTATCCACATCCTTCAGTCAAATATTGGAAACTCCCAATACTGTTATTTTTGATATGAGGTTAATTTGTGGAAGTGACAACTGAATTATAGACCTATTATATATATATGGATATATATATATATATATATATATATATATATATATCCATATAGATAGATAGATAGATAGATAGATATAGATATATAGATAGATATAGATATAGGTATAGATATAGATAGAGAGATAGAGATATATGGATAGATATATAGATAGGTTCCTGTCAACAAATATTTTTGTATGGATTTAAGCCACAGCATCACATACACAAATTTCAACATAATTTACAATAACTCAGAAGCTGGTTTTTAATCATTATTACATAACGACTTGAATATGTACAAGTATGTCACTCTCCTTTGTAGTGGTATCTGTTGTTATGAGGACCAGAAGCTGTCAGATACTAGTTTTTCCCATGTAGGGAAATCTAATTTGCAGTAGCAAAGAAAGAATCCGACATGTGTAGAAAAGCAGATACTCCAGAGAGCACACAGGAGGATATATGGGTGACATTAGATTTTCTGGGTCCAGCTGGCCGTGATACTCAACTGAGCCAACACCCTTTCTTGTGGTTATGTGAGATATTTCAGTGAGTTTCTCTATTGCCTGAGCTATATAATGGAATGGGTATAATGATACGTATCTTATTTTACATAACAGTTTACAGTTTACAAATGTTTTTCCTTCATCATCTCATTTAACACACTAGGTAGCCAGCCATCTTGTCCTGTTCCTACCCAGCTGGCTCAGGGACGTACGTAGTGGAAGAAATGTTACTCTTGGAACAGCTGTGGCTGTGATTTCACCGCTTTCACAACAGTTGCAGCTATATGAGGGCTGAAGTATTCTGTATTTGTAACCTTCTGTATTATGTAAGTGGCATTATTATCTTGTTAAAATGTCAGTCTTGATAAGGGTGTTTTTGGAATTCTTTCAAATGAAAATTGGATGATAAAGTCACAGGAAAACATCAGGAGGACTAGGAAATGACTTGCATACGAGAAAACAGACTGAGGAAGAGCCTGATGAGGAAAGAAAATGTGGTTAATGAATTATTTTTAGTAAATTTTTTATTGAAGTATAAAATATACTTAGAAATGCGCCCAGATAAGAATACAGCTTGATCAATTTTCTCCAACTTGAGAAGACCTATGTAACAAACACCCAGATCAAGAAATAGGTTAGCAATGCCAGAACACCTCGTCACTGTCCCTCCCAAGCAAAGGTAACCATTATCCCGTCTGACATAAATTCGTTTTGAATTTCATATAAATGGAATCATACATTCTGTATTCTTTGTGTCTGGCCTCTTTCACTCATCATTATAGCTTTGAGATTTATTCATTTCCTTGCTTGTAGAAGTAGTTAGTTCATTCTCATGACTGTTAAGTACGTATTCCATTGTATTCATATACTGTAATTTATTTATTCATTTTACTGTTGGGCTTTTGAGTTGTTTCCAGTTTTAGGCTGTGATGATTAGTGCCTACAGATTTTTTGTGTGTGTTTGTGTGTGGATATGTGTAAACATTCTACTGTGCATTGATTAGGATTTAGTAGTGAGATTGCTTAGATGACAGCATATGAGTATGCTCAGCCTTAGGTGATAATATTAGTTTTCCACCAAAAGTATGTGGGAATTCTAATTGCTCTACATCCTTGCCAATGCGGGTATTGGCGATATTGATATCCTTTTCTAATGAAGTTTTTGTTCAGATCTTTTGCCCATTTACAGTTGAATTCACTACCTTTTTCTTATTGATTGTTGGGGCTCCTTCTATATTCTGAATTAAAGTTCTTTTTTTTTCTGATATATGTGTTATAAATATTTTCTGCCCCTCTTTTAAAGAAAATTCTTAAAAATGCAATCCAATTTATCAGTGGTTATGTTTTATGGTGAGTACTTTTTTTATATCATATTTAAAAAATCTTTGGTTATCTCAAGGTCAAGGAGATATATCCCTAAGTTGTCTTCTAGAAACTCTATTACTTTATCATTTCTATTTAGATTTATAATCTATTTGGAGTTGAACTTTTATATGGTATGTAGTAAAGATTAAGGTGAATTTTTGTCACTACAGATGTCGAATTGACCTAGCACCATTCATTAAAAAAGCCATTTCCCCCCCATTTTACTCAGTATTCTAAGTCACTGATGATTATGTGGGGATGTGTTCCTGGACCCTATTCTGTTCTTTTTGTTAGTTTATTCTTAGGTCAACATCACACTCTTAATTACTGTAGTTCAAGATATTTGATGTATTAGTATGCTTCTATAAATAGCATCATTTAAAATTTTATTTACTGATTATTTTGTTGCTGTTATGTAGAAATAAAATTTATTTTAAATTGACCTTGTATCCAGCAAATTTGCTAAATTCTTTGATTAATTCTAAGTTTGTTTTTAGATTATTTTGGATTTTTTATCTATATCACCATCTCTTTGCAAATAATGAGAGTTAGCTTCTTGCATTCCAATCTTTATATTTTATTTTCTTGCCTTAGTACACTTGCTACTACATCTAGCACGCTGTTGGCTAGAAATGGTGAAAGTGGACATCCTTGCCTTCTTGTTGATCTTACGGAAAATCTTTCACTATTTCCCTAATAAGTATGATATTTAGTGTGTAATGTTTTTGTAGTATATTCCTTTAAATCAAAAAATTTTCTCTCTATCCCTAGTTTCCTAAGAGTTTTTTTTTAAATAATGAATGGTTGTCAGATTTTCTCAAATACTTTTTCTGAGATGATAATATGAGTATTCTTTATTTTATTAACGTGGAGAGTTACAGTGATTTATGCTTGAATGTTAAACTGCCTCACATTACTAGAATAGCTCATTTGTTGTTTTACGTATTGTTGCATTCAATGTTTTAATATTGTGTGCAGGATTTTTGAATCTATATTTATGAGATAAATTAGTTCATAATTATCCTTTTTATAATGTCCTTTCAGATTTTGGTACCAAGGCCATTCTGGCCTTTGTTCTCCAAAAGTTTTTGTGTAAGATTGTTGTTATTCCTTTCTTACGCGTGTGGCAGAGTTCACCAGTGAAGTTATCTGGGCCTGGAGATTTTATGGAAAATTTTGATTTGATTATAGATAAAATTTTTCTTTAATACCCATGGGACTATTCAGATTTTAAAAATTTCTTATTAAGTTGATTTGGTAAATTATGATTTTAGGTGTTTGTCCATTTCATCTAAAGTTGAACTTCATTAGCATTAAGTTATTCATATTTCCCTTCTTTACCGTTGTAATATTTGTAGAATCTCAGGTATGTTCCATTTGTCATTCCTGATGCATAAAACTTGAGCCTTATCTCTCTCTTTAAAAATAAATTTAATAATAAGTCTGTCTAGGATCAATTTTATTAATTTTTTCAAAGAAGGAAGTTTTAGTTTGTTAATTTTCTACATTGTTTATTTCAGTTTAATTTTTCCTTTAGCTTTTTCTATTTCCTTCATTCTACTTTCTTTGGGATTAACTTGCTCTGGAGATTATATATATACACATATATACACATATATACATATACACATATATATATGTGTATATATATACACATATATACATATATACAATCATATCATATATATACACATAATCATATATCATATGTGTTACATATATAATTAAAGACTTTTTATTATATCTCAACAATTTTTACAATATATGCATTTAAGGTTATAAATTTCCCTCTGAGGACTGCTTTATTTGCATCCTGCAAAGATTAACACGTCATATTTTAATTATCATTTCAGTTCAAAATACTTCCAATTCCCACTTTGAGTCCTTCTGTGACCATGGTTTATTTAGAGGTATATTGTTTAATTTCCAAATATTTTTAAATTTCGTAGTTATTTTGTTACTTATTCCGAGCTCAATTCCACTGCGGTCAATTAATTACTATGAATGATTTAATTTTTTAAAAAAATTCTTGAAATACAGTTTTGGCCAGCATATGGTCATGTTTGGCAAATTTCCATGTGTACTTGAAAAAAAAAATTCCTTGTTAAGTGGTGTTCTATGTGTCAGTTAGGACATGTCTGGTAATACAAATCCTCAATCCTTATTGATTTTTTTTGTCTTCTTTTTCTATCTGTTCCTGAGAAGGTGTGTTAATATCTTCTAGTCTGATTGTGGATATGTCTATTTTGCTTTTTAGTTTTGTGCATATAGAGTTTTTTCTTTATGTTTTGAAGATATGTTATTAAATACATAAAAAATTGTAATAAATGTATCTCTCTGATGAATTGACACTGTGGCCATCCTGAAATATTTTTATTTCTGAAATACTTCTAGTCTTAAGTTTATCTGGTCTGATATTACAGTAACTATAACAGTTTTTTTGTTTAGTGATATATATATGTAACTTGTGTCCTTATATTTAAACTATTTTTATTATAAGCAGCCTATATTTTTTTTATCCAGTCTGACAATCTTTTAATTTTATTTGGTGTAAGCTATTTACATTCCAGTATATTTGGGTTTATGTCTATTATATTAACTTTTATTTTCTAGTTCCAACTATTTTATGATTCTTTTCCATGCTTTCCTGCCTTACTTTGGACTAATAATTTATTTTTTCTTATTGCATTTATTTCCTTTATTAGCTTGTTAGATATATATTTTGGTGTTTGCCCTAAAGATTAAAATATACATCCTTGTGTTATTAAAGTTAAATATAAGTTTGTACTTTTACCACTTCTTAGACAACCCTAAGTCCTTAAACAGTCTGGCTCCATTTATCTTCTTCTCCTCTCTCAGTTTTGCATATTAACTACATATAAAACACCACAAGGCCTTAAAATATTTTTTTTATTTTTCAATTACTGTTGACAGTCAATATTATATTAGTTTCAGGTAAACACCACACAACTTTATATATTATTTGTACAGTAAAATAGTTTTGATTTACTCATATGTTTACCCTTCGCCTTGCTCCTCATCCTCTTGTGTTTCCATATTTTTCTCTGGGTCATTTTCCTTCACAAGGAGAATCTCTTAATAAAAATGCTTAGATGGATAAAAAAAAAAAAAAAAAAAAAAAAAAAAAAAAAGATTACCTTTAGTGCAGGTCTGATAATAATAAATTCTCTTAGTTTTATTTACCTGGAAGTGTTTTTATTTTTCTTTCATTTTTGAAGGCTATTTTTACTGGATGTAAAATTTCTAGGTTGACAGTTTTGTTTTCTCTCAGTGCTGCAAAAATATAATTTTGTTGTCTTTTGACTTCCATACTTAGAGTTGGGAAGTCAGTTATAAGTCTTGTTGATCTTTTGAAAGAATGTGTCTGTTTTCTCTTCTGGCTGCTTCTAAAAATTTCCATTTATGTTTGAGTTTTAAGCAGTTTTTTACTTTTTTATTTTGTGTGTAAGTGTGCTTTTTCTTTATATTTATTTTGTTGGATTCATAGTATTTCTTGAATTTGAGGTTTGATTTATTTCAGCAGTTTTAGAAAGTTCTACAAATACTAACTTTGCTTCTTCCTTCTCTTCACCTTTCTTGATTGCATTTATGTCAGACCTTTTCAGTGTGTCCTATCTACTGTGCATTTTTAAAATTTTCCATTCTGTTTTTATCTTCTTGAGTCAGTCAGTATGTTTTCTACATACATATCTCCTTTTTTAATGCTCTCTTTATTCACATCCAATCTGCTATTAAGTCTATTAAACTCTTAATTTCAATAGCTGTATTTTAATTGTCTTAGAATTTTCATTTAAGTTCTTAAAAGATTCTGAAATTGTCTTGTTAAATTCCGTTTATTTTGTTATTAATTTACTTGAACATATTAATTACAGTTAACTTAAAGTCTTGTGTCTTATACCTGCAGTTATAACTGCCTGGATCACCACCAGTGAACCATTCTACCATTCAACATGGATTTTGTTACCAGAAGAAAGGCTACTAGGCAGGCATCTCAAAGAAGTTGCCATACTACTAAAGAGTAAAATTATTTTAAGTAGAAGGGGATTTGGTCAGAATCTATTCAACAAATGTTTATTTAGTACCTACTATGTACCAACACACTTTTCAAAATGCTAAACCACGTGGCTTGATGGTCTCATTGATCACTTACCTTCACTGATTTCACTTATTTTGATCTCAACTCCTGGCCTTCTGAGCATTACCTACCTGTCCCATTTTTTTCATTCCCCCTACCACTCTACCCCAATCTATCTTTTCCTTGTTTCCTCCTCCTGTCCTATCCTACCTACACTTTCCCTGGTCCTATTGTTTCCTCTTAATTTCAGAATCTTCTCTCCGAGTTCACTGGACTCAAACCTGAGAGATACTTAGGTAATCTCAGATGAACATTCCTCTGCCTTACAGCATTTAGTAGAGAGCTTTGAATCCCTGAGTAAGAACTGGTCAGTACACAGGGAGAGTCAATCAAAAGTTGAAGTTGAGGAATGACTGAAATTGGGGTTTACCTCCAGGAGATGAGTCAGGATTTTACTTGTTAGTGAGTTAGTAATAATTGCACCATCTCAATTTAAAAAAATAAGAAGAAAGAATTTCCAAAGACACATTCTGAGACTAGTAGTAAGCCATTATGATCAGAGGTTGTGCTTGTCACTTAAAATGGGTGTCAAATAGCTACAATCCATACATTCTTGGATTGTTAGACTGCTCATTAGATTTGCTTAATTACCATTTGCTGTCCTCAGTTGCTGTTCCAGGTTATAATAGAAGCACAAATGCCATATGCTACAATTGATTTGCAGCTACAGACTTTGATCGGAAGTATGTGGGTCGCTGATTGGTGTCTGAGGCAACCGATCTTCTGTACTATATTTTTAACTCAGTGAGATAAAAACACGATGTTGCGGTGATTATTAGTCATGGCAGTAAATAAATGTGTCACTACTCTAACTCTTCATGCAGCCCACAGTTTTATGTATTTTCATCCCTATAAATGTGTTGTATCATTTTTAGAATTTATATCATTTAAATTGGAAAAGATTTTAAGACAATTTTTTGAGGATGCTGGAGAGTGGGGAAAGGGCCATGGAAAATCAAGAAATCCTCTCTCACATCTCACACAAAGGAATTGGAAAGGACAAATTAAATTATTCATTACATTTGGAATCAATATTAATTGCTTTCAAAAAGGTAATTCATATAGAATGGTCGACGTGTCAGTCTTATCAGGCCAGTAATTAATAGAATGATGTCAGTACAAGTGAAAGCAACAAAAATAAATGAAGATTTCTCCTGCTAAAAAAGTCATGTCTTTGCGTTGTATGATTTTCGAACACCTTTCCTGTGTTTGGGGCATTTTTTGTTCTTGTGGGGATGGTATGTCCTGTGTCCTGGGCACTATCAGTGAGGTTCCTCTTAATAAAGTGTTTGGAAGGGAGGAATGTGATCATGCAAAGGCCATGGGAAATCCATTTTCTGGCTTTGGTGGGCAATAGAACTGGTAGTGGCTCTGATGCCTACATGAGAGTTCAACATATGAGTTGTGACATGTGGGCCCAATGGTGGTCATGGTGCTGGAATTTTCTCTGGAGCAGTTCCATAATGTTGTTTGAGTATTTTTCAGGTTGGATTGACTTCACCCCTAACTCTCTGACCTTCCTAGAGATTGTGGAACTTCCTAATGTTCTTCAATAAGTATCCTTTCTGCCCAAATTAGCTGAAGAGGATTTTGCTACTTGCAACTAGAAATGCTGGCTAATACCCTCTGTATGATCCTATTCCATTAAAAGAAATCATGTTTGCATAGAAAAAAAATGTAACAGTGGTTATTTCTGCTAGGTGGGATTTGTGGAGATTCCAATCTTTTATGTGTTTTGTGGTTTGTTTGTTTTTTTAAAATGTCTACAACAAGCACCTATTTTTTATGTCAAAGCTTCTGGGGAGTAAATTCATGGGAAAACTCATTTAAATTGGAAAAGATTTTACTTCATAGCACTCATCCATTTGTGGAACATAAGAAATGAGAAACCTTATTGGCTTTCTGATAGGGTTGAAATTGTTGTAAAAAAAAAAAAAAAGAGTCATAGCCATGGAACTTGATGGAGATTTTGGAGATCAGGGTCCATGCTGGCTTTGACTGCTGACTGTGACCTTGAGTACATCATCACCTCTTTGGGCTCTGTTCTTTTCATTTGCACAGTGAATAACTGGGTTGGGGTACATCGTGACCTTTAAACTTGGTTCTGTGTAGCCTCTGTATTTCTGGCGAAGGAGAGAAAGATTACATGTGCGGCATGCAGTGTCCTATACCTTAAAATAAGCCAGAGGAGATTCAGATGTTCTTATATGTCTCGTGTGTAGGATTTCAAAGTTTTCTTTGAAAGTAAGTTTTCTGGCTAGTAACACATTTGAGAAACTGTGGAGCCAAGTCATCTGCAAGGTCCCTTTCAGCCCTAAGATTCTATAATTATATTACTTTTCCCCCTACTATATTACCAGATAGCTTTACACACACACACACACACACACACACACACACACACACACACACACACACAAACACACACAGAATTATAGAATTCTGAGTTGGAAAAGACCTTTTTAACCTCAACTTTTTAGTCTGGCAGTTTCTAATCATATTATCTAAGAAGCTAATTCTCCTTAAAAGCTCACTTCCCTTAAGACAGACATTTATCTGTTTATGAGTGTTCTATTATTATATTTGTCACTGACAGGATGTTCATAAGACATACAATATATTTTTATTAAGAATATATATTATGCTATGACTGGAATATAAACCAATGAAAATCCACTAGTACTTACAAAGTAGAATATTGTTGCTGACTACAATTCAAAATGTTCTTGCTATTAAGTATAATGAAGACTATTCAAAGAAATTTCATCATCAGGAAAGGTATTCTCATGCTGAGAAGTGTGTACCTGGGCTTTATAGATCAAATCATTGATTTTTCTAGCATACTCAAAATATATTCTGGGGAATTAAAATAGAATGAAAATTTAGTATGGTTGAGGCATTGGTCATTTGGAGGCATTGAGGGGAAATTGGTAAGAGATAAGAGCCTACAACAGAGATCAGATTATCAACAGCCTTGAATTTCATCTTATATTTTGGGTTTTATGTTGAAGGCAGTGAAGAGGCAATAAAGGTTTTAAAGCAGAAGAATGACATGATTAGATTTGAATTTTACACAGACTAGTCTGGCTGCACTGTAGATAATGAATTAGAGGAGGTCAAATCTTGTGGCAGAGGGAGTAACTAAGAGGCTTATTTCAGGTATGAGATTTAAAAACTAAATTGGTTGCATTACAGGTGGAGGGAAGTAAATGTATTCCAGAAAAAGCAAGGAGATAAAAGCCATAAAACTCACATATTTGGATGAGTGAGTAAGGAAATGTGAGGCATTAAGAATGATACTGTATTACTTTCTTAGTTACCGTAGTTGACTGGCACAAAATCAAAAGGAAGAGTAGATTTGGGAACAAATGATGAAAGCCCCTATTTTGTAATGTAGACATGGGATTCAAATTTCTAATGCTTCTGTGGTCTGGAAACTGGCAAGCTAAGAAAATATCATAAAATTGACTTGGCAGGTCTCCTGCCTGAAGAAAATAAAACTCCTCTGGAGAGAGACACATGCTGAACCTAGGCAGTCTAGAATTCTCACACATAAAGTTCCACCAAAGATGAACTCACAGTCCAAAATTGCAAAATATATGAGAGAAAAATTTGATTTTAGTGAGAGTTGGCAGATCCCTAACTCAGCAGGCTTTTAACATTGAGAACTTCAGATGATAGACTGATTTGATAGAAACTACAAAGTAATTGTTTGAAATCAATAAAGCTTTAAAAGAGAAATTGAAACTATAAACAATCATGAGACACTATGATAAAGAATAAGCCAAAATAACCAAATGGAACTTCTACAAAGAAAAATATAGTAATTTCAATTAAAAATACTCAAAGGAAGATTAAAGGTGAGATAAACTATAGCTGAAGAGAGAATTAATGAATTGAAAGACAGAAGTGAGGAAATTGGCACTGTTGCAGCACAGAGACAGAATAAGTATTTGAAAATTAAAAAAAAACATGGAGAACAGAGGGAAAATTAGTATATGTTTAGTAAGAATATGAATTTACAAATAAATAGAGAAGTTATTTTAAACCATATAACCAACAAAATATTGGTTGGTTTTTCTGTTAATGAGAAAAAACAAATAACTCAAGCAGAAAATGAGAAACAAGAAAAAGAAAACCAAATGACCAATAAATAGATAGAAAGTTACATGGTCTCACAAGAAAGGAAAGGAAATACTAACTATCACACAGTGAGATATCATTTGATACCCATCTTATTGGCAAAAGTTAATAAATCAATGACACCAAGTGTTGGTAGAATGTAGAGAAACAAGAGCACATTCATGGGAGGATTAAATGGTGTAATTATTTTGAAAGGCATTTGGCAAAATTTTCAACTTTGTATTTTGCAGAATTTTAGTACAACTATTTTGAACAGCAATACAATGAAGGGACACACACCCAGTAACTTAGCAATACTGCTTCTAGGTTTCTGCTTTAGAGAAACTCTTAACTCCTGTACTAGGATGCTTATAGCAGCTTGTTTATGATAGTGAAACAATGGAAATAAATTACCTGTCCCTCATAGGAGAATGGATAAATTAAATTGCTTGTGGTTTATTCATATGGTGAAGTACCAATTAAGGTGAACTAACTCGGTCTATATATGTATACAGATAGGTCTCCAAAGCATGACATTGAATAAAAAAGAATACAAGCGGCATAATACCATTAGGTACATTAACATAAAAATACATAAAACATATAATAACATAGAGAGAATATGTTTTTCTGTCTATACACATATGTAATAAAAGGACTAATGCATACCTGTGAATGATACACAACCACATTATTGTCATGGTAATTTTGGGGGAGGGAGGATGAAAGAATGGAGACTAGCTATACCTGGTTTTCCTCCCTTGTCAAAGTCCAAGACCGTCCTGAGTTTAACTTTCAGTCAACTGTGCCAGATCCCTGCCCTCACACTTGCTCCTGGACCGAGACCCTTTCCCCAGTCAATATTGCTCAGGCTTGTGTGTCTGGTCATTCCATCCTTGTTTCCTCAACTCAATGTATTATTTTCTTTACTTTTTGGAATATTTGAAATATTTCATAATTAGAAATTGTTTAAAAAATTTTTTAAAGAACAGCTTAATCATCAATGCCAAGTGATGCAGAGAGTAAATCAGACAGATGCTGAGAAAAGTCTAGTCCTATAATCACAGAGCTGATTGATGATTTAGCAGGGGTGACCCAGAGCTGGGTGGTGGCAGAACTAGCTCCGAGACTTACGAGTCGTGGTGTTTTATTTCTTCCAGCTGGCCAGATTGCTTCCCTATGTGGTTAAAATTACTTCAAAAGTCCCTAAGTCCAGTTAGAAACATAGCAGGGAGAGGCTGAAAGTGAAGGGAGTGAGGTAGGAAAAGCTGGAGGCACTCATCCTCCGGCAGAGGCAGGTGTGACGAGAAGAGGAAATGTAGGGGTGAGGGGGCTTCCAGTACAATTTGCTGGGCACCTCCAGGGCACAGCTTTGGTATCTGTTGAGAGATGTTGAGTCTGAGTCTTCTTTATAGGACTTTCCCTGGAGCTCAGGTGGGAGGGTGTGCAAGAAGATAGCGCATTCTGCAGCCCGAGTTTCCCCCTGTTCCTGACAGTCTTGTTTCTTCAAAAGCTTCAATAAAGGAACATCATTCTCTCCCACAGTTTGGATCCCCACACAACCTGCTCAGAAGAAGTAAACAGTAATTAGTTACATAAAGTGACAGAAAAGATACAGATACAAATTAGTGAAGGAGGATGAAGGCACAAATGTGTCATTATGCGGGAGGAGCAAGCATCCCACCTTGCAGAGTTCTGCTGGGAGGAGAAGCCTGAGAAGGTGGGATCAACCCAGGCAGAAGTTTGATGCCATTCTGAAAACCCACCACCCACCACCTAGCTTCCTCCCACCCCCAGTACCTCAAAGCCTTCCTGCCCTGTATCAGGCCAGTTCGGTGTGACACAACCAAGTTTGATTTCCTGTCCTGGCTCTGCCACTACCTGGCTCTGAGACCTTAAACAAATCACCTCCTTTTTTAAGCTTCAGTTTCCTCATTCTAACGTGAAAGAAATGGAATTGGACGATTTCTAAATTTCTTCTGACTCTGATATCCTATGCAACTATACATATATTGAAGATATTGTCCTCCATGCCACAAAATTAGCACTGGATCATTCACTAATGGTTAAGTGTGATCTGCTAACAGCTGGAGAAATTACATTTTAGCCCTAATGCAAAGATGGTAAACTCAGATGTCTTCAGGGACCAGGGAGGTAACACAAATTTCTGAAGCCGGGAGGTGTGACACAGTGGGGAGTAGTGTAGGTTTTGGGGAACTGGAGAGTGTCTGCTTACTCAAAGGTATTTGCATGCAGGTGTTTCATAAACACTGTGCTGAACAAATAAAACTCTTTTGGGCATGGATTTGAGCCAACTGTCCCTAGTGTGCAGCCCCTGATTAAAGAGAGGGAGAATCTGTGATGGAATTTCAGTCGCTAGTCATAGAGGCTTAAGAAGACCCGGGGTAGCAGGGAGTGAAGAGGTGAGAGAGGTAAGGGCAGATTACAGTCGATCATCATTTGCCGTCTAACTCAGCATTCATCTAGCTTTTTTAGATAGGTAGCCTGAGATAGATTTCACACCCAACCCCACATCAGTTAAATTCAGTCAGTTGGATCTTGAGGCAAGTCCTGGATTTAACTTTCCTTCTGTTTCACATGAAAGGTTTGGAGTAAAGATTTGTTCCAAGATTTTTTTCTGCATCTTACAGTCTATGAAGCTAAATATGAAATGGCTTCGGGATTCCTCCCTTCCTTCGTTCATTCATTCAACACACATTGCCAAGCATAGCTCACAATTATTCATCAGATGAACATTGCCTCAAGAGCCTGGCATTCTAGAGCTGACAGTGGCATTCAGTGTTCGTTTGACAGTTATTTATTGGGTGCCGCTTCTGGTTCCAGGCGTTGTTCTGGCCTCTTGAATGCAGCAGTGAGCAAGACAGACGAGATTTCCAAACTTCTGCAGACCAGTTACAAGCACGGGAGGAAAAATAATTAGTAAGATGATTTCAACTGGTTATAGGAGCTAAAAGGAATGGGGTAGGGAATGGTATCTTCTAGGGGGTGATAAAAACAATGGCATTCAAGCTGAGACTGAATTGATGAAAGTCTCATCATTTCAACTAAAATAAAATGAGGGAAGATGAGCAACCTGTCAGAGAGGATCACTACATTCACGTCCTAAAACAGAATCGAGTTTGACAAGTTTGAGGAAGGGAAGTGAACGCAGGAATCAGAGTTTGTTTCTTACCATGGCGGATAGCAAGGCAAGTCTTGTGATGATATACACGAATTTAAACCCAGGAGTGTGTGGATGCAGATGAAAGATCAATGCAATAGGAGTCAGGAGGCTGGACTTCTCCGTCATCTGCCACTAACTGCTGGTGACCAAGATAAGTGTGCAAGTCGCTTAACCTCTCTGGGCTTCAGTTCCCTCCTTTGTAAAATGAGATGGTCATAGCAAACACCCCACTGGAACATAAGCACTATGAGAATAGGACTCTTGTTTCACTTATTTACTGATATGTCTCCAATGACTAGGGTGGTGCTGAACATGTATTTATATCAATAAATATTTGTTGGATAAACATTGAGCAATTTTCCTAGCTTTAGCATTCTAGGATTTTGAGGCAATCTTTATGAATATTCATTAGCCTTGTTTTGGTAATCTGTGCCTTCCACAACCAATCTAGATATAAAGTTGTGAGTGTAAAAAATATGTTACTTGCTGACCGATTAGATCGACTCTGCATATATTCTCTGGTTATACATTAGATGGTAATAATAAAGTAATTTCGGAGACAGATTCCTGGATTTAACCAGGCTACCATACGCTGATGGAATGCATTGTGCCTGGCACCATTATAATATGGCACTTTATATGCATTATTATTTTTTTAATCTTAAAACAATCCTGTGAGTTGGGAAAACTGACGCTCAGAGAAGTTAGGTAACTTTCTCAATGTCAGGTGACTATCTAGGACTCAAACCCAGGTCTGTCACAGGCAGTGCTTTCAAGCAGTATAACATAATGCTTTCTGGATGGTTGTTTCTTGTCCTGCACAAAATATACCAGTATTTCCGGGTTGGTGACGGAGGTCAGTGATGTTAAGGACCCATGCTCCTTCTAGTTTTTCATTTTGTTGTTCCATATGTATGGCTGCTATTGCTCTAGACATCAAATTCAAGTTCAAGGGGAAGAGAGGAGAAAGGATGATTCAGCAAAGTCCATCCTTTTTCTACAGAGGGCAAAGCCTTTCCCAACCCCCTACCTGACTTCTGCTTATTGGGTAAAATTGCATCTGTCGCCCCTGGCAACAGGGAGATTGGAAAAGAGAGGAGCTTGATGGAGGTGGGCATACTGGTGCTCCAAACAAAAGTGAAGTTCTGCTACCCGGAAAGATGGAGAGAATGGCTACTGGGAAGGCAGTTGTCAGTGTCTGTAGAACAGTCTGGCCACCGAACTGTCACAGAGGATTTCTGCTTGCTCAGGCGTACTTGAAAGCTATCATGAGCTCTTTTCAGTTTATAATTTCTTGTTTGGGTTTTTATATATAAATATACACACAGGGAATGAAAGCAGCTAGTCACCAAGCAGAGCCTTGGGGACTGTGATCCAGACCCTGGGTGGAATCGTGTAACGAAATGGCACAGCACTGGGTGAGGGAGCTTTTGGTGTCCGTCTAGTCTTGGTTCTGCCAGTACCTCAGGACTTTAAGAAAATCCTTTCCTCCATGTTTCCCTTAATACAAAGAAGAGTTTGAACCAGGTGAAATCTAAAGCTTAGGTGAGTACCACCCTTTGCTGACCTTATTTATATCAATTATGGATTGACATTTGAGAAGAAGGAAGGGTGTTAGTTTAATAGGCACAAAATGTTTTATATGCTGCTACAAGATTTACAAGAACTTTCGAATACTACTTGTCTCCACTGAAGGGTGCGTAAGATGGGGTGAAAGATTTAAAATAAATAACAGGTAAGATTAGATAAAGGACATCATATACGCAGAAAACAGAGTTCAAATGTAAATGCTAAAAGAGCTGCATTTTGCACTAAGCAAGGCAAATTCCACCATCAACCTGGTATTTAGAGACTGGAAGCTTCTGGATTCTGGAATGGTCGGTTCCAGGACTACAGCTTCAATAGCAGCTCTGCCTTGGGTACTAGGGAAGCAGCCAAAAAAATGACTGCGCCTCTTCTTAGGAAACAGTGACTCCTCAGAAGTGCCTTGCAAAGTGCTGGTCATCTCCATGGTCTTTGCCTGGTCTGTGTAAAGAGTGGGTGTGTGGCAGGAGCTACTGTAGGCTTTTAGGGTTCTCCTTTCTAATGTAAGAGTGATGATGATGGTGGTGGTGGTGGTGGTGATGGTGGTAGGTGGTAGTGATGGCAGCTAGTATTTACCATGTTTCCTCTGAAATAAGACCTAGCCGGACAATCAGCTCTAATGTGTCTTTTGGAGCAAAAATTAATATAAGACTTGGTATTATGTTATGTTATATTATATTTATTATATTATATTAGACTCAGTCTTGTATTACATAAGACCCAGTATTATGTTATATTATATTATATTATATTATATTATATTATATTATATTATATTATATTATATTATATTATAGACCCAGTCTTATAGTAAAATAAAACCAGATCTTATATTAACTTATGCTCCAAAAGACGCATTAAAGCTGATTGTCAAGCCAGGTCTTATTTTCGGGGAAACACAATATGAGTGTTCTTAGTGTGTTCCAGAACCTGTGATAACTGCTTTGCAGATATTATCTCTATGCCTCAGTTTCTTCATCTATAAAATGTGGATAGTAGTCTTTGTCTCATTCTTTCACATACTGGATACTTATTAGGAACCTAATGAGCACCAGTTACCCAAGCAGTTTCTGTACTAGGCTATTTCAAAAGGTCTTCTCAGAAGATGTAATGAAATCATGAAAACGGAGAACCTAATCCTGAGCATGGTCAGTACTTGGAAGCATTCATCATTGTTTTTCGTATCCAACTGACTTTTTCTATGTAGTGAGCTCCATTGCCCCCGCTGTACGCCTGAAGCTCATGGAACTAAAGTGGCTGGCTATGAGTGGCAGAATTCTAAGATGTCCCCCTAGATTTCCTGCTTTGCGGAGTACACACGCCTTCTCCTACTTCTTTAATTGTACACTGATCTAGGTACTGCTACGAAGCGATTTTGCAGATGTCATTAAGGTTCCAAATCAGCTGACCTTAGAATATGGTCTGCCCCAATCATATGAGCCCTCTAAATCTAAGTCTAGAGGTAAGAGGTGAGGAAGTTGGAGATTTGAGGCAGGAGATGGATTTGATGGGAGGGGAAATCCCTTACAACTTTGATGGTGGAGAAGGCCACGTGGCATGGAATGTGGGTAGTCTCTAGGAGTTGAGAGTGGCCCCAGCTGACAGCAGCAAGGTATGGGGCCTCCATCCCTCAACCACAAGGTTCTGAATTCTGCCAACAACCGTGTGAGCTCGAAAGAGAACCCTGAGCTCCAAAGGAGACCAGCAGTGATCTCTGCCTACATCTCTGCCTGTGAGATCCTGAGAAGAGAACTCAGTCATATCATGCCCAGACTTTTGACCTATGAACAGAACTATGAAGAACTATGGACTAGTGAATGGGCATTGTTTTAAGCCGTTAACTATGAGGTAATTTGTTATCTAGCTCTAAAAAACGAATAATTCTTACTTTGGGGCACATGACTAGCACGTGGCAGAGCTAGGATTTGAACTGAGGCCTGTCTGACTCCAAAGCTTTTGTTCTGAATTTCTCTTATACTGGAGAATTATGCACATGCCAAATTTTATGTTAAGCAAGAAATAGGCTTAGATATGTTAAGTTCCTAAGTGCAAGTATAAAATGCACATAAATGGTGTGATGAATTTGAAGTAAACGCTGAGATTTATGAAGAAAATAAATTGCCTGCAAGTTACATATTCTATGTGTAACTCAACGTAAAGTGTTATTAGAATGAATGAGAAAAAGGAAGGTTTGCCATGTCCCCAGACTTAATTTAAAGAAAGAATAGTGATATATAAATACTTAAGTACATTTCTCTAGTGGCCAAATTAACTTGGCAGAAACTGACAGCTATGAGTGAGTTGAAGAAATTTTTGTGCAATAAAGGAATGCCTGGAATTTGGACAAATAGAACTTGGTGTGCAGGAACCAGAAGACTGGATATTGCCACGGGGTCTACAGTGTTTTGAAGGGCAACTGATTTCCAAAGACTAGCACGATTATCAGACGTGGGCAAAGGAACATCATGATTCTTCTATGGAGTGGCCATGAATTGGGTGTGATATAAGGATGTCACCATAAGGACCCTTCCCCATGAATCCTAGACTCTAGCTATAAATAATAATAATAATGATAATAATAATACAATCTGTATCAAGGGCTCACTGTGTGCCAGACACCTTTCTTTTTCTTTTTAATTATTATTATTATTTTTTTTATTTTAAATTTATTGGGGTGACAATTGTTAGTAAAATTACATAGCTTTCAGGTGTACAATTCTGTATTACATCATCTATAAATCCCATTGTGTGTTCACCACCCAGAGTCAGTTCTCCTTCCATCACCATACATTTGATCCCCCTTACCCTCGTCTCCCACCCCCCACTCACCAGGCACCTTTCTAAGTTCTTCACATGACTTTTCCTCCTCGAATTCTCAAATAATCCTAAGAGTTGATCCTTGTGATTATCTGTTTTGAAGATGAGAAGCCTAAAACACAGAATACTTGAATAACTTGCCCTCGGTGAGTATTAAGCACTAACTGGAACCCAGCCATGTCTCCAAATGCTGTTTTCTTAGCCTCTCTACCCTTCTCCCTGGAAAAAAAACTAAAGGTCCTGGAAAATGTATTTTTGTTAAAGAGGGAAGTACATTTATATGGCCAAGGCATGATGTTAAATGAAAGTATACATGTTATATTATCGCTTATAGAAAAAGGAAAGATACACTTGTTCAAACAATGCTACGTATATTGGGTAGAAAAAAACTAATAACTAATGACAGTAGATACCTCTGGAGTGTGCCAGGGATTAGGTATTAGGTAATAGTCAAGGTGAGGTTTAGGTTTATTTGAAATGTTTGAATTTTTTCCTAGAGTATTTACAGTTTATTATGAAATAGGTCAAACTAACAAAATAGCAGAATATAACGGAACAGATTGCCATGTACCCATCATGTAATTTAGGAAATGGGGGGGACAAATACAGTTGACCTCTCCATTTTTGCATCCCCTCGCTTCCCTCCACAGAGGTAATTTCCACCCAGAATTTGGAGTCTATCATTCCCATGCATTTCTTTATACTTTTTAATACATAAGCAGGTATTCAAAAATAATCTTAATTATTATTAATATGTTAATAAGCTATTGTTTCATGCTTTTAACTTTACATTAATATACTGCATGCGTTTATCCTACAACTTGCTTTTTTAAAAACTCAGCATTATATTAGCAAAATGGATCAATATTGATATGTTTATCTAGTTTAGTTAAATTTTTTTCACTCCTGTGTAGTAGGCTACTATGTGATGGGCAAGGAGGGGGTGGGGAGAAAGAAATCAGGCACAGGAAAAGAAAGGAATCCAGTTGCTGAACCAGTGTGCAACTTTGGGTGTTTGGATAGGGCCAAACTGAAGTCACAGGCAGGCTGAGAGGATGTTTAGACTTCTGTGTAACTGCTTACCTCTCCTTTCAGTAAGGGTGGTATTAGTCCCAGAATTGGAAATTGGGGAGTGGAGACAGGTAGAAACAGGAAGACAGAGAGGAGATGCACCTAGAAGCTCTTCTCTTGACTGTTCCAGTCAGCCAGTCAGCCATTATATCTGCAGATGGGCCGGCTCTTCTAGGCTGCATGGTGGTTAACTGTCACATGGACATACTCATTAGTTATCCTATAGTACTTGCTTCCTCTTGGGATAGTACAATCAGCTCCACTATGAGGACATTTTAACAGCAGAAACCAGAGAAAATTATTTTATGTCACCTGGCAATTTGTGAAAAACTAAAATGAATTCTGTGGTGGGTGGAAATTTGACTTAATATAGAATGTCAAAGATAAGTAATTTCCCTGAGAACATAAGAAGTGTCATATATTACAGGACTCATGGTCCCTCAAGCCCATAATTCCAGCACTGACTCTGGCAGTGGGGAAGCCGTGGGTGATGAGGTGGTTTTTTCTCCATTATGTCAACCTTGACAGGGTAGGAAGTCAGTTTTTGGCACACACACATTCGGGTGATTTCCAGTGGCACCACGTATATAGCCCCACTTAGAGATAAGTGAGTGAATGAAATTAATCTTTTTGAATCTGAGTTTTCTCATCTAAAAGGAAACATTATAATAATGATCTTATTATGTGGATTAAACAGGAATAGCCAGGGAAGCACTTGTTAACTGAAGGCTGAATTCACATGTTTCATTTTTAAAATCTATCGTGTGTGTGTGTGTGTGTGTGTGTGTGTGTGTGTGTGTGTGTGTGTATACGCCTTTAATGCTGATTTGCCATTTTCTCAGATGTTTTATCCATCACTGATTAGTCTGACTGACTGTTAATGGGCTTGGGTGAAGAGCAAATCATTTTCTCACCTAGCCATTTGCTATCCTGTCTGTAGATGAAGCGGGAGGCTGCTAGTCGGGTTCTGGTGTTTATAAAGATTGGTAGCACTGAAAATTTTGTTGTAGGGGTTTCTCCCAATAGAAATCATTGGCCTTGCTTTCTGTTTGAGTGTTTTTCATCATTATCTCTCCTTAGGGAGAGAGGTAATATGATTGACTCTCCTGTGGAGAAGAGAAGCAATGATGCGACAGTAATGGGTTAGCCCAGCTCTTGCTCTTTTCCAGTTGAGTAAAACTTGCCCCAGTGCTCGGCCACGTAGCTGGCTTATTTCCCTCTAAAGGTCCGGCTATCCTTGGTTAAGGGTTCCACAATGTCTAATTCTGTTTATTTCAGTGTGATAAGGGACTCATGTAGAAACTTAGAACTGCAGGCTTCCTAATTGTTCCTCTAGTCTATTAGATAAAGGAATAACTTTGATGGTGTCTTTGATCTACAGTCCTTTAAGCCTTTTGTGCACCCCTTTGGTGTTGGGGAGGTCGCTACGTGGTGAGACATTGCAGGGCAGCTCTGGTGATCAGGGCAGGAATGAAAAGTACCAGACTTAAAAGCCAGAATGCCTCTGCTGGACCCAGGCGGTGCACTAACTGCTCACTGCCCTGCGTGTGGTGTTCTTTATGCTACTCACTGTTCTCCTTCTGGGCATATTAGAGGTTTGAACATCCTAGCTCCCTTATGGTTGGGTGGGGCCATGTAACTAGTTCTGGCCAATGAGTTGTTGAGTTTTGGAAGTGATGTGAGTCACGTCTAAGTGGGAGCATTTCATTACCAGTTTGTGACACACACACACACACACACACACACACACACACACACCCTCAAGTTCTCTTTCCTTCTAGCTTGGCAACTGGCAACATTTAAGATGGTGGCTACTCCATCAGTCTGGGGTCCCTGAGTGAATGTGGTGAGCAGAGTTCATTGACCATTCACAATGGAATGGACATGTACAGTGAATGAAAAATAAACGTTTGTTCTTTTAAACTGCTGAAGATTGGGGGTTATTTGTTACCAGAGTATAATCTAACCCATTCTGACTGACACAGTGATGCTTGAGTACGCTTTCCCAGAAATCTCCTCAGTATAGCATTTCAACTATACAAGTCCATGGATCTTGTAATATGAGAAGAAAGGAATTTGTTACTTTCTCTTTGAATTGAATTCTGACTTCCAGTATCTTCCCTCGCTGGACCCAGTCACACTCTTTAGAGCTACACAACAGTGTTTTAGAGGTTGAAGTTAGGCTACCCCAGCACCTAAGCCTTTTGGTCTCTAGGCTGAAATCCCCATTTCCTCAACTACTCTACTTGTGATGCAGGGAATACTTTGAAGGCCTTTAAAAAATATTCTGGTTAGCTCTGTGTAGATATTTTTGAGTGTGTCTGTATGATCATTACCCAGGACAATTCTCAGGGTACCCTTGGACTTCTAGCAACGTTAGCATTCATATCTTTAAGATTCCATAACCTTCCTAGGCTTTGTCATGTTTTTAGGTGAGAAGGATGAAGGATAGTGAAAAAGTGTTCAGGTCAATGGATTGAAAATCCCAAGGGTCAAAGAATTGCTGGAGTCAGAGTTCTAAAGATAGGAAATGATGGTGGAGAGTGAAATATTCGAAATGGAGATTTTGAGAGTTGCAACTCTTGGTAATGACAAGTCCAAGGTCAGAACATTGGGGTGAATAACTGAGGAAGTATGAAGCACAAGCTCATAGGACGAGAGCAGGTTCACGAATTTGTAGTTCTCAAAGGAGTTATAGGAATAAGAGTTAAGCATTTACATTCATCTGTACTCCAGATGACCTGTTTTAACTTTTAGATTATCTCCATAGGTTATGCTGTTAATTATTAAATTTTCTGTAACATTTTGGACCATTCATCCTAGTACATCATAGATTCTGGAGTTCAGAAGACCTGAATTTATTACTTACTAGTTATGTGACTTTGGGCACATCGATTCAAGTCTTTGCGTCTCAGTTTCTTCATCTGTAAATTGAGTACAGAAGTAACACCTATCTTCATAGGCTTGTTTTGACAATAGAGTGAGTTAACGCTTGAAAAACAGCACTTTTCCTGGCACATGGTGGTACTCAGATAATGATAACTATTCTTTATCCCATTATTATTAAAGGAGAGAGGCCAAAGCGGCCTGAATGATTAGAAAGCTGCCACAGTCAACCGTAAGGGGATATCCTTACTGCATTACATGATACTACATTACGTTACATTATGTTATTATATATTGCATCCTAGCATTTATTTTCAAGCTAACCACAAAATTAATTTTTCTGTCTCAGCAGTTTCTACCACATGAAAGCACTTTTACCCCATAAATTATTCTGAGCAAGAATAACACACGTACAAACACACCCCAGAATTCTACACATTTGATTTGCAAATATTGTTAAATTAGATCTTCGTAAGATAATTAAATATAGCTTTTTAATGGAAGATGTGTACTACAGCTATTAAAAATCCCTCAGAGCTCTGAATGAGACAAGCATAAAGCTAGAGCAGATCTTTCTAATTTTCTTTGTAGAGACGTAGTTGTATGCTGCCTCTGCCTCTGCCTCTGCTCTATTATTTCTAACCTTTGATATTCACTGATCTTCTTTAACTGCTCATGTCCGGTATTGATAAATCAGGAACACCTCCATGCACTCATTTTAGACAAGATACCTGATGTTCAAGAAAACAGCCAAGCTCTTGAAAGTCATTATGCTTTTCTAGACCAGTGAATCTCGATCATATCACATCAACCACTGCTCGGCTCTTTTTAAAACAAATATTTGGTAATATCCCCTTGACTACACTGAAATGAAATCTGTGATTAATATAACCTATGCATCTATACACAATTTAAAAATCATCCACATAATTCCTTAACTGGAATACAAGAAAACAATAAAGTGAAAGCGATTTATAATAAAATATATTTCATGATATAAATGCTCAGACTCGTCTACAATAGAAAACATAAAGCAGTCAGATATATGGGCTAGTATGTTAAATTACCACGAATGCAACAACTACCAACAAAGCCCAGCACAATGAAAGCATAATCTTCCCTTCATTTAGTGTGTGTGTGTGTGTGTGTATAAAACCATGCAAAAATTTATTTGTGTTTATATGTAAAAGAAATGAAGTTTAGATTAGGTAATAAACAAATTTTTTCATTCACACAAATGGCTGTAGTACATTCTAAAATCATGGAGAATATGGGGTGGTAATTTTTAAATTGAGAGATTGTCCCTCATATTGTAATGTCACCGGTCCTCCCCTGAATGCCTGTAATGTTCCCCAATCATTACCATAACCCAAAGCCCCACAGATATTTCAAACAGCTTCTAGGGGTGATACCACTTCTGCTGAGAATTGTGTTCTAGATAGGTTGACAGGAGTACCGTGTTTCCCCGAAAATAAGACCTAGCCGGACCATCAGCGCTAATGCATCTTTTGAGCAAAAATTAATATAAGACCCGGTATTATATATTATATTATATTATATTATATTATATTATATTATATTATATTATATTATATTATATTATATTATATATCTGGTCTTATTTTAATATAAAATTAATTATTTATATTATAATTAATTTTTGCTCCAAAAGACGCATTAGAACTGATGGTCCAGCTATGTCTTATTTTTGGGGAAACACAGTACATACAATTAAAATATTTTTAAATTACTAAGGCCGAAGTCCATCCTCAAAAAAAAAAAAAAAGACCCACTATTGAGCCTCGACAGTCTAGATGTATTAAGATGCAAATCTGATCATGTCACCCCCAATACCAACCTTCTTAAAACAGTTTGTGACTCCCCACTGAACTGATGATAAAGACCTAAATACTTAGCCCAGACTCCAATCCCCTCCCTATCTGACCCTTGTTGGCTTCATGTGATGCTCCCTGTGTTCCAGTTACATTGGTCTATTAGCTGCTAGATAAGTCATATCATTCTCACTGCAGTGCTTCCAGCGCTGGCCCCTGACATTTCCTGCTTTTTTTGCAGTCAATTCCTATTCTTCCTTTAAATTGCAGCTCAATTATCACTCCCTCAGGAAAGTGTTTTTTGATCTCCCATCAGGGTTAATGCCACCATGTATATTTCTTCTCATAACCTCCACAACAGCTGTAATTTTACATTTACACAATTATCGGATTCACGTCTGTCTGCTCTGGTAGACTGCGCTCTCTGAGGGAAGGAACCATGCCTTCTTTCTCTTCTCAGTGACTGAAATAGAGTAGATTCTCAAATATTCTGTTGCGTGAATGTACAAATGGCTGAATAGATGAAGGAAGGGTTGAATGAACAAATGAACAAACATGCCGATAGCTAAGCTGACATTCCTTAGCCAAGCCTTGTTGAATCAGTGGGTTTGTTTGTTTTCTGGTTAGCAGAGCTTACTCCCAATGTGTCTCTAAGCAGACTGCTAAGCCAGGGGTGTCCAAACTGCAGCCCGCGGACCAACTGCAGCCCGCAATCCATTGTTAATTGGCCCGCAGCAAATTCCAAAAATATATTTAGTTTACTTAAATAAACCAGGTGAGGCAATATGTATTTCACCTCGAGTGAGTGGCCCGGCTGTTTGTGGTTTTTACCGCATATGGCCCTTGGTAAAAAACGTTGAAAAAAGTTTGGATACTCCTGCTCTAAGCAGAGCTCTAAGCTTAGAGAAATGAATGCTCTCATGTATGACCTGTTTGACAAGAACAATATGTTCACATTCCAGTGTGAAGTAAGAAGTGTTGTGAGTTTGTCCAGAGTGCAAGAGAAAATGGGATTCATTGGAGAGGGAGTTCCTTAGTTGAACAAGTAATACAAGGAAGTATTCTTGTAGTTTCAAATTCCAGTAATACCCCAGATGAAAATGTCTCCCATCAGCTTTGACTCTCCTGCCCCAAATATTTATGATTAACAATTGGTTATGCATTATTATGGTCATAACTTCTGAATTCATATATATATATGTATTATATGTATATATATATATGTTGCCAAAAATGTATACACATTTTAAGAAAGGAAAAAACTGCATTAAAATTGTAATACTCAATATATACCAATAACAAAAGATGAATTACAAGACGTGTTCAAAGTTGTTATTATCAGTGTAATTTTAATATATATATATATATATATATATATATATATATATATATATATATACATCCCTTCTCATTATTTTTAACATCTGCATAATATTAAGGGTATCAAGTGTCATGATTTAATTATTCATTCCCAGATTGGTGGACATTTATATTGTTTCCAATTGTTCATTCCTGCAAGCAATGTGGCAACATCCTTCTGCATGCATCTTTGCTCACCTAAGTGTTTGAGCAATTCCCTAGTATAGATATGTAGAAAATGTTCATGCAGAATTTTCGAAGATACTACCAAAATAGCATCCACAAAGTTTTGCCAATCTATTCCAATCTATCTTCGTTCAACTAGTCCTGAAATTACTCTTTTAGCATATCCTTTGCAACTTAAAATATTACCAGTGTAGTGTTTTTCCAGTCTCTTGGGTGAAATTTAACTCCCATTGTTTTAAATTACATTTTCCTAACTACTTGTAAATGTATGCATCTTTAGGCAAACTATCAGACCATTTGTGGAAAAGAGTGATCTACAATATATAATTTATACCACATGTTCCATGAGGACAGGGAATATTTCTGTCTCATTCTCCACTGTAGCCCCAAGGCCAAGCATGTTAGATATATACCAAATATTGGTTGGTTGGGAAGTTGATTGATTTATAAGTTAACAGATTATCAGACTCGCATTTACACTTAAAAATTCTCTGAAGCTATGAAATAATTTAAACTAGAAATAATTAGTAAAAGTAATTTTAAAGAAAGAGTCTCGCAACACTCGTGGAAGCACAAAAAGTGGGAGTAAGGGTGGTTAAGAATCCTAAATTCTGAAAGGAAATATTTTAACTGGCTTATTATAAAGGCAATGGCACTTGGAGAGCACAAATTTTGTGGCTTCTGTTGGACGTGAATTGAGGTCAAAGGGGCAGCTGGTGCCAGATTTCGTATACCCATTGAGATCATGGTAGGAACTTCAGATATTCCACATAAACTGGGAAGCCATCAAAGATTTTTGAGCAGGGAACATACATTGTATACCTTCACTTTTAGAGCTATAGCTCTGGCTTTTGTGTGGGAAAGAGACCACAGGGCTGGGAATGGAAGAGTTTACTGCAAGAAACTAAGTTTAAAATGGTGGAAGGTTGAGCTAATACTAGTCATGCTGATGAGCAGTGGTCAGAAATTAAAAACGGGGGGTGGCTCATGGCTCAGTTGGTTAGAGCACGAGCTCTGAACAACGAGGTTGCCGGTTCAATTCCCAGATGGGCCAGTGAGCTGCGCCCTCCACAACTAGATTGAAGGACAATGACTTGGAGCTGATGGGCCCTAGAGAAATACACTGTTCCCCAATATTCCCCAGTAAAATTTAAAAAAGAAGATAATGATTAAAAAAAAAGAAGAAATTAGAAACACCCAAACATCCATGGAAGGGAAAAGAATTTATAAAAAGTATTAGTTATTCTCTCTTTACAGTAGCTTCAATGGGCAAATACTAAGAGAGAATCCATTCCTCTAAGCCGCACAGTTTGCAGCTACTTTTGCAATTAGTAATGCTTTTTAAATCAAGCACACCAATTAGTAAATTTAATAATTGGCTGGAGAAACAATACTTGCAGATTTAATATACTTATCAAGACAATTCTATGATCAGAGCTAGATATAAGTAATGCATTTTGAAATAACTCGTGCATTGGAATGTAATACACTTTTGATGTGAAATATTGGGAAAAGGTAGAAAAATATAAAGAAGTAATTCAATTTTTGTAGAATGGCATTATTTATAACTATGTTGGGTATATAATTTCAATATATGGGTTATATGTAATATATATATTATCATGTGTGTAAATAATAGATACTATGTATGGACCTGTCCCTATGTGTGTCTATGGAAGTATGTATATATGTTTATGTATCTCACGTACACATACTAGGCTTGCATTAGATTTTACTCTATAAAATTCATGTGTAAGAAATGCCACATTTCTTTTAATGTCGAAATCAGTTAACTTTTTAATGAACCCATCAGTTGGGTCTTGAGGGGAAATTCAATCTCAGATATTTTATGGGCCTCTTTCTCTTTCTGGATTGAGCTGGACCTTTTGCTTGTCAGTCCACACTGGTCACCATCGCCGGGATAGTTGTCCACTCCTGCCTGGTCCCTGGAAGGCAGGGCGTTTTGCTGTTTCTATGCCAAGCTTGACACTGGAGCCTTCCATCTAGTGGTTGGTTTGTGTGGTGCTGAGAGAGACTGCAGAGTTCCTTCTTTCTCTTCTTGGAATCTGTATACCTTTGCTGTCACCAAGTCACAGCGCTTCAAGCCTTGCTCCTTTTTTAGTTGGCTACTTTTGCCTTTAGATCAGATGATTTGGCCTGGTGCCAGAAACCTCTGTCTTTGGCCCTGCAGCTTGAAAAATGCGTAACCAACATTGCTGATAACCTGAAACACAAATCTTAGTTATCTTCTTGGGATCCAGGAGGAAGATAACCTCTCATTCTTTCTAGTTTTTTTTTTTTTAATCATTTTAAGAAAAATGTCACAAGTTAATCTCTCAGTATTTTTCTGGACCCATATTAAATACACCTTTTTATAGAAAATTGAACTTGTGCCTTACTGTTTCATACCTGCTTTTAGCACTGAAAATATTTATGAGAACTTTCCCCTGTCATGAAATATTCTTTTCAAACCTGGATTTTAATGGCTATGTAAATGTTAAAAAATATTGTTTGTGTAGCTGATACCCAAATTTAGACATTTAGGTTGTTTCTAGTTTTCTCAATTATAAGCAATAGGGTTGTGAGTCATATTATCCATGAATCTCTAAGAGCAGCTCTAATCATTTATTTCTTTAGGATAAATTCTTAGAGGTGGAATTATTGGAGTGTGGATGTTTTTAAGGCTTTTTAAAATTGTCATAAGCATAGTCTGGACATGCATTTATGAATTGTAATACAGTTCTTAGATTTGCCAGGTTGGAATGCCATAGCAGTCATATTTAAGAGCTTACTTTATATGATTCTGTTCTCAGCTCTGGGGATGCCCAGTGCCATCCAGGTAGAGAATCTGAACTTCAATCTGGCTAACCTTGGGTGACACCACAGTGCCTCTCTGCCTGCCTTCCTCCATTCCCATCACTTCCCAGCCTGCTCTTATGGACTGTGTGCATGACAGGGTGTGTCAGTGTTAGTGTGTGTGCACATATTGACAATGAACTTGAATGCAGAGACTTTCTGTTCAAAACTCTCATGCCCCATCAGGATATTGGATGCTCCCCACTTATTTTATACTTCATGGCAGCTTAATATGCCAGCAAATTCTTGCCCCTTGCATTTGTATACCACCTTCCAAACTCCATCTCCACTTCTATGAACTTGAAGCACATTTTTTTTTCCTTCTCTGCTCTATCATATTTGCTTTTCTACTAGTTATGTGTGGAAAAACTCAAGTACATTCTTACTAGTGTCTCTCTTCTCTGGACTCTATTTTTACTTGTTGTTGTTTCATCAGCCTCCAGCCAAACTGCAACATACTGTCATAATGATCAGTCATCGACCAGACTGTTTCTTGCTATACTATGAGCTAGAGAACCAGGATAAATGTGCGTGTCATTTGTTTATAGTTGAAATGAATAGAAAAGATGAATAACAATAGTTAGCATTTATTGAGCATGTAGTATATGCCAGGCAATGTCCCAAGTGTTTTACATGCATTTCCTTAATTAATCCTCGCAACAATTTCTTTGCCCAGGAGATGACTAAGAAATAGATTTAGAAGTATTGTTAGCCTTCAGAGTACAACTTGGGCAAAGCATCTGACATTCTCTGGCGAAACTAGCTAACTACTCAGTAGTCTGCATATGATGTCAACAATTGTACATTGTAACTCAAAGATAGAATTGTTGGCCTTATTACACCTGACTCAGGGAGTGGTTTCGACACAGGATTTAAAAGGACTATTGAATGCAAGACAAGAAAAGGAAAACCTTTTTGCTGATTATTAGAGTTTAAGCTTCTTTCAGGCAAGAGCTAACTTGTACATTCTTTTACTTGTTTAGCACTATATATTTTTTGTGCCAGGCATTGTGGATATCAAATGAATAAGGCAGTATGGTTGGGGTGACATATTTAAATGAATAATTAAAATATAGTATGATAAAAGCTATTATATATAATTATAGGGTGCTGTAAAAGCGTATAGGAAGAGCAAGGCCCTAGAGTAAGGGGTGAGATGACTTCCCAGAGAAGAAGATGTTTAACTGAGCACCAAAGGACACTCAAGGATTTGCCAGGTAGAGAAGGGAAAGGAGAGGAAGGGGGCGTAACAAGTATGTTCCACCTCCCGAGGAGCATTACAGTACTTCTCTGTGATAGAATTGATGATGGAGCAGTGTCAGAAATTAAACTGGAAAGCTAAGTAGGGGCCAGGTTAAACCAGGTCAAATTTGGTGTTTTACCAAAATTTCAATGAGTTGACATTAGAAGATTTTGTACAGGCTGAGGGAGATGAGCAAATTCCTTCTGAAAACAAAACAAAATATTTTGACTTCAGTGCTGATAATGGTTAGAAAAGAGGGAGAGTCAAGGCAGATGACCGATTAAGAGGTGATTCATTCATTCATTCATTCATTCAGTCCACAAATACTTTTTGAGTATTTGTGTGTGGCAGGCACTGTCTTAGGTGCTAGAAATATATCAGTAATGTAACAGACCAAGTTCCTGCTTTCCCATCACCTGGCTAAAGCACAATGTAGTTTAAACCAGAGCACTAATGGTGGAGGAGCTGGGAGACGGTCAGAATCAGGAGACGTTTCTAAGGTAGAGCTAACAGGATTTGTTGATATATGTGAGAGATGAAGAAAGACATTTGTTAAGAATCACTCCCAGGTTTTTGGCCTGCACAACTGGAAAAATAGCTTTGCTGCTTATTGTGATGGGAAATAGGTTTGAGGGGAGGCAAATCAAGAGTTTGATTTTGGAAATGTTCAATTTAAGCTGTCTAATAGACTGACAACTGAAGACAGAGTAGGCAATAGTGACTGTTGTAGTCTTAGGCAGAGATAACAGAAAGGCTTCCATTAGGGGATTGACAGCAGGCTGGAGAGGCGTGAAGAAATTTAAGAGACACTCAAAATAGCTAATGACTGAGGTAAAGGAGAAGAAGAAATGGAGTAAGGTGCCTGATTTCTGGCCTGGTCAACTGGAATGCTGCTGCTTTGTGCTTAGAAAATCTAGAGGATTGAATGACTCCAGTTCAATAGATTTCTTTGAGTAAGGTCTTGGAGGTCTTAGTGTTTCTATACCATATTCTTCTTTAGACCAAACTTCTCTCTGATCCAAAAGAGCAGAGGTCATCAAACTTGTTTCATAAAGGGTCCGAGACTACATAATTCCAGCTTTTGTAGGCCATATAGTCTCTGCTCTAATTACCCAACTCTGCCTCTGTAGTGGAAATCAGCCATAGAAAATACAAAAGCAATTGAGTGTGACTGTGTTGCAATGAACTTTTATTTACAAAACCAGGCAGTGGGCTGGATTTGGCCCATTGGCTGATGTTTGGTTATCCCTGAAGTAGAGCAACACTAAGCAGTTTCTTCTCTCATCTGAGCATAAGATTTTTACACTGTCAGAAGTGGAGCTGAGAAGAGAAATCATACTACTTTCCAACAGCCAGCCAGGACCCAGGCAAATATGCAGATCTGGATACATTAGAAATTGGGCACAGAAAAAGAGGCCACCTAAAGCAAAGAAATGGGGAGCAGCTTGTTCTCAGAGCGTGGGAAATTCCACCTTTCCTTGATCCCCTATCCTTGGGGTAAATGATTGACCACATTGGAGAGGCTCCATGTAGTCCCATTTCTCTCTGGGCTGGATTTCTCAAAATCACAAGAAAAATGTCAAGGAAATGATCAGCCAAATTCTGAAAACAGGCCATGTGTTTTATTCCAAAGGAAGACATTATCTGATGGACATTTCTGTACCCTGAACAATTGTAGGTAAAGAGCTGTTTGCAAAGCAAACCACAGACGCTACATTGATCTGCATATAAAGAAAAAAATGTACTGTAAAGAAAAAAATCTGTCTCTGGAACTGTTTGGTCAGTTTCGATTTTGAAAAAAAATGGATTTTCTTAAAGTGAGACTCACATCTAAGGTATAATTTACTGGCACTACCATTGAGTGTTTTTGTTTTCAAGAAGAATGGAATCCCTGGTAGTTACACGCTGTGCAGTAGTGACAATCTTCCCAAATGTTGACCTCACCTTGTCACGTCAGTTGTGGCTTGGCTTTACATTCAGGCATGACCTCAGAGAACAGTGTCTTTGATCCTGGTATCTTTTGTATTCCTTGCAGCTTTGAACTTTATTATATTCTATGCAGACAGATCCTCTTTGGGCTTTGAAGTTTTTGTCATGCCCAATACGTGTGATCTTTGAGGCCCTGGAAAAGTCTATTAAGAACTTGCCATAAGAATTTTTCTCCATGTATTTATATTTGAAAAATACCTGACCTTCATTAGCTATGCACCATCCCCCACCCTCTTACTCTCCTCTATAGTGTCTCAAAAACAATCAAAAAGTGTTGTTTTAGAATTGCACAGAAACTCCATGATGTGTAATTTCCATCCTGTAAAGATTCCTTTTTTCCCCCTATCATTTTCTATAGGCAGCATATTTTACAAGGTGTATTAAGCTGTCATTGTCAACATTTTGGGTATTAAGTTTCTGGACAAAAACGTGACACTTTAGCATGCCTTTTTTTAAAGGAAATTCTATTTCACACGAGCACAATTGAAATTTCGTGGGAAAAGCATTGCACTTGTAATCAGAGTGTGCAGGTCTAAATCTCAAGTCCACCAAAGCAAGGAAAACATGGGATCTTATGTCTCCTCACCATACTAAACACCCATCTCTTCTGAAAACAGGGCATCGTGATATTAGATGACACGGTAATTATGAAGATGAAATGAGCCAACATCGAAAATTTCCTTAGTGTGTCGTTTGCCCTATAGTAGGTGCTTGATAAAGCAATGTCAAAATCTACCCACCTTCAAGCAGGAAGTTCCAAACCTACGAGCAAAAGCAAGTAATTTGCAGTGTGGAAATGAGGGTGAGGGTGAAGGGCATCCTTCACGATGCTCTAGGCCAACGTCCCCCAAGTGAGGTCCCCAGACCAGCAGCATCAGCATCACCTGGGAACTTGTCAGAAATGCAAACTTTGGGACCCACCCCAGGTGTACTGGGATGGAAACTGTGTGGGTGGGTCCAGCACTCTGTGTTTTAACCAGCGTCACCTCCAGTGTTCCCTGCTTGCCTAAAGTTTCCCTTTAACCCAGTTGTTCTCTATAACACCATTGATGCCCTTGATACTCGTTCTACCCCAAGTTGACCCATGAACCAGCAGCATGAGCAGCACTGAGGCTCAGCATGAGCCAGGGGCTTGTCAGAAATGCAGAACCCCAGACTCCGCCCCAGACCAAAAGACTCAGAATCTGCATTTTAACCATGTCCCCAGTAGATTCATGTGAACATTAAAGTTTGAAACCTGATCACAAACTTTATTTCTTTACTTTTTCAGTTGTGCCCTTGTTTAGTGTCTGTTTCCATCAGCAGTGTGAGGTCTGTGAAGGTGAGGACTTTGTCACTTTCTTTACTGTTGTGTCCCAGTACTTAGCACAGATCTTGGCAAATAGTTGGCGGTCAATACATATTTGATAAATGAGAGATTTCATCTGACTTTCTCAGTTGATTCTGAGGAAACTGAGGTTCAGAAAAAGTGGCTTTTTGAAGATACATAGCTGTTATGAACAAAGCTGGTGCAATAAAAAGAGAAGAGCATTCTTGACTCCTAACGAAGTATATTATGTGTGTGTGGGACCTTGAAACCAATTGTTCTGGATGATATCACAGAACATAACCTAAAAATTCTTTAGCTATTGTCCTTGTATGGGCTTCTAATATTAATAGCAATGATTACTTATTTATAATATACTTTGTCATTTATAGTCCACTTTCACATATACTAACCTTTGTGGAACTGTATTGTAGTTTTTCTTTTATTAAAAACAGAGAAAATGGTGTTCTTAAGAACGTTTGTGGAACTTTATTGTAGTTTTTCTTTTATTAAGAATAGAGAAAATGGTGTAGTTTTTCTTTTATTAAGAACAGAGAAAACAGAGCCAACAAGTTTGTGGAGTTTTTTGTTGTTGTTGTTTTTTATTAATGGATCAAGAGATCACTGAAAAAGAAGAGAAAGTAAAATTTTTCGTAAGAGTAACTGTTGCAGAATCCATTTAGTGGAGTAGGCAGAGCTCTTTGGTCAGATGGGAACTGTCTGGCAATGGTTGACAGTATTTTTGGAAGATATCAGCGGTAACCCAAGGATGTAACATGGATTTAGCAGAAGTGGTTCCTACTTTATTTTAATTATTATTACTGGACTTACATTTACAGTTCAACTGACAGTTCTGCCTAATTAAGAAAGCTCCTTCCATGGTTAAATTTTGCTTGTCACTCAGTTTAAAGTTTAGCTATTTCGAGCTCCTAATTGGCATGCCACAAATGAACCATAACACTGAACTTGGGGTTCTCTGACCCTGACATTCCCATTTAATTTGAGATATACCTTCTCTGGAGCCAGAGCTTGTCACCACAGACTCTGCATCTTTTTTTTTTCCCTCGTACAAGAGGAAAGGCAGTACAGGGGACGTGGTTCTAATGGTGAAGCTATGGTTGACAGACAATCCATGTTCGAAGGATATGTTCAGACCATTGTCTATAAACAAGAAAGGGACCTAAAATCAGCTAGAACTGCCTCCAATATAGAAGCCCTACACAATATCCTGATATATGGTCATTTATGTATTCTTTTTTTTATTGTAATCAATTATATATAGCATAAAATTTACCATGAATGCATAAAACAACCATTTTTAAATGTATAATTCAGTGATAATAAGTACATTCACAATGGTATACAACCATCACCACTATCCATTTCCAGAATTTTTCATTTCTGCCCCAAACAGAAACTCTGCACTCATTAAATAATTCCCCATTTCCTTCTCCCCCCACCCAAGCCCCTGGTAACCACTATTCTACTTTATTTCTCTATGAATTTGCCTACTCTAGGCTCATCATATGTGTGGAATCATACAATATTCGTCTTTTTTTGTGCCTAGTTTAATTCACGTAGCATAATGTTTTCAAGGTTTATCCAGAACTTCATTCCTTTTTATGACAATAAAATTCCATGGTATGTATGTACCACATTCTGTTTATCTATTTATTTGTTGATGGGCACTCAGGTTGTTTCTACCTTTTGGCTATCATGAATAATGTTGGTATGAACATTGGTGTACATATATCTATTCATGTCCCTGCTTTCAATTCTTTGGGGTATATCCTTACAACTGGAGTTACTGGACCATATGGTCATTCTATAGTTAACCTTTTGAGAAACCACCAAACTGCTGTCCACAGCAGCTGCACCATTTTACATTTCCACCAGAAATCACCAAGATTCCAATTTGTCCACATTCTCACCGATACTTGTTATTGTTCATTTTTGTTTTGTTTTGTTTTTATAATAGCCATCCTACTGGGTGTGAAGGCGTATCTCATTGACATCTAGGTCTCCTTAAACACTTCCTGAGCCAGGGAGCTCAAAGTAACACCAGGAAGCTATTGCAGAACATCCTTAGGTGTTAGAAAGTTCTTATTCACCATTACTACATCTTCTTCCCTCTAGCAGTGATTCTCAACCTTGATTGCACAGCAGAATCACTTAAGAACTTTCAAAAATTTCAATATTTAGTCTATAACCCAAACTAATGAAATCATCATCTGTGTGTGTGTGTGTGTGGGTGTGTGTGGGGGGAAGCTGGTATCAGCAGTTACTGAGTCTCCTCGTCTCCTCACGTGATTTCAATATGCAGCCAAAGTCCAGATCCACTGCTTAAAGCCTGCTCACTCATCTACTTTGTTATACAACCTGAAGGACATAAAGTGTGACAACCCTGTCACTGAGCCTTTGTGATGACCCCTATTAGATAGCCAGACCTTCATCCACCAATGGCAGGCCTGTCCTCCTTTTCCTCCTAGATTTTTTGCCGTAGTATATATTACCAGCTGACACTTCACATAATTCTTTTTATCTATTCATTGCCTGCTCTCTGCTCTGCTTATTTCTGCTTCCCTAGAACGTACAACAATGCTTCATGCAGAGAAGGTGCTCAGAAAGTATTGTTGAATGACTGTGAATGCACAAATCTACTCTTATTTCAAATGACAGCCCTTCAGGTAGTTAAAAATAGCTTGTGTGTCTTGTACTGGGTCTTCTTTTCTTTGGGTAAAATCTTCTCTGTACCTTCAATCAGTTTTCAAAGACGTTGAAGGATAAACCTCACCATTATGAATAAAATGTCTTTCTTTCATTCAATCAACAAATAATTGAGCATTTCCTATGTACTGCACATGCCTACACACTACACCTACTGTAGAATAGACATTGTGCCTGGCACTGGACACTGTGCTGAGAAAAGATAACCGAGGTCAATCTGTGGGGGTGGGGCACAGACAAGAATCAATAACAGAAGCCATTTCAGATAACAATACATGCTATAAAGAGAATAAATAATGTTTGTTGGCTGTGGTACATTAAGTGGGGGTTAACTTTAATCTGAGACTTGAATAAGTAAATTACTGTCACTTCCTTTGTTAGACACTTTTCCTCAGTTAACGTGGCTGAAGATCAGATTAGTTTTGGGTAGCCACATCACCCTGTTAAGGTCTTTTTCCTCATTGAGTTTAATCTTCCCTGTCTGATATTTGTATTGCTGACAATTGGAATTTAGGTGTGGAAGAGTGATTTAGATGAACATACCTCAAATTTCTTTTTGTCTGAGCCCTAGCCATAAAGACTTCAATCAATCAATTAATCAGTTAACAGCACTTGTCAGCAGAGTGGAGGGACTCTCTGCTTCTCCAATCACTGCAATACTGGTTCTTTATTCTAACCAGCACCCTGTCTTTTGTGCCAAGCCTCATGGGAAAAGTGTTGGACAAGACCAGAGCCAGCACTTGGCGGGTGCTGCCATTTGGGGCGGGCAGCCATCTTGGTTTTCAGTCAGAGGAGCTCGATACAGACTGATACGTATTTCCTGATTCCTGGGACCCTGTGTTTCCAGTAGTGGGCTCACAGGACAAGCAGCTTCTTCCACATCAGCCACTAACGTTCTCTGACGACTTAGTTCCTCTCTTTGGGCCTTAGTTGTTTTGTATTGAAGTGTGGGGTTTGAGCCCGAGAATGTTAAGATCCCTTGAAACTTCATTTAAAAAGAGCATTTTATTACTCTGATAAAAACTAAAATGCTTTCCTGTAGCTTCTGAATAACCTGCAGATATTATGCTGTTATAGATAGGGAACACTCACTTACAAGTTAATAAAACAAAATGATTTACATGCGGATGGCAGGGGTTATAGAATCAAATTAGATACCAAAATGGACAAGAACACAATTTGAACTGCTATGTGGGGCACCAAAAGAAATGTGGTTTCTTCTCAGGGCAGTGAAAGGAGTCCCTGAGTTTACTGATTGGCTGCTATTGTTCCAATGACTTCACAGAACCTGAGTCCAGGTCAGCTATATAAGAACAAGCTTCAGGCTGTGACCTGTTCCAGGGACAGCCCACCTGTACACAGCAGCTTCTGTGTAGACTGGGAAGGACTAATGAAAACAGGGTGGCCTTTGTATTCATGCAGACCCTTGTTCAAATTACCATCATTCATTCATCCAGGGCCATCTTTCCTTCATCCGATAAACATGAGTGGCACATTGGAATTGAATTTGTCAACAGATAAAGCAGACGAGGTCCCTGCCTCTGGAGCTTACAACCTAGCTGGGTAGGTGCACAAAACAAATCAACCAAATGCATTTCTGAGTACAAGGAAGTGCTCTGAAGGAAAGGCACAAGTTCTCGGATGGAGAATAACTGCAGTCTCCAGGTAGTTAAATCACCTCTCTGAGCTGCCGCCTCCCCATGATGTAGGCATTCACTAGGATAACATGTAAAGTGACAGGACAGACATTGACATATATTAGGTGCACAATAAATGTGTGTTGCAGCTGCTGATGGCGAAGTTACATTCCTGAAGATAAATGAGGAAAAGATTACTTTTCTTCCCCATGTCTCAAAGTTTCCTTAAATTCTTTGTGTGTGTGTGTATGTGTGTGTGTGTGTGTGTGTGTGTGTGTGTGTATGTCTTTCAGTTCTAAGGAGGGTTTCAGGTCAGTGGAGAAGGTCGTGCTGCTCACATTTCTCTCGGCGGTTATCCTGATGGCCATCTTGGGGAACCTGCTGGTGATGGTGGCTGTATGCAGGGACAGGCAGCTCAGGTGAGTAGCATGAGGTGACCTTGAGGACTTCTTGGATCTCCCTGGAGAGCTGGGGTCTGAATTTGTAATTTCCATTATAATTTGATTATAATAAAGCAGGGGGGAAAAGATCACACATAACTCTAGCATGACCCGTGTAATCACTTAAGTGCATTTCCATTCTGTGTTCCTGCGTTTCACGTTGTTGGATTTTTAAGGAACTGTGATCACTAGATATGCAACCATCAAGAGCGTATCTAATCTAGCCTCCCCACTTTATCAATCGGTTCAGGGAAGGGGTTGCTGACTAGTGACCCATCTAGGATTTAAACCTGGAGGTTTGCTCTTTCCACTTCACCAGTCTGAACCCTGACTGTAATTAAGATCATCCGAAGACCTTTGTAAAATTGCTAACATGTAGTATAAGTATGTCCCATGCAATATTTGGAACATAGTTAGACAAAATAATAATTCATTGCTAATCTGAAATGTAAATTTAACTGGGTGTCCTGTATTTTATCTGGCAACCCTGGGGGGTGGGTAAGTGTGTTAATCACCCAGGGTCCCTGAACTAATTGGTCTGGGGTGAGCCCTGGGCATCAATATTATCAAAATTGACTGAGTGATTCTGGTGTGCAGCCTGGATTAAGGACCACCAGGCCAGAAAGAGGATAAAAGATGCAGTCCTGCCTCATCTACTGCCTTCCTCGCTATACAAAACATGCCCTAATCCAGTAATGACGCAAGAAAGTATAAACGCACATTCTGATATGTGTCACAAATGTGAGACACGTGGTAGTCAGTCTCAGAGTGGAAAACAGTGGAATTTGATACTGTTTGTGAGGGTGGCACTTTCGGAGGGTTCCTTGAGAATGACCAAACAGAGGCCTGAAGGGCCGATAGTAGGAAGAGAGAGCCGCACCTGTGTAAAGGTTCTCAGGAGGGGCTCCATGCACAAGGGTCTCAAATCAGGTGACTCTGGCCAAAGGGGAGAGGAAGAGAGGGCTTTGGTGCAAGAGAGGTCTAGAGAATTCAGAAGAGGCCAGACCATGCAGGGTCTTTCCAGCCAGGTCACAGCAGGGGAAACTGAACCTCACAGAATACATTACACATTTGACTTTTCTTTATTTTTCTTCCCTCCCTTCTTCCTTTCTTTCTTTGCTTTTGTTTCCTCCTCTTCTCGCTCTTGCTTCTTTTCCACTAACCTCCTTCCTTCATCCTTTCCTCTGCCTTGCCCTTTATATTTTTTCACTCACAGGAAAATAAAAACCAACTATTTCATTGTCTCTCTTGCCTTTGCGGATCTGCTGGTTTCTATACTTGTGATGCCCTTTGGTGCCATTGAGCTGGTTCAAGACGTTTGGATTTATGGGGAGATGTTTTGCCTGGTCCGGACCTCTCTAGACGTTCTGCTGACAACGGCATCAATTTTTCACCTCTGCTGCATTTCTCTGGATAGGTAAGGACAAAGCCATGTGCATAGCTGAGCTCTGTGCTAATGGTTATGGAGATGTGTCTTTCTTTCTTCCCTAATTCATTAGAAGAAGTGAATCTTAGAGATTCCCTACCGGTTATTCACTTACTCATTCACGGTCCCTCTTTGCAGAAGGCCCTGCGGACACAGAGATTAGGAAGGCCTAGAACCTACCTGCAAGGAGCTTACACTCTTGATAGGGACAGGTAACAGCCATCAAGTTTACCGCAAAGCACTAAATTTTATAGTGATGGCATGCACACAGTTCTGAGGAAGCTGAGTGGCAAGAATAGGCAGCAGGGGTGGTTCAGAATGACGGTGTTCTATGTTTGAACATGACCTTCTCCTGAAAATGTGTCTGTATTATAATTTTATGTGCATATTTAGGTATGTACCTGTGACTGTGGAGACTCTTTTCCAGAAGGTTAAAGATGATTATAAAATCCCCAGTAATTGTTTGTTTTTTTGTGTTTTTCTTTTTGGACCCAGGGTTAGCATTTTATTCCTGTGGCTTAATTTCATTCTTTTCCACATTTGACTTCAGAAGGCCTAGTGATTTCCATCTTTGCCTCATTTGTTGGAGATGTGGGTTTATTCGTTGTATCAGCACTTTTTATTTTCTAATTCCTGCTCATTTGTATTTAAAAGTGAAGGAATAATGCAATTTAAAATGCAGATGATTGCATGAACATATGCAGCCATCACAATAGCCATATCGTAGGGGTTAGTTCTCAAAACAAAGTGTGGTGTACAAATTACATTATCAGAATGATCAGGGATAATCTGTTACTGTCTCTTGAGTCGTCCAACAGACCAGTTTTTTCTTCAGTCTTGGGATAGGTCACCATTTCTTTAATTGAGAAATAGGAAAAGCAGTTGACTAAAATTAGAGATTGTGGTATATCGAAAATACATGCCTTTAAACACTAAAATCAGAGTCTTCTCAGGGAAGTACTCACACTGGGAAAGGTCCTTAGGGACTAAAACCAGCTGAGGGAACAGCCGTTTTATCTTGCATCCCCTGGGACTTGTGTTTATTGATTGGAATGGCAAGCTTACCCTATATAAATTGCCCTCTCACTCTCGCTCTCGCTCTCACTCTGCCAAGAACATATAGGTAAATATGCTTAAGTTAAATGCATGTATAATGAGACTCCAGTCTACAGCTAGAGATAATGACACTGGTAAAACTGAACTGTTGATTGGCAGCCAGACCCGTAGTGTCTCATAGTTTGAAATTTGTGTTTATTAGCTTGTTTATAACAATCTGACTTCAATACGTGAAAGATGTTTTAAGACAGTATATACTGAATGAAAGTTCAAATTAGAAAAAAATAAAATGTAAGGAAATAGAAAATATATGGAAATCGTGCAGGGTAGACTGCATGCGATCATTGCCCAAATGACTGGTGAGACTGAAAGTGTTGTAGGAAGCTGGAGACGGCAAAGCTGAGGGATCAGGGCAACCGGAGGTAACCTTGAGGTTCGGGCCAAAGTAAGGGGAAGAAAATGAGCTGAGAGGGAAGTGTAGAATCTCTTTCTAATGTGGAGAGTTTGCTCTGGGCAGCTCTGTAAGGACTGAAGTTTTCCTAGGAAGATTGGGCTTCCAAGTTCCAGATTAACTGTCTAGTGCTTTTGAAATCATGAAATTTCCCCTGAGTTGTCACAAAACGGTATGGACTGGTCATTAAGAACCCTCTGCTTTAAAACTGATGTGCCAATTTGTAGCTCTGAAATTGGTGATACGTTTATTAAGCCTTTCTGAGTCTCAGTTTTCTCCTCTCTAAAAATGGGGGCAATAGCACTTATTTTATAGGGTTGCAGTTAGGATAAAGTTAGATAATCCATTTAAGGCATAGCGTTGACCCAGCTGGCACAGCACTCAATGTTAGTGGATGTTAATTTCAGTTTCTTGTAACTACCCACCCAACCCATGATCTTTCTTACCAAACTTGGACCTCCCGCAGCTGCTTCATCCAGATACCGCGTAGTAATTCTTATGCAGTCTTTCCTTATCCCCTCCATTTAAATACGTCCTATAGATTTTTCCTTCCTAAACAGATCCTAGTCTATTTCTCTCTGTCTCTATCATCCTAGTCCAAACTGTTATCTTTTGCATAAGTCACTGCATCGACCTCCTAATTATTCTCTGCACATCTATTTTATTCCCCTGCAGTTCACGCTCTACTAAGAAGCTCTCATAGCCATCTTTTAAAATTGCAACTCTGATCCTGTGGTCCCTTCGCTTAAAATCCTGCAATGGCTGTTCATTGCACCGAGGATCAAGACCAAACTCCTTAGCCTGTAGAGTGTTGCGCCATCTGTTTCCTGTCTGCGTCCCAGCCTCACTTCATGTCTTTTGTCAGCCAGTATCACTGTCAGGGCCGCCACTGTCTTGGTCTGCCCTCTCTTTCCAGTGCTCTGTGCTCAGCCACCTTAGGCCCTTCGCTCCTCTGCCTGATGAGCTCCTTTGCCACCTCACTCCTTGGTGTCTTTAAGATTTCAGCTCAATCCTCTCTTCCTTGCAGAAGCCCTCTTTGACCTCATTAAACCCATTCTTCTCCTTTGAGAACTTAGTGCAATTATGATTAAAACCACAATTAATTTTTCTTTTGTTTTTTCTTAAATGTCTCTGTCTCCCCCAATGGGAGAAAGCGCAAGCATATACATAAGGGCAAGGTCCCCACTTTCACGGAACTAAACTTTTCATGGGGAGATTGACAATTAACAATCATAGAAATACGGATTTAGGTATTTGGTAAACACTGGAACAAATGGAGTGTTCAATGCATTCTCTTTTTCAACAGTGCTGTCAATAATTCCATTCCCTTCTCTGATAGTGGACATCAAAAACTCCAATACCGTAAGTCAAGTGGAGTCAAATGGTTTTGTTTTCTTTTAGGAGCCTGGAAAACTTGCCATCTGTCTCAAGCATTTCCTATCCCAAGAGTGATATTTTTACTGGGCTGGAAGGTCCACTTTGGACATTACAGGGCAACATTTTAGCCTGGAAGAGTATGATTTTATGTATCATCTAGTTTCTGTTTTTGCTGTGTCCCTCCCATGACAGTTGGGCCAGGCTGGGGAAAGGCACAGAGTGAGTGTCTCACTGAGGTGAGATGTCATTGCTCACCATGTAACTCCTGGCAAGACGTCTTGTCCTCTCTGGAGCTGCAGTGAGTCTGATAAAGGGTAGTGCCTCTCGAGCAAGAATGCTCACTGTGACGCCAAATTACACCCAGATGGCAGACCCCTGGATCAAAGCAAAATATTATGAGATACGTTTCCCCAACTACCACTCTTCATCCACTGTGCTTCCTGGTGCTCTGAGAATTGAATCCTTTCAATGCAAGCTTATTGCCTCATTAAAAATAATTTCCAAAGCATAATTAAAATACCTGCATCATATAGCATGGGTCATGAGAAGTCAAGAACTGCATTACAGCATAAGGTAGAATTGATTGTTTTAAATCTAAGGTTCTGTGGTGAATGAAAACCAACCAGGTATCTAATAGAATACTGGTTTTAAAAGTAGAATATAACGCAGCTATTAAAAACCACAAGGGAGCTGTGTGTGTTGTCCTAGAAAGATATCAGTGGTGTATTATGTGGGGAAAAAAAAAAAAAAAGCAAGTTTCAGACCTTAATGTTTAGAATAATTCCACTTTTGTACAATAAATATATAGATGTTTGCATCTGGGTTTACAGGAGTGAGCAGTGGGGGGAGGGAGAGACAAGGTATACCAAAACATTACTGATGGTTATACGGGGGCCACGGGGTCTGGTGCTGGCTAGATTGGGCAGTCAGTTGGATAGGGGTTGGGAGCCTTTACTTTTACTAATTTCTGAAATATGTGTTTTAAACTTCAATTTTCTCTTTGTTAGAAGTTAACACTTCTCAAATGCAACAGCAGCCATAATAACCTTTTAGCTGAAAGTGCCCCTGGGACGGCACATTCCTCAATTGGCTGAGAACATTCTGACTTTAGTGTTAGGAGTTCCCCATGAAGTTAGATCAAGGCAGTGGACATGGAAATCTTTCTGACCAGTACGTTCTCTCTGCTTTCTCACAAAATGCCCTAGATTCTCCCCCTACGGGAGAGGAGCCCTTGCCATCTCCTGTCAGTAGATTTTTCCTCCCGTAGACCTTATATCAATCTTCACGACCTTGTGTTTGATCTGTTTCAACAATCTCTTTTCTAATCTTCACAGTTTTTTAAAAACTCATACCAATAATACCTAGTATTGTTAAAAAAAAAAAAAGAAAAGTCATCATTTCACAAGTAAAACATAAAAATGTTCCCAAGTCTCTCTCACCATCTCCACGGCTGTAAACCCTAGAGGTAACCATTATAAATAGTAGCTTCTTGTAAATTCTAATTAATTCATATGTAATTAGCAGACTTGTTATGTGAATATATTTTTAGCTTACCCAAGTGAATTTATGTTTTAAATAAGCTTTGAAGAGGGCTTTCCCTGTATATAGCCCAATGAATTGCCTGACTCTAGTGTTCTTACCAAATTGCTTATCAGATGATACATTAGTAAGATCTTTCCCAGCAGCATGTGACAGAAACTAAATTGATTGTTTCAATTAGCTGAAAAGTCTGGCTGCAGACATGGCTCTCCAGGGTTTGAACAATGTCATCTAGTCTAGCTTTCTCCCTCTGTCTCTGTTTCCCTTTCCTATTTGTCTCCGTCTTTCCTTCTTTTTCTCTCCGTTTGTCTTCCTCTCTGTCTCGGTGCTTGTTTCTCTATCTGTTTCTATCTTTCTATCTGTTCTTCTTTGTTCCTGTGCTGTTTTCTTGATGGATTCCTTCTCAGGTTGGGTCCAGAAAAATAAGCACAGACAACATGAGTCTTAAACTGTCCTGAACTCTGAGTCCACAGGAAGAGAAACCTAAATGCTGTTTCTCGTGGAAGAACTTTGGTTGGCTTTGCTTGAGTCAAATACTCTCCCTTGACCAGTCATTGTGGTGTGGGGATGACACATCTGGCTGCTGAGGCACCATGAGCTGCTGGCTTTACCGGACCATATGGCATAGTACAAGGGCAGATCCTGCTGGAAAGAGGGATGCTGGACAGACAAGAACAAGACATCAACTTCTCTTAGGCTGGCCGAAGGACATACAGGTATCTTTCCGAAGCCTCCGTGATAAAGTAGAGGTGCGTCATCCCCAAGTCTTGTTTATATTACTCCAAACACCCTTACATTCTTCCTCTGGTTTCATATGCTATACTCTTCAGACTTAACCATTCTGGTCTGCTTTCTCTGATCATGCTGTACTTTGTTCTGTATTTTGCATTATATGCAATTCCCTTAAAAAATCGACTTCACTTCCTTGAGGGTAGCATTCTCTCTAACACTGCAAGATTTTCTCTTTGATAGGTCCAAGTGAATTGTCACCCTTCCTCTTCTCCCAGGAACTTGATGTATTTTCACTGCAAAAATCCTTCAATGGTTTCTCAGTCATAGATTTTCTTTGAAAACAGGTTTACTTGTAAAACATGCAATTCTGACTCAAAAGCTGCATACGCGTATTTCATCCTGTGCTGGAGATAAGTGTGTCTGCATTTCTTAATGATCTTCCTGGAGCATAACTCTTTTGTAATGTATAAATGAAAAGTGTCTGTCATTGTGAACTTGTGTCACACAATTACATTTGTTTTCCCAATAGGATTGAAATGCATTTCTGCAAGGAGAGCATATGATAAATCTCCCTTTTTCATATACTGTTTGAGGGCAGGGTCACACTTTGTACATAATTGTAGTATTTGTTGAGTTGAATTTCATGCTAGAGGATATGAACTCTTATTTTTATACTCATTTCATCAAATATTTATTGAGTGCTTACTAATTTACCAGGAGCTGAGCACAGCATCGGAAGCAACATTCAGAAAAAAACTCTAAATCACAGAGGTTTTAATCTAGTGGAGAATCCAGATAATGAGCAGGTAATTCTAGGAAAATTGGGGGGGGGGGGGCATTGAAATAGAATAAGGAGAAGTCAAAGGAACTGTTGGAGCACGTGGCCTCCAGTGCAGAGATAGCTCTCAGAAGAAGTGACACTGAAGGTGGGATCTGTGGATGATGTGTTTGTCAGTAGGTGAAGGGGAAGAGGGTGAGGCATGGGGAGTGACAGTTCCAGAAAACAGATGTGTGAAGCCATAGAGGTGTTTTGTTTGTTTTTAGTGACTCATCGTGAACTACAGGCTAAATCCTTAGCTTGTCTTTCAGTGCGATTCCCAGTGTGTCCTGTATCTGTCTTTCCTATCTGCACTCCCAGCCAGGACTGGTCTGTTACCTTTTCCTGAGTGTGATGTGTTTCTTCAGAACTCTATGTTGCTACCTGTGTCTTGAGTTCCTTTTCTTTTCCTGGAACATCCACCCTTGTTCAATACTCAGGTAAGATGTGTCACCTTCACTGCTGGCCCAGGCTTCATTCCCAAAAGAGATTCCTCATTGTCACCTCTGAGCTCCCACAGGATGCTCAATGTAAGCATGGCAGTTATCACTCATTTTAATAATTGGTTTATTTGTCTGTCTCACCCTAGACCAGGTGTGTCCAAACTTTTTTCAACGTTTTTCACCAAGGGCCATATGCGGTCCAATACACAAACAGCCGGGCCACTCACTCGAGGTGAAGTACGTATTGCATCACCTGGTTTATTTAAGTAAACTAAATATATTTTTGGAATTTGCTGCAGGCCAATCAAAAATGGATTGCAGGCCGCAGTTGGCCTGCGGGCCGCAGTTTGGACACCCCTGCCATAGACTGTCAGCTCCTTGGTAATCAACCTTTTGCTCCTCCGTTCCTGTGTTCCCCTTACAGGCCACAGTAGCTGCTCCATGCATGCTCCCTGGAATGCTCTGAGATGTGACTTGTGGTTATTTGCTATGACGTTGGTGTTAGTTTTTCTGCCCTTTTAGAAGTCTCCATACAGCAAGTAGTTAAGAATGAGGCCTGGGGTGTGAGTACCAGACCAGCTGGATTCAGTCCCAGCTTGACCAGTTATCAGTGGGTCATCTTGAGGAAGTTACTCAAGTTTTCTGGGTTGGTTTTTTCTTTTTATCAGTAAAACTGTGTTAATAGTAGTGCAGTCCGTTTGGAGTTTGTGAAGAATAAATGACTGAGTATACGCAAAGAACATAAACCCGGGCATGGCACCTAGTAAGCATTCAGTCAAGGCTAGCCACAAGTATTTTTCCACTGTTTTCCTTTCCAAATGCAAATTCCGAGTGGCTGTTGTGGGGGCCTTCCCAGACACCGCCAGTTAGTTGTATGTTTCTTCCTGCTGCATAGCTGAGCGCCCTTCAAGGTGAGACACTCAGCCTTCCAGCCCTGGGTGTCTCGCCAATCTCCGTTGGCAGCTCACCCATCCTGTGGCTTCACCTGCACCTCTGCTCTCATCTGTGCTGCGGTCTTGTCCCTTGCTGGCCTCTGGGGTCCTCTGGGCTCCATTGAACAGCTAGCTGCTCATGCAATGTCTACCGTAAACATCTTTCTGTGTTCTCAAACCCAACATGTTCTACATGGAAATTTCCATCGTGAACTATAATATCCTCTTCTACTTTTATTTCAAAGGTGCATCTATTAGGCATCTTTTAGTCATTTAAACGTAATTCTTTGAGGTCATCTTTCACTTATCTACATGACCCGCTGGATGACAAATCTTAGCTATATTGTCAGAAATATCTTTCAAATCCATCTTCCTCCTCTTTATTCCTTTCTTCTGATCCTATTTCTGGATTTTTTTCTTTTCCCAATAGCTTCTTAGTTATTATCGTATCTGTCAGGTTCATCTGTCTCTTTTCTATATGTCCTCAGCTCACAAAGCTTATATAGGGCACTGCATATTTTCCTTTCTCTTCCTAGATAGCATTGCTTTTGTCTAGCGTTGCCTGTTTACCAGCGTTCTGAGGACATGGGCTCTTGGCACATGTGGGTTTAAGGCCCAGTTCTACCACATCCTGGCTCTGTGGTGCTGGGCAAGTGCACTAAGTTCTCTGGCACTCAGTATTCTCGTATTGAAAATGTGGATGATGACAGCTGCCTTGCAGAGTTGCTATAGGAATGAGATCACACTGAATACACTTCCCGCCACATAGTGTATCCTCAATAACTGGGTTATGTGTATGGTAGGAACAGGAGTAGTTGCAGCAGTGGAAAAGAAAGGGAACAATTGCAATATAGTTAGAGAAGTGCTGTATCACAGAAATAGACAAGGTACTATAAAACCCCAGGGCAGAAATGGGGAATCAATTCATATCTCTGACAGAAAACAGTCTCTCTCTGTGCTTTTGGGGGCCAGAAAGAACTTTTTAGGGGATGTGATCCTTGAGCTGGGTCTGGAAGGGTCGATGGGACAGCCATCCAGTGTCTCCTGATCAGTTCATACGTGTCATAAAGTATACCGTGGTAACCTTTGTGTGTGTCCAGTAAGCCCTGCCAAGATCTTTTCAGATAATGTTTTTGGCAGATTATTCTTTTTCCTTTAGTCTACAATAACTCAGGATGACACCTTCCTAGACAGCTGGTACTCCCCTTCTTGCAAGTTTCCTTATCATGAAGATACAGAAAAGTATTTAACAGAGAGGAATATAGTAAACATTAAATCTACAGATTGCATATGGGATTATGATTCCTGCAAAAGTTCCATCTGAGGTCCTCCAGACCTCTGACAGGAAAGAGTTGTTCCCTGTCCCCCCACCGCCATAATTTTTGCTTTCTAAAATCTGAAGTTCTAACTCTGTTCTTGGCTACATTCTCAGCCCCCCCTTCCTGTCCCTGGCTTCTAGTGAATATCCCTGCTGGGGTCTTCCTCATGGATCCTCCAGGTGGCTGGCAGTTTGCCAAGCCCCTTGGGAACCAGAGGGAAAGGCCTTTCATTTTTTTCTTGAAGCTACTGCTGCTTTTCTCGCTTCTCCACCTCCTCAAAAGGAAACCAGAACTGAAAATAAAGCAAAACCAGTTACTAAGAGCAGAACGGTAAGTCTCTTTCCCAGAATTCTGCCATAATACTTGGTTGGATCACCTCCTGTAGGGAAGACTGCTACCCAGCCAGTGAACCCTACAATTATCTCAGATTACATATCACCTGTTTACCCCTGTTTTTCATGTCTATTGCCGCATAACGTCTACCCCAAAACTTAGTGGCTTAAACAACAATGTATGATTATTATCATGTTTCACAATCCTGTGCATCAGGAATTTGGGCTTGGCTGAAGTCCCTTGATGGGATTTAGCTGGAGACTAGACTGGCCTGGAGGGTCTAAGGTGTTCATCACACACATAGCACCTTGATGGGGTCATCTGGGAGGCTGGGCTCAGTTGGGCCCCTCTCCCTGTCCATGTGGCCCCCAGTCTCTATACGTGATCTCATGTTAATACATGTTAGATACTTTCACATGACAGCTCCTGACTTTGGGAAACCAAAAGTCCTCTTGAATATTAGGCCTGGGAGTGGCCTACAACTTCCAATGAGCTCCATTGGTCAAAGCAGCCTACAGCCCAGATCCGAGGGAAGGCGGCAGACTCCCCACCTCTGGATGGGAGGAGTGACAAAGAATTTGTGGACATCTTTAATCCATCACAACTGCAACCTCTTACAAAAACTCAGATGTAATTAATCCCTCTTTTATGCAAAAGAAAACAGAGACACAAAGACACCAAGTCATTTGTCCAAAGTCAGAAGGACAATCTATGAAAGATCTGGGACTAGAACATACTGATTTTTTTTTTTTGCTAAACGCATATTGCTCCGTGTAACTCACAAGTTTACTGATTCTGTGGAGCTCTTTATCCCCTGAGTCCTAAATGTTAAAGACCATTCACTTGTGGTTTATGAATTTGTGAAAAAATCAATCTGTGGTAAAAGGTTTCTGTTTTCCTGATTCCATTTCAGGAAATAGAATAATAGTCAGGTCTTAGCAGCCAGCTGCTACTTCATCTCTTCTCTCCTGTGGTTGACATTTCTTTCTTTAGTTGACCTTAATTAGAGATTTGGTCTCAATGATCATGCAGGATGCCATCTTCAGCCATCTCGGTAGGAGGGCTGGGCCTGGGTTAAGTCCTTGAGAGGATAGTACACATAATCAACTCCATTGCAGGCAGCCAATATTATCTCAATGCTTCCATTCTCCTTTAGGGACCAATCCATTCATTTTTCTGTTTTTTAGAATCAACTGCTGGGAGAGATGTTGAACCAAGTGACTTCTATTTTATGTATTAAATAATTTAGAGCCCTTGGTTACAAAATGTATTTGAATCTGTTTACAATATATATGAAACAAATATATATATATATATATATATATATATATATATATATATATATATATATATATATATGAAAGATGAGAGGGATGCGAGTAAATAATAATGCTATTTATCAAGCTTCATGTGCCAGGAACTTCTAAGTTTTGAACATATTATTTCATCAGTTCTCACAGCTAATCAATGAGGTAGGCATCATGACCCACACTTTCCAGATGAGGAAACTGGGTCTTGGAAAGGTGAAATAACTGATCCTAAGATTACAGAGCTAATAGGTGGTTAAGACAGGGAGAGTTGGCACCCAGATGTGAAGACATAAAGTTGACTGCTAAAATCTCTAATTCTGAGAGTCTGGGATTCCAACTTGTTCTCCTTGCTCCTTTGCCTTTCCAGTGGTTGTGAGGGCAAGAAGTGAGGAGGAAGAATTTTTCTTAATTTCAGGAAGAGAGGGGAAGAGATTAGCATGGAGCTTAAAATAAATAACTGTAGTCTAAGAGTTGTCAAAGTAAATTATGTCCCCAGAGACATTTGAAAGCAATTTGATCGCACATTTACATATGGCTGCTGTTGGAGAAGCTGGTGGCTGGTCTACCAAAGGGTATTTTAATAGAGTTTTATAAGCAACACTTTGAAATATTTTGCATGAGAAATGACTTTGTACATCTTAGTTAATCCTGGCCATCTGGAACCTCACTTGCCATTCATTTAACCACTTTATAAAAGAAGAATAGGAACTGTCCATTGGAAGGCCAGAGAACAGACCTTGCAGATAAATCTATTCCTGAGATGAGACGGAATTGCTTTCCCTGATGAACGCTGCCCACCTAGGTTGTGAACCAACAACTCTTTATCTTGATTTTGTTGTAATTCAGCTCCTTTAGTAGAACATCCAGAAGTGTTGATTGCAATGGACATTTCTAGTTCAAAAAACTTTTGGTGACTTCTCCCAGCATGGCATCCAAAAACCTCTATGACAGTGGTTCTCAAAGTGTGGTCCCAAACCACCTACGGCAACATCACCTGGGAACGCATCAGAAATGCAGATTCTTGGGTCCCACTCCAAATCTACAGAAATCTGCATTTTAGTGAGCCCTCCAGGTGACTCTGATGGATGCTACAATTTGAGAACCACTGCTCTGAGGGCTGCATCTTAGGCTGATTTCCTTCTACTTCCTTATAAACACTCTACTATCCAGCTATGTGGATATATGGATATATATTTAAAAATATGTATTTTATATCTCTATATATTTTATATATATATATATATATATCATATATAATATTTCTGTCTCTGAGCCTTCGTCCATGCTCTTTGTAGCACCTGTATTGTACTTTCTCCTCCACCATCCTTACCCAGTCTCTAAAGTCCAACTTAAAAGATACTTATTGGAGAAAGCCTCCCCATGCCTCTACTAGATACAACCTTTCACATCCCAACAACTTGGTCCCACATTTGAATGCAATTTATTTCAATTGGTCTTGATTAAGGGTTTATTATTACTCAGCCCATTTTGTGAGCATGCCCTCTATACCTAGCATTGTACTAGGCATTGGGGAGACAGTGGTGAACAAGGCAAAGGCCTCTGGAATGTCTAAGTCAGTTAGGGGAAGACTTTTCTTATCTCCCACCCTGGGTCATAGCTCTTGGAGGGAGTGCAGGTGTCCTGTACTTTCTAGTGTCTCGCAGGCTGTATTAAGTTACAGTGTGCCGGGTGGAAGGGGCTGGACTAGTCTTCTCCGGTCCGTATAGGACACACCAGAGTATTACGCTCTCCTCGTGGAAAATCACCTCCTGTAAACCAGGGTTTCTCAACCTCAGTACTACTGACATGGTAGACCAGATGCGTCTTTGTTGTGGGGGCTGTTTTGCACATGTAAGGTGTTTAGCAGTGTCCTTGAGGGTTACCCTTTGGATGCCGGACCCATCATCCTTTCCAGCTGTGACAACACAAAAAAGGTCTCGAGACATTGCCCAGTATCCCTTGGCAAGTAAAGTCAACCCTGGTTGAATACAACTGGGAGTGTTTTTACCTGCAGAAAGGAAGATTTCAGAAAAATGGAAAAGCCCTCTTCAGATGTCTGTAGGACCACTATGCAGGAAAATAATTAGAGATAGAGTTTTAAATTGAGCCAGAGGGTGAAGCTGGAAGTTACAGAAAGTCAATTTTGGAGGAAAGGGTCTTTTTATTTTTTATTTATTTATTTAGTTTTTTTGGTTTGTTTTTTTTTGTTTCAGGTGTACAAAGCAATGTAATAGTTACATTTACACCCCTCACAAAGTGATAACCCCTTCCCCCAATCTACTACGCATCTGACATCCTATATAGCTGTTACAATTCCATTGACTCTATTTCCTGTGCTGTGAAAGGTCCTTAACTTCCGGACAGCCTGAATCCTAGAACGCACTGCAGTAGGACTTAATAAATTCTCAGTCCTTGGTATTCATTCCTGGAGGCTGGGATACACACTCCATTGTAGAGAGGATTTGGGGATTTCAAGATTCTGAGATTTGGCGTTTGTTTTTATTGTTTCTCAAGTGGCTTATAAAGAATTAGAATAATCCCTTGGGGGCTTGGGGGAGGAAGTTGAGTAAAGTAATAGAACGAGCTTAATCCTGGCCTTGAGTCAGGCTGTCTGAGCTGGCCCATTCTTACCACCTGTGGAGCCTTGAACAAATGCCGATGACTTCTGTGTTTCTGTTTCCTCACCTGGGAAATGGGTACACTTATAGATCCTGTCTCAAAAGTAGTGTTGAGGACTAAATGAGATAATACAGGTAGAGTCCTTGATAAGTAAATGAATAGTAGCTATTATCACTAACTCAGCCAAGGGGCTTTGCCTCACCTCCAGAGAACTTGCAAATTTAACTAGCTACTTCTGTCCAGTGGTGTTGTACATGTGTTTTGGTGGCAGTTCATGGTAGGATTACTATTTTTGTTATTAGCAGGGGTAATATATTCCAAACATAGGGCTTAAAAGCAACCATAATAGATAAAAATCAGCTTATCGGACTTCTATCTGGTCTTTGATTGATAGACAAAATTAGAATTTTAAGGAAGCTCCAGTAGTCAATTAGCACTGGAACTTAATTTTTATTAATCATTTTATTCAGTGATGCTTATTTGCATCTACTTAATTTAGATCTTTCAATACAGTCTTCAAGAGGGTGTTTATTTTTCTAGATTCTTCGCTAGAAAGCAAAGATCATAAAGGTGACTTATTTAGGGTAGTTGCCTCAAGGGCGCCAAGACCTTCGTAAGAATCTTGAAGCCATAAAATCAAGCGGGTGCTCTTTTTTTGCCTCTTCCCAGCTTTAGGTTGCTTGCGTCAGGCCATCTTTGGTGTTTTTCAGCCTGTAGATGCATTATTCCAATCCTCTGTCTTCACATGGCCTCCTGCTCTTTGCGCCTATCTGCCTCTGTGTCCAAATTTCCCTTTTTATGAGCACATCAATCATGTTGGATGAAGTCCCACTCTAATGGGCTCATTTCAATTTGCCTACCTCTATAAAGACCCAATTTCCAATTAAGGTCACATTCCAAGGTACTGAAGGTTAGGACTTCAACATATTTTTGGGGGGTGGGAGGGATACAATTCAACCCATAATAGCAACTTAAGCAAAGAGGGAATTTATTGAAAAGAAATGAGATGGTTTATTAAATTGAAAGAAAAGCTAAAGACTAAGGAACTGAAAGGGCAAGAGCATGGCTTCCCAAAGATCCAAGGAATGGGAGCTACTCCCAGCCCCACCAGGAGCCTGCTGCAGGAATAGAGGGACCTCTGCTGAGTTTCCCATCTTTATGTCACTCTGCATGATGTTCAGAGTCCCAGGAGAAAGCCAAGGTGACTCCTTCACTGGAAATGTCAGAGCCCCATGGTTTGCTGGCTCAGCACCACTACAGCAACAGACGAGATAATTCCCCAAAGATTTGGGATGCTATTACCAAGAGAAAGGAAGAAGAATGCTAAATGGACACAGCCAAATGTCAAATCTACTCCCTCTAGCAGGGAAGGGAAGGGAGCAAAATTTTGGGGGAAAAATGTACATTTTTATACACTCCTAATTCATCAACTCAATATTAATAATAAACCTCTGATGATTATTAGTATAGCCATTCAGAAAAATTTGCCACTCTGATATGACTTGTCTTCCTTATAAGTTAAGAGCATGGAGGGAATTCCAGCTAATCATGATTCCTTCCATTACTGAGTTGTCTTTAGTTAGATTTGGCTATGATGTCAGTTTTATAGACAGAAAAAAGTGAGTTCCTGAATAATCCCCTCTTCCATTCTTTGGTCGGTTGTTTCCTGCACCCTGTTCCAGGTCAGGATACCCACTGTCTCGTTGGCCCCAGGAAGCACACTATGGCCGGCTGCTCCTTGATGACTTAGAAGGCAATCCTCCCCTCCCATCTCTTGAAGCCGCCGCTTCTCGTGCTCTGACCCTGGGCTCTCCTCACCAGGAATACCTCCACCCTGTCCCAACCCATCCCATCCCCACCTCTTCAAAAACTAAAACCATTGTTTTATTAGTTATGCTTCGAATTAAGAAAAGAAGAGGTGGGAAAAATAATCATGAGGGGCGTAAGGGGTGGCTCACCATTAAATGGTATAAAACCTTAAAGAATAAAATTAGCCTCCAGGCTGTCTTTTTACATTTATTCTTTAGATTCTTCCAAAGACAAATAGCCGATAGGTCTGCTGTGGTATTTTGCCTGTCGTCAGAGTCTATGAACTGCTTGGGCAGGGGAGTGGTGGTCTCCAAGGCTGGAGCAACATGCAAGGAGCGGTCTGAGAGTTAGAGACTTACTCATTAAGTGAGGCAGGTTGCATCTCTGTCTGGAGATAAGAAGAAAGCCAGTACCCTAGGCAGAACATAGACTCAAAAAACAGGAAATATTGCAAAATTTAAATGATCGGCATCAGAGAAACAATTAAATTGTCAAGCCTAGAAGTAACACACATCAATTCTGTTCTTGACTCAGTGACCAGTCACCTGAGCCCAGAAGGCGGAACTAGGCATACTTAGCAAAGAGCAGTAATAACTTCCACTTGTCACAATGCAAACTCCAGGTCCAATGCAGGGACCTTGGAATCTGCATTTTACATAGGCCTTCTCAAGTGAGTCTGATGCAGGGGAGCAGGGTGGAATCCTTGGACCACAATTTAAGGAACACTGGCTACGAGCATCACTTTAGTTTGGGCAGCGGAGCATGGGGACAAATTGGAGATACAGTTCCTAGAGCTCAGATGTTAGGCCAAGCCTGGGTCACCTAAGTTGTTATCAAAGAGGACCACAGAAGCCTGGACGCTGAGGCCCAAAGGGCTAGACAGAAGCTCGGGCACGGGCAGTGTTGGAACTGTGCCTGAGACAGAGCAGACCCTCGGGGTGTCGTGTGCCTCAGGCACTGGGAGAGGAAGAGGCTGTGGGGTGGACTCCACGCAGTGATTCTCAGATGTCATCTAAGGTTTATGGTTATATTAGCAGAACCACCTTGGCCACTATAACATACTTTATTGTATAATTGCTTTTTTCCTTTCCTCTGTGCTTTTCTCACTTCTCTTCCCCTTTCCTTCCCTTCTTCGACTACCCACTCTCCCCTTTGACCCCCATTATTTTCCCTTTTCTTTCTTCCTTACTTTTATTCTCTACTTCCCCCTCCAATTTTCCCCTTTCCCAATATTTCCTCTTTTTATACCCCTTCTTCTCCTCTCTTCTCTCCCATCAATTATTCACCCCTTCTTCTCCCTCTTGCTTCTCCTCTCCCATGGCACCCACCCCCCTATTCTCTCTCTCCAGGTATTATGCCATCTGCTGCCAGCCTTTGGTCTATAGGAACAAGATGACCCCACTACGCATCGCATTAATGCTGGGAGGCTGCTGGGTCATCCCCATGTTTATCTCTTTTCTCCCTATAATGCAAGGCTGGAATAACATTGGCATAATTGATTTGGTGAGTAGATCCCACTGGTTACTGTCCAATTCACTTTGCTTGCTTGGGATTCTCAATAAACAAACAGGATCAGGTTTGGGTCAATATTCTAAGAAAGATTCTGATCATGGTCTGAGTGACGGCAGTAACAAGAACAACAAAAAAGCAAGCTAGCATTTTGGAATGCTTACTGTATGCCAGAAAATACGCTAAACGCTTCACCTATAATCCTGACAACATCTTTGGCTCCATCGCATCCTGATGAGAAAAGTCAGGCTCAGAAAGGTGAAGTAACATGCCCAGTAATATGCCCAGTAAATAGCAGCACAGGTGTTCAAAGCTTAGCATTCAGACTCCAGAGCCTGAGGTACGTGATAATGCCCCAAGAGTCCTCCATCCTATTTCATGCTGAGAGTCTATGAGGCTTTCAATGACATGTCACGTGGGTGGAGGCTTCTGGAGAATGAAGAGAGCCCTGGGCCAGGAGTTGAGAGCTGAACCCTGAACCCAGCGCTGTCATTGACTCTCTTCCTGAAGGGCTATGATGAGAAGATTCATTGGTTCTCCGTGGGGACTAGTGTCTTCCTGGATGTAGGAGAACAGCATGCGGCATGTGTGCTGGGCATGGATCAAACCCTTAAAGATCAAGATGGTCTTTAAGAGTCATCTAGGTCTGACGTACTGTGTTCGCAACACCAAACTTGTAATGAAGATCAATTATGTAATGAAGATCAGTCCGGATTCATTAGCAGGGATATATGTTCGCTAAGGAAGTTGTCAGACAGTCACTTTAAAATTGATCCCAGGACCATGTCAAGGTAGGAAGGGGAATAGAGAGGAGAGATTGAGAGCAAGCTCTGACCCAGCAGAACCAGTTAGAATAGGAGCTGCCCTTTCTTCTCTCCACCCCATTCCTAGCCCCTAATCTTGCCTTGTTCTTTGTCCAGGAAAGGATATCCAAACCAAGGCTGGGCCAGGATTTGCATGTGGTATGTCAGAACCAGAGTTCCTGGGGCTTCTGAAAGCAGTGCTGGGTCCAAAGGAGTGGAGAAGTGAGAGGGGATCCGTACAAGGGAGGCTGTATGGATATTTTCTTGAATCCTGTCCCTCTTCTTTCAAACTTCGGTTTTATCATTCTTGGGGGAAATGAAGTTCAACTTTTCAGCAACCACCAGAATAGAACAATGGCCAACAAATGTCAAATACTTACTGTGTGCTGAACCCCATGTTAACTTAATCATTATTCTTGTGACCCTCACTCAGGCCTCACAGCAAGGCTATGAAGTAGATCTTATCATTGTCCTCAGGAAACCAAGAATCAGAGAGGTTGAGTTATTAGGTAAAGTCACATTGGTAGGGAGTGGTGGTGACTATATCTAAGACCAGACTTGCTGAGCTCCCGAATCTACGCTTTTACTGTTTGTGCTAACATTCTTCCTTAGTGGAGGAAACCTTGGGGAAGCATAAGCTTTTGTGCATCAGAACTCTTGTTACGGGCACAGGGCTCTTACCTTCTGACGGAGAATTTCCAAGGGAAATAATGTAGGGAATTTTTGTCCATTTATGAGACTGAGATAGAGGCATGTCCTGTTTACTTTGTGGAACTGGGAGTGGGGCATCTGCTTACTATCAGCATGCCTGGTATTCGCTCCATGATGTTGTGGTTGTATTTCATAGCTTTCCACTCATTTGCACATTGAATCTGCCTAGAGAGAAGAAAGCACAACACACATGTTCATAATATATATACATTTGATTCTCGTTATTTGTGGTAATTAGGTTCTATAAGGTTGTGTAAACACTGAATTAGCAAATGCTGAATCTTTGCTCCTAGGAGAAATACAACAGTTGGGTTCCTCCAAGTCTCTGGTCATAATATTTTCATCGACTAATCAATACATAATATGTGTATCATATGTAAGAGAGGCCCATGAAATACAAGGTGACAGAAAGGTTGAAGATAAAATAATAGAAAAATATAAATGCAGAGTCATCAAAAGAAAGCTGGGGTAGCTGTACTATAATCAATGATAAAATAAATTTAAGGCAAGTAATATTACTTGAGATATGAACAGAGCTATTTAGGAATAATAAAATGTCAATTTAAGAGGAGGATATACTATAACTTTGTAATATACTGTAAGACATGATACTAAATTGCTTACACATTTTATTATACAAGTAACATGTGTATCATATATATTTTTATTCATATCTTTATTCATGTGTGTATTTGCACTGGATATGATAACCTCAGGAAGGGAAGTGTCATTTTGTTACTCAGCTCTCTACAGCCAAGGGCTATTCCTAGAAAAGGCTGATAGAGCTAAGACTGTCAACACACAGGGTTTATAGTTGGGAGAAAATTATTTTAATCCTTAAAGGGATCCAGTGTATTACAGTATCCAATACAAGTGAGGAATGTAATACAATCAATGTAATTCACTGTGTTAATAAAAGAGAAGGGAAAATCCACATAATGTCCTTACTGCCAAAAATGAATGATTTTTGCAAAGTTCAATATCCATTTATGATTTTAAAAAATCCTCATTAAACTAAGAATACAAGAGAATTTTCTCAGTCACAGAGAAAGCACTGACAAAAAACTTACAAGTATCATACTTAATAGTAAAATATTTAAGACGCCCCTCCTAAAACTGGGAAAGGAACAATGGTGTCCATTCTTACTGCTTTTATTCAAAATTATACTGGAGCACTTGTCAAGTTCAATAGTAAAATGAAATTGTCATTATTTGCAGATCACATGAGTGTTCATAGAGAAAATTCAAAAGAATCTAGAGATGAAATATTAGTAACTAATAGAGTTGCTGGATGCATAGTCAATATACAAAAAAAAATTCATTGAATTCTACATACTAGCAACAAACGATTAGGATTAAGAATTTTAGTATGATACCATTTGTAATAGAGTAAAAATTCAAATACTTAGGAATAAACCTAACCAAAGATGTGCAAGATTTTCACACACCAAAAAAATAAAATATTAGTGAAATAAATATTAAAGGACTTCAGTAAAGGGAAAAGATTCCCATGTTTGTGAATGGGAAGACTTAACACGATAGAGATGTCAGTTTTCCTCAATCATTCTATTCTATTCCCAATCAAAATCCTAAAAGATTTTTATGGAAATTGATAAGCTAATTCTAAATTTTATATGGGAAATGCTGAGATACAAGAATAGCCAAAACAGTCTTACAGAAAGTTAGCCACACAGTTCGAAGACTTTTACTGCCAGATAAACTGTGTAGAAGTAGACAGGGAAGGAGAAAGAGGCAGAAAGCCGCTACTGGTTTGGTCGATAGAATGAGGAGTGATAGTGCCTCTATTGTATTTCTTCTCTTCACTGGGGTATTCACAGCTCCTTGTGGATAGATAAGCCCTCTGAGTCCTGGGATAGGATCATATTCCTTTTCTACCATCAAGGTTCTAGGCTTATAAAAAACCAGAAAGCTGTACTGATAAACCTCCTTTCTTTCCTTTTTCCTTATTCTTTCTTCCTTTTCCTTCCTGTTCCCCTCCCCTTCTTTCTACCTTCCCATTTCTCCTTTTCGCTTCTTTTTCATCCTTTTTCTTTTTTTCAATTTTCCTCATTCCCCTTCTCCTTTTTCCTCTTTATTTTTTCCTTCCCCTTTTCCCTCTCTCTTCCTCATTTCCTCTCTCCCTCCAACTCTCAGATAGAGAAAAGAAAGTTACATCAGAACTCCAACTCTACGTACTGTATCTTCATGGTCAACAAGCCCTACGCCATCACCTGTTCTGTGGTGGCCTTCTACATCCCGTTTCTGCTCATGGTGCTGGCCTATTATCGCATCTACGTCACAGCTAAGGAGCACGCCCACCAGATCCAAATGTTACAACGGGCAGGAGCCCCCTCAGAGGGCCGACCCCAGGTGGCAGACCAGCATAGCACTCATCGCATGAGGACAGAGACCAAAGCAGCCAAGACCCTGTGCATCATCATGGGTTGCTTCTGCCTCTGCTGGGCTCCATTCTTTGTCACCAATATTGTGGATCCATTCGTAGACTACACTGTCCCTGGACAGGTGTGGACCGCTTTCCTCTGGCTCGGCTATATCAATTCTGGATTGAACCCCTTTCTTTACGCCTTCTTGAATAAGTCTTTCAGACGTGCCTTCCTCATCATCCTCTGCTGTGATGATGAGCGCTACCGAAGACCTTCCATTCTGGGCCAGACTGTCCCCTGTTCAACCACAACCATTAATGGATCCACCCATGTGCTAAGGTGAGTGCTTAGGGGCTTGATAGATCTCGTTATTTGAATGACTCAGAAAACTGGGTAACTCTCCCGTTTTCCATTTCCAGAGGGGTTATTCTTGAGAACCTGTGTAGTGTTTATGAAGATGAAAGAAAAGCTACCATTTGGTCATGGAATAGAGTAGTGGGTAAGGGCTCAGGCTCTAGGGGAGAGTGACCTACATTCAAATCCAGTCTTCGTAGTTCTGTGACCTTGGGCAGGTCATTTAACCATTCTAAACCTTTATTTCATCTTTTTAAAAAATTGAGATCATCATTACTGTATCAATATCACAGGGTTTTTGTGAGCATCAGATGTATGTAGAGCATATGGTACAGAGCCTGACATCTAGTAAGCACTTAGTAAATATCATCTATTATTTACAGGTAGTATTTTAGGGTATTGGTGAAAAGCATGGGCTTTAAGGTAAAATGGACTTTATTTTGACTCTGGTGTCACTGTTTGCCATTTGTATCATCCTTCTTGGTTTTACTTTCTTCAACTATAAAAAAATAGTAAAAATAATATCCATCTCATAGGGCTCTTGAACAATTAGAGATAATGTATTCACATAAGGTCTGACACATAGTAAATACTCCTAATGCTACTGATAATGTTATTAATAATTAGTAGGAGTAGGAGTGATAGCATATTGCCTAATACCATAAGATGGCCGTAAAATAACATGATAAACTAAAATAAACAGGATGATAAAGATGCAGTAATAATGCCATGTGATAAATAACATAATGGAGATATGGACGATCGAGAATGGGGATAGGAGTAAGAAAGAAGCTGATTTGGCATAAGGGAATCAGGGAGGGCTTCACCGGACAGCATTTTATAAGAATTTGAGACTTGGAAGCGATATCAAGGAAGCCGGTCCAGGTAGAGAGAACAGCCTGAGGACGGAAATGGAATATGAAAGAGCATGGAAAGGTCAAGTGTTTTACCCAAGGTGGAAAGGTCAAGTGTTTTACCCAAGGTCACATAGGTTGATGGATGTAAGAGTGACTTTGGAGTTGCATGCTCAGTGACTAGTCATGAAGCCTCTTTCTAAACCCTGAGAATTTTCTGGCTACCCTGATCTAGTGTTGTTTTCAGCTGTGAAAAGCCATGTGTGATAAGTACATTCATCCTGTAGTGAAGATGAACTGTCAATGACATTTTTGTCTTTGCTCTGAGATGCACAGGAATTTCTAAAGAGCAGTTCCTTCCTTGAGACAAACACCTGATTTTCCTGATGGTGACAGTATTCAACTGTTCTGGCAGCTGAAAATTGGGGACTTTTCATTTGCATGTGGAAGTAAAGAAGAGAAAATAGGAATTGCTGTGAAATATAAACCCTTTGCCTCAGGGGCTGCTCAGAAGCATGAATTCAATTTTCTGCTCACAGTGTGAGCAGACTTCTAGGTAAAACCTAGTATGGTGTTGAGATTCCAGCTGGTGGAAGGGCCTCCAAGGATACTCCTAGAAGCTGGCACTCTTAATTATTATGCCTTAGTGAGTGTCATAGAAAGGATCCAAGCATCAAATGTGTGTACAAGAACCTCTGTGTGGGTGCCAGATAGTTTTGAGCTATTTAAGCAAACAGTTGCCTGCATATAGGCTGTCGGCAGCTTACAGAGTGTGTTTCAGCAGTGTGTTTGCTAGGTCATTTGTTTGCAACTGGGTGGCCTTCTCCCAGAGGAACAGTCACAGAAAGAGGTTGGGGGAGGGGGACTTCTAGCGCAGCCCAAGAAACTCTGTTTGCCTAATACTGTACTGTTTTATCCCTGCTGCTTCTGGAAATCTGCAGTGTGATTGCAAAGCAGAGACCGCAGTTTGGAGGTGGCTTATAGATCTACTGTCCATGCCGTATTCCTTGCATTTCTTCATGAGGTCATGAAAAGTACAGAAAGTTGGTGGGAGGTACTTTTCTGTGTGTGGGGGGGTGGGGGGGAGTAGGGGGCAATCTTATCAGAGTGGAGGCAGCCTATCCAGAGAAAAGAAGGTTGTTTGTTTGAAACCTGAATCCACTAGAGCATAAGCCATGCCAGGAAAGGAATCCTGTGTGTTTTATTCACTGCTACATACCAAATACCCAATCTGTTGCCTGCTATATAGTAGGAATTTAAACTCTTGCTGAATAAATTAACAAGCCATACAATTAATTCTCCAGATCAACTGTATTAACATAACTTAAGAAAAATTTACATTTTTCTTAAAAATCCCACAAGCAGGACATCATCAAATTCAGATGAATTCAAGAAATCTAAAACCTAAACCATCAAAAGTAAAATCAGATTTTATTCTGCTACTCCTACCCCTAGACTCTATTTTTCTTGGTGTTTATGCTGCTTTAGACTATAGAATTCCTTATTTAAATTCCTTATTTCTTATAGGAATAAGACCAAATAGTCCTTAAGGGTAGAAAGTAACCATGGCTTTCTTTTATTTATGTACCATACAGTCCCTTATACACTCTTTACAAAATAGTAGATGATCAAATGATCAAGACACTTTTGCTGATGAAATGTCTTCATGATTTTCTTCAGGTTAATGAAAGATTAAAACATTCAAAATCGAAAATTGTCTGTTTTTAAAATTATTTTTCTTGAGACTCTAAAAAGCATAGAGGACTTAGTCTTCAACCCAAGATTCACATTGGAGAAAAGCCAGGTCATGACAACGCTCTGAAATTGTGGGGTCTTTTTCCTCTTAAAGTCTTTCTAAAAGAGTGGAATTTCATTTTTCCAGGTGGAAATAAAACACAGGCTAATCTGGCTCCAGTGGTTTAAACTAATAGGTTGCATCCTTATGGCCCTTGGACTTACATAACATTTTATCATTAAACAAGCAGATGGGTAGCCAGTGAAATAAAATATGCATTTGCAAGACATTCCACAGGACTTTGATCACTCAGATTGTACTAATGTACACCGTAGCAGAGATGTATATAGTTGTCATTGGTTTTCTGTTGGATAAGAAGTGAAGATATCATTTGTTTGGCTGATGAATAGTTTTTCTAGATATATAGGCTACATAGCCTTCTAAAAATAGTTTCCAAACATGAATTATTGTCATATAAATGTTTCTTTGGCCACTTTTAACTTGTATGCATACGTATACACATATGAGAAAGAGGCATGGGGCCCGTATGTGGGCATTGGATTCTAAGAGGTTCATCATGTTGGAGAACTGATTCTTAGTGAATTTGGAGCTGGCCTCTCTCTCCTTGTCACATCCTTAACCTGGCTCTATAGCGGTTTTACTCATCCACCAATATCTCTCTTAATCTTATAGGAGTCACTTTTATCACTCTAGGAAACTCACATAAAACATAATGGTAGAGAAGGGAAGAAATAACCCAATGAGAAAACATCGTCTGCTTTCCTTCTCAAGTCAGGAATAAGACAAAGGTCGCGTGTCACCTCTACTGTTCAACATTGTACATGCAAAACCCAAATGGCAGAAAAAAGAAATGCGAGGTGTTAAAATTGGGGGGAAAGAGTGAATATGCCACTATTCATAAACAATATGATCACCTACCAGGAAAATCCTCCATAAACTGTGAAAACTAAGATATTTCACAAGGAATTCCAGACATTAGATACTAGACTCCTACATCTCAGAAATTAGAACGGGAATTAGGAAAAGCACTACAGAAGCAATAACTAAAGTTACTTGAAAAATGTAAGAGAAACGTGAGACATTTACTGAGGGAAACCTTAAAACTTTCCTACAGAGAAGAGCAGGGATACAGCGGTTCTCTGTGACTCCAGATGAGATTACTATAAAATCCACGTTTTCTTTTGAAGTTACAGGAAACTCATCACAAGTCCAGGTTTGCAAATTCTGGAACTCGAGCATCTAATGTGCCAGACACTGTGTATGAGGTAGGAGATATAAAGACAAATGAGAGTTGGTGTCTTACTGAGCTCAGAGCCTAACTGAGGAAAGAGACACATGAACAAGTCATCATGGTACAGTGGACATCCCTGGAGTTGTGCACGGGTTTAATGGTAGTTGATTGCTACTAACCAACAGTTTCCCTGTCATCACTGGTGATGGTCATCTAACATCTACTGAATTCCTGCAATGAGAGAACCTTACTACTTCATGAGCCTTCTCAATGGCTGAGCAGCTCTAGAGTTTAAAAGTCTTCTCCCTACTGGCCCTAGTGCCTTGAGCAAGATAAAACCCAGCTACATCTTTTTTATTGAAATAACCCTTTCCGTATATTTTAGTTGTATGTCCCTTCTGAGGCTTTTCTTTTAAAAGCTAAATATCCCAATTTCTTCCATTACTGTCCATGCAATATTGTTGAAGGCTTGGAGAACATAATTGTGTCCCCTTATGTGTAGCCTTTATTTTTCTTGATCATTTTCCCTTAAAAGTATGGGCAGCAGACCACTCACATTGGAATCACCTGGGAGCTTAGTAAAAACACAGAATCTTGGGTGCTATTCATTGAATTGGGGCAGATTAGGGGAAATGATGTTTTTCCAAGATGACTTTTATGCATATTAAACTTTGAGAACCACCATCCTGGACTTTCATGAATCGGAACGGTCCAATGTTTGCTGATTATTGATTGTGCTTTCAGGGTTAGGACACACAATTCTTAAGTTCTTTTAGATTCTCTTAGAGGGTAATAATTTAATCTGATGTTAACTAGGAAAATATGGGAGAAAATTCCTTTGGAAGCTTGCCTCAGCTCAATCATTCTTCAAGCCAAGTGACACTCCCCACTTGGGAGGCATAGTGCAACCATATAGACCAGGGGTGTCCAAACTTTTTTCAATGTTTTTTACCAAGGGCCATATGCGGTAAAATACACAAACAGCCGGGCCACTCACTCGGGGTGAAGTACGTATTATCTCACCTGGTTTATTTAAGTAAACTAAATGTATTTTTGGACTTTGCTGCGGGCCAATTAACAATGGATTGCGGGCCGCAGTTTGGACACCCCTGATATAGACTGTCGCCATATGGATGACTGGTGATAGGAACAAGCCATATTGATTTGTCTTGAGGTTCTTTGGGGATTTGACTCTGGAGTTCTTTGTCCATTGGATAAATGCCGAGGAGCTTGCCAGCCTTGTTCACTGCTGTATCCTCAGAATCTAGTAAAGTACCTGAAACATTGTGAGGCTTGACAAGGGGAAGGAGGAATGCTTCTGTCCGTTGTCCCCTGGCTTAGCTTCTCTTCTGTTTAACGGTCTCTGTGAAGATTAGCCCCTGTGATCCAAGGCAGAGTAGGGACTGGGGTGCTGACGGTAACCTTAGAATAGAGATTTTATTTAAGTGAAATCCACTGAGGATTCCAGTTTGGGCTTCTTGGGTAAATAATCCCTGTCCTGCCTTTCTCACTACTTCATTGTGAAAATCAAACAAGATAATGGATGTGAAATTGCTTTGCTAACTGCACAGCTCTGTCCTCATGGGAGAGATAATCATGTTACAAGAACAGAGTGTTGATAAGTTAGGTAACAGAAGCAGCGATTGTTAAAGCTTAGCTTTAGAGCTGGTTTTCTTTACTATCATGCCAGGTTAGATCTCTTCCCTGGTTCCCCAATTTAGACCTTGCTCAACCCTAGGATACTCACCCAGTTCCTGAGAAGGCAGAATTTCTGAAAGCACTTCCAAAGAATTTGTTGTCTTACTTAACTTGGCTCTTTGCTACCATCCTCCATTATCTACCTGCAGTCACCCTGATAAACAGGTTTTCCATTGATTTGGAGATGCCTAGAGCTATGCTGTCCAATAGGATAACGTCTAAATGCATTCCAAGTGCTCAGTAGCCCCATGTTGGGGGTGGCTATCGGATTAGAGAGCACAAGTGTAGAATATTTCCAGCACCACGAAGAGTTCTGTTGGACAGAACAGCTTTGGAGCAATGGGAGTCTTCTCTCTGGAAGGAGGCATTATACACTTTCCCTCCAACTTGCTCTTATCAACCAAAGCTCAATAATAAACCGATGTTCTAGTGGATGTGCTATGTAAGCCTGTCTTTGACATTTCCACGCGCAAGACTAGTATGTTCAGATTTATATATGGAATAGAGTAGGAAAATGCGAGGATAGAGAAAAACGGAGAGTGAGAAAGAGGCAATGAGAATGAAGCTCCCACAAAACGCTGTAGAAGAAAAAAAGTTCTTCCAGGTTATTGCCCTTTGTTTTCTTTATAAATAACAATGATCAAAATTTATAATTGTATTTATTTCTTCTCTTCTTGTTTATTGTCTATCTCCCCAGTCAGACTCTCAGTAATAAGCACAGGTAACATATCGATGTTATGCCTAAAAGTTCCCCTAGAATGTACCATATTGATCAATTAATTACATTTATTGGTTGAATGAATGGATGATTTACCAGGCCCTATTGTTCCCCCGAACGATATATACCCAAATAAGTTTTCACTACTTTGAAAATATTTATTAATGCCACAATTGGAATAGTTGTTGTTTTTTGTTTTTTTTTTTCACTGTGAAACCACTTGCCAACTTTTAATTTCAACACATCAGAATTCCCCTTTTAAATGAATGTTTTCACACTGTGGGTTGGGGGAATATCGTGGATGAAAAAATAATTTAGGTTTGATTTACTTTGGATCCTTGGAGTATTCTGCTAATGTTAGAAAGTTGTTTGACATTTTGAAAGCCATTTTTTGGCCTTTACCTTGAACTTTGGAGGTTGCAATTGGATTCAACATTTACCTGATTGTTTTGAGCCAAAGACTTAATCTGGGTGAATCAAAGATGGATGAGGGTGACCTTGCCTTATCTGCCCCAACATCCTCCATGGCTGGCTACATAATTTGCAGGCCCAACGCAAAATGAAAATACAGGACCTTTTTTGTTCAAAGGGCAGGAAAAAAATTGCCGTTAAAAGTATTAAAATATAAAGCCTTTTTCTTTCATCCACAGTCTTTCTCTCAACCTGTCATGTCATGGTGTGTTTATTTGCTTTTTACCTTTTCTACAGTAGAAAAATAAAATAGAATTGTACATTATTAGCATAAATCTATCATTCATCTTTATATTGTGCAATGCCAGTTTTAAATGCAAATATAGGAACATTAAACTTATATGTGAAATCGCCCAAATTCTGCAACTAGCACAAATTTTATTTTGTAGTTCAGACATGCTTACATATTTGTTTTTAGCAGACAGTGCACAAAACAAATGTAACTGTTTTTATTTCACTTATTGATACACACACATACTGATAACAGTCTACCTTCAGCTTACTGATGAGTAAAGAAGGACTAAAAGTGAAAGGAGCCATGGTTGCCCTCTTATCCCTTCTTTCTATGTTAGTATGTTTAGCCTAAGTGCTTGGCTAATACAGGGAAGCAACACGAGTAAGAAAAGACTTGATAGGGTTCCTTGGTGGTTCTTGTTTCTTAGAACATCACTGCCTTCTTTCTGCATTTGGCAAGTTCTGGATCAAATGGAAAACATGGCCTCTCGGGGCTGACAGCATTCCCAATTACTAAGTCACAGATGTGTTGATATGAAACATGAGCCCAGAATTCTAGTGAACCCATGGAATTCGGCAAGACTCAAAGTGAATACAAAGCAAGCATGTTATAGAAGCTGCCAACAGACGATGGAAGAAAGGAAAAATGCTTCATATGTATAATGTGTTTACCGTGTATTTGCTTTGAGTCTTCTAAACTATGCATCGTGGGTCTGCCAGGATTCCATGCTCATGAGCCATAGCTAATGTGATTGGACAACAAGGAACATATTGTACACATCACCTCTGCTCATGTGCATGCTCCATTGTGCCTTCAGACTTCACAAGTTCAAAAATAAAGTTATGAAGAATTTCCAGGCAATAACAAGTAGAGCATTAAAGCAAGCTCTGGGTTCCTGTGTGACTGCACTGGTCACACAACTGTGAAGCTGGCCCTGTCCCCAGGCCTGCCCCAATTTCCACCTAAAGCAGCCTCTCAAAAAACAGTGTTCTTGTTTATGATCATGCCAGGAATACAGTAGAATAACAACATCAGGAGAGCTCCACTGGCCTCACTGAATACGCAGAATTAGAAAAGTTAGTGCTGTTTGTACCTGCAAAAAACCAAGTGGCTTAAGCTGCCCTCCGGGATTCCCACTTTCAGGCAAAAGTGCTGGGGCCTAAACATCATCCCCTCCACTGAGACATATTGCCAGGAAAAGTCCCTGCCTCTGACTTAGAGGAAGGAGACTTTGGTATGTAACCGAAGGGGCTTCCCACCCTGTGTAGCACAATGCTTGTAGGTTCTAGAGTCTGGCACACCTGGGTTTCTATCCTGTCTGAGATCTGTCATTTACTATTGACATACTCTTCAGCATGTGACCAAACATCTCCGAGTCTCTGTTTCCTCATCTCTAAAGTGGGAACAATATTAGAACCTGTCTCCTAAGGCTTTTGTTAAGGTTCAGTCTGATATAACGTATGTGCAGAGCTGAGCCCAGCTCCTGTTACACAGAAAGCACTCAATGAACGGAAGCTGCTACAATTGCTGGTATTATAATTGTATGCATAACATCGTTCATATCTTGGCTAAATAACCTTCTCCAGCTATTTTCTCAGCTTCCTGATTAGCGTTTCTTAATAAATGAGTCGATAGAAATCTCTGTGGTCTAAACACTGCTCCTTAAACAAGGAAGGCAGAGCTCCCTCTGCTAGAAGAAAAGCCAGAAATGAATTAAATTAAATGAATCACACTGTGCATAAATAATTGTTTAACTAACATGAGGAAAAGCTTGTTTCCTGGGAACATCATGCCCTGTGCTGGATGGTTGGGACTGTTATTGGGACTTCTGGCTTTTAAACTACCTGTAGGCAATTCCTTGACCCAACATAAAACATGCTAAGTGTATCAAACAAGTTGGGTATATTCTGTGTGTATTTTTCCCACTTTGGCTCTGCAGGTGCCCCTGTTGTTTGGGTGTTAAGGTTCTGTGTGCCTGCTCTCTGAGATTGGTGCCCACAATACAGAGGGATTGTGCATGCCACCATGCGGGGCAAATCCCCAAACAACACACAGTTCAGAGATGCCCAAGGTGTTTTATCCAAGCTCCAGAATGGGAGCTGTGTGGTGTGGTGCTCTGACCCTCGATCCTGCCTATACACTAGTCACCTGGGGACTCTTAAACAATCCCAAGCTTGGGTTGCACTTGTAGAGATTCCATTTTAATTGGTGCAGGTGGGGACCAGAAATGCATATTTTAGGAGCTCTTAATGGGCAGCAGAATTGAGAATTACTGGTGCAGTAGAAAGAGAAAGAAGCCTGTCTTCTAATCTCCTACTTCTAATCTCGGAGAGATGATCACCAAACAGCCATCATCTCTCTCTCAGCACCAATAAAATGGGGAAGTTGAAGTAGATAATGCTTCAAGTGTAGGCCTAGCTTCATGTCTTAAACAACTGAGATAGTGTGTGTCTAAACCAGTGGTTCTCAATTGGGGACCATTTTGTTTACCAGGGCACATTTTGCATGTCTAGAGTCATTTTTGGTTGTCACCATTGGTGGAGGTGCCTGGCATCTACTGATGGAGGGCAGGGATGCTGCTCAACATCTGAAAATGCATGGTATAACCCCCTACCCTCAACAAATTGTCTGGCCCCAAATTTCAAAATAGTGCTGAGGTTGAGAAGCCTTGCTTTCAACGAATCTTCTGGGCTTTGCCACACAGACCCTCCTCACCACTGCTAGCAGACAGCAGGAGAGGTTTTTGAACAATGCCAGGAGGTGTAAATGATTTTATCTGCCCACTTCAGTGCAGCCCCTGTACCATTTGGCCCCTCTTAATCTACATCCATTTCCAGGACAAAATAAGAAGAAAAGGAGAAAAAAAAAAAAAAAAAAAAAAAAACCCTATAGAAGGCAATTGGTGTTGTTTCTGGTAGGAAGGGCCCTGAATTTCTGTGTTTAGAGTGCCGGCAATAACCTTGCAGATAAGCCCTTTCCACAAGGCAGGCTCTGTGAGCTTGTTCTCTTACAGCATGTACTTGGCAGGGACACAGCCGTCCCAATTTAGTCAGAGCAGCTGTTCAGGAAGGAATCGCCTCCAAAGCACACGAAGAGAGCCACCAGAAAAACCACACCCCCGTGTACATGAGTGTGTAGTCCGCAATGCAATGATGCTGGTGCTTGGCCCATGGGAGTCGTAAAGCTTCTTTTTCTATTGGATGTCGACAAACTAGAGTGTGTCCGGAAGAGGGTTAACACCAGGATTTTCTTTGTGGAATTCATGACATGAAGAACAATGTCAGGAACTGAGGCTGCTGAGCTTAGGGTTTAAAGAAGATCCAGATCATAACCATTTTTTTTATGTCTATAAAGGCTGTTGTGGAAAACAGGGACTTGACTTGTTCTGCATGGTCTGAAAGGAGAGAGATAGGGACAAGGGATTGAGATTTTAAGAATACATGTTTTACTACACAATGGAATGGATTGTCTTCCTAGAGAGTTCCTAATAAAGTAGAAGGAGAAAGTCGGATGACCACCAGTCACGTAGAAGTGTTGACTGACCATCAGTCACTGAAGCATTGACTGATCATTAGTGAGCATTGCTGAGGAAGGGCCGGGAGATGGAAGGAGATGGTCTCAGACCCTTCCTTTGTGATTGTGTGGGTCACAGAACCGCGGTGGTCCTCCCATAGTGCATGAGAGAACAAAACCCACTTCAGCCGGCATAACAGTTGAAGCTAGAGCTTCTGGAAAGATCACAGTGAGAAGAGATGTGGCAGAGGTGATACTGTCAATTTCAGGGTCCATTTTTGTTTTGTTTTATGATTCGTCTGGCAGCCTGTGGCTGGTAGGAAATGTAGACATATCTAAGCAAGAACTACCTCCTCAGCCTCTATGGATGCTCTGTGGTACACAGCCGATTTGATGCCTGATATTCCGTTTGAGGAAAATATTGTCATATCTAGCCATCAGGATAACTTTCTGTTGTTTGAGGCCTTACTATGAACAGAATTGCTATTTAATGATTTGTAGGGAGACGAAGCCCTGGGTTGGGATTAAGAAACATGCCCTCGGTCTGGTTTTCACGGTCTTCCCTTTTCACAGAGAGAGAGTTAGGACCAGGCCTTCAGGCTGGGGAAAGAACTAGGCAGGATACCAGTCCGGGAGGAAGCAGTGGACTGGTGAAGCAGTTTAGTGTTATGGCCAGCAGCATAGGACTTGGTATTTGATGGACCTCAGTGTGACTTCAGGCCCTACCACTTTGAGTCTGTGTAATCCTGGGCAAGTTACTTGACCTCTCAGTGCCTAGGTTTCTTCCTGTGCAAAAGAGAGGTAAAGCTGGTTCTTGCCTCATAAGACTGTTGTCGGGGTTGTGTGAAATATTGTACAGGTAACCCCCGTATAACACGGCACTTCTATAACATGGCTTTGCTCTAACACAGTTCGAGAATTGGGGGAAACCCTCGTACAACATGGCATCCTAGAACACGGTTTCACTCTAACACAGTTTGAGAATTAGAGAAATCCACGAACAACACGGAGCATAATAAGAGCTTTTAAAAGCAATAGATATTTGAAATTTTTCATTCAAGTGTGCATGTCGTATCAGATTTGACTGCAGAATTTTAAAATTTATTAGAATTTTAAATCCATTTTGTTTGTGGAGTATTAAGTTCAGAGAATGAAGATACCTTGTCAAAAAGAAAACAGACTCGGTTAATGGTGCTTAGTAGTGATGACGAAGAAACATTATTTAATACACATTAATGTTATACTTTTGGTGAAAATTGCTTTAACAAAGATAGTTCTCTTAATTATAAAAATATAATTGTATTTAAAAAAAAATTTTGGAACTTAACCCTCTTTTTTGTACTAGTTCTTTGTTTCGTATAACATGGATTCACATAACACAGCATTTTTTAGGAACCTAACAACCGTGTTATATGGGGGTTACCTATACTTATAGAGCCTGGAACACATAAGTTATTGATAAAGTGTGTTCTCATTGTCCTCTTCATCATATTTTAAAGGCAAAGTGTCAGGAACACAGGTTAGTATAGGCTTCTATTCCTGGAACACTGGTTCATTGTCAGCACAGGCTCTGAAAGGAAATGTTTGGTGTCAAAATCACCATAATAAGGGACAGGATAGTTCCTGAGTAATTAATTTAGAAGGAGAAGGGGAAAGTACTTTAATTGTAAGGATCGGGGGACTGTGGAGAAGGAGAGATCCAGAAGGTTCTAGCTGCTATCCTATTGGGAAATCATCTTCAACCCCTGAGTGAGGAAACCCAATAGAATGGCTCTAGTTCTAGAAACAAACCAACTGAGTGTGTTCTGGGTTATCGTCAACCAAAGAGCTAAGAACTTGCTTTTCATGAAATGATTTCAGAACTGTCTTTTCTCATTTCCATGACTATTTTAGGTTATTTTTAACAAGATTCTTCGAAATATTTCACAGTTAGAATTGTTCTTGAAGAGGTTTTTATTCTCTAAGAAATGGGTGAATCTATATTTTGATAAACCTAACAAACATATTTGGTGCCTGCTTATGTTTCTTTTATCCTTTTATGACTTTTATTTCCTTTGCAAGCTGGTATAATGAAATTTTTTCCTCTATTTATGGATACTTTAAGGACTTTGGGGAAAGGAATATGTATATATGAATACACACACATATACTATATATGTGTGTGTATATATATATATATATATATATATATATATATATATATATATACATACATAGGTATACACACATGTATGTACATAAATATCTGATTATCATGTGTAGTAACTAGTTGTTTTAGGAATAATTTGGCTTTGGTTTCCTGGTCCAGACATTACCACCTTCACCTTCCTCATCTTCATTTTAGCATCAACCATTTACTGAGCACTGGTTTATACACCAGGCATCAAGCTAGGTGCATTCCATATGTCATTTCATTGAATCTAAATATACTCTGTGGAGCAGGTATTATGATTTCCATTTTACTGATGAGGAAACTGAGACTCAGAGAGATTAAATGATTTGGCCAATGTTTTATATCTGATGAGTCGTAAGGCCAGTATTCTAATCCATGTTCATCTGATTTCAGAGCCCTTGCTGTTAGCCACTAAACTATGCTCCTTGTCAGTTCATTGAAAACTCTTGAAAAAATGCAGAACTTTTGATTCTTAGGCATGGGAAGGGCTTCAGAAGTGACCTGGTCAAATATCCCCACCAATGCAGTTATCTCTTCTACAACTTATCTGGTAGGTAGTTGTCTGTCTTTCCTCCCAATGAGGGGTAGCTCTTTGTTATCCAAGGCAAGACAGTCTATTGTTTGAATAGCCGTAGTTGTTGCAAAATTAGATTAAATTTTACTTCCCTGTATCTTAGCACCATCAAAGCTTAGAGTTTTATAGCTAGAAGTGGTAATAACTCTAGCAGTCCAGTGGTTCTTAAACTTTTTTTTTTTTGAGGTGTAGAATTATTTTGTTCCAATAGACTCTTACGTGGAACTGTGAACAATAGAAGTAGAACTGCTTTGATCAAAACAGATGTTAATATGGGGGTGTGTGCGCACAGAATCATGACCATTGACCCCATCCTGCTAGCACATGCTATGGCCCCTCCATGGGGTTATTTGTTAAAGTCTTGTTAGGAATAAGCCGAAATAGACTGCTGAACCCAATAGTTTACAGACAAGAAAATTGAGCCTCAAAGGCTTAAGATGTTTGCTTAAGATCATGCTGGTATATCAGCAAAAGAACAAAGATCAGAATCCAAGTTTCAGAATTCCTAGCCCACATTCTCATTTACTCATTCATCCATTACCTTTTTATTACGTGACTAATATGGTCCAGGTTCTGTTCTAGAAAGTGGGATACAACAGGGATATAGACAGGCAAGATCCCTGCTATCAAGGAGCTCACAGTCAAGATTTTACCATCTCACTTCATTCTGATGGTTCAGGCTCTACTCTTGTGGACACCCCTTACACACACACACACACACACACACACACACACGCACACACGCACACACACAGAGTCAGGCTGCCCAGAAGATGATTTAAAAATAAATGCAATAAATGCAATCTCCTCTGCATTCAGTCCAGCTCAGTCCATGGCTTTCCAAAAGACGGGGTTGTAAGATTGGATTCATGGCTATTCACATATTTGGTGATTTTAGAGTGACCATTCCCTGACAGGGTGGCACATTATAATTTTTTTGTACCTCTGATTTTATTTTGGGACTATGTATACAACATAATCATGGAGAGAGAAGCTATTTCACATGTATTATTCAAGAGGATGGAAAGGCCAGACAGGCACGTGGGATTTTAAACTGTAAATGCTAGCTGGATTGAGTTGTAGTAGAATAACCTTGAGCAACATAGTGTGACTTGCGGTAGGAAGATGGTGAAGGCATATAAAGTCCATCTTGCCTGACCCAGTCTGGTTTTCCAGCTCATTTCCTTCAACTCTTCCCCAGCTCAATTCCCTGTGCAATCAGCGTGCAAGATTGGTCCATTTTCCCCAAATAAATAGTGAATTATCCCGCCTCTGAATTATTTCTGCTGCCTCAAATGCTCTTTCTGACTTTCCTGCCTGGTACAAGCCAACTCATTCTCTAAGGCATGGTTCCAATACGAGCTCTCTAAACTTTCCTGATCCCTGCCCCCTTGATCTTCGAGTAATAACTAATCCCTTTCTCCTCTGGGCTCTCTTACCACCTGCTTCTCCTTCTCTTGGAAGCTGTAGGATCGTAAGTACTTTCATGCACCTGACACACCCTCCAGTCTCCATGTATGTTTGACTTGGCAAGTTATTAGGCCTCATTCCACTCAACCTGCACATAATAAAACCTATATGGTAGGATTGTTGTGAAAATTATGAGCTACTGCGCGATTTGCTTAGCACAGCAATTGGCACATAATAAACACTCAGTAAATGTTAGCTGTTTTTGTTATGGATCCATGCTTTTAAGGCATTTTCTCCTACATATTTTTAGGTTCCATCATATAGACATAGTTAAGCAGAAACAGCAGGCAGACCGTCTGATCCCCCAAAGACTCAAAGTTCCAATCTTTCGTCATTTAGGAACGGTGGTAGACAATAGGAAAAAAATCTCACAAGGAGATCGATTTGACCTTAGTTGCACGTGCATATTGAGAAGTAGGAAAGCAGTTGCACTGGTATTAGAATCAGCTATGACCACTGATTTGATCTTGCACTTTGGAGGGTTGAAACATGGACCTTTCTGAGGCTTCGACTTAAGGAGCCACATTTTGTCCCGAGGCCACAAGGTTAGGCATTCCAAACTGTACACACTCAGCTGTTTGGGGTCCTTTCCGTAAGTAGCACAAAATAGCAGAAAGAGCCCTGGCGTAGGGTCTCATAGCTTCCGCCCTATGGATGTGTTGCTTTTGTATCCTTGCCACGACATGGTCTCTGCAATTCCGTTTTCTCATCTCTCTGATAGGCGCTTTTGTCACTTGCCTGCTACCTTCACAATTTTTACCACATCAGCATATTATAAACTTATTATTTGTCCTTCAACACATTCTTACTCTGAATGAATATATAAGGAAACTCCATATCATGACCTTAAATGCAAAACCATATAGAGAAGATGATTTAAAAATAAATGCAGTGAAGGCAAAGCAAATTATTATTTGTGTAAGTTACTATTATTAAAGTTTGATTTGATCCTATTACTTTCTCTGAGCCTGAGACCTGCTCTCCATTCGTTAGGTATTAGAGACTTGTCAAAGCCAGAGTGGGGCCACACTGAGTCTTTCTCTTTAAAATAAGCAGAAACATCACCGCAATCAGGTCTATAAATGTCAAATCTCTAGGTTGTACAGTTGAAACTAATATATATTGTAACTAATATAATATTGTCAACTGTAATTGAAAAATAAATTTTAAAAACCATAAGCTAAAAAAGATTTTAAAATAACAATAAAATAAAATAATCAGAAAGAGTGAAAGAAATATTGAATCCCCTTCTATGACTCACATTATTTAATGTTGTGCCCATTGGTTGGCATATCACCTGTAGATCACATCCCATGTTTGGGAAATACTTCATTGCCCAGAGTCAGTTCTATTCTGGTTGATAGTGAATCTAAAGATAAATAAACTGACCGAGGGCATTGCCTTTTGAGCAATGTAACTTACTGATAACTTAGCGTGTAGGCTCACTGTTTATAGACAATTCAGTTAGTTTTTATTAGCTCATTGTACCCAAGCATTCTATTTTTTCATCACATAACGAACACCTAAAAATACATTGCTTGTGAATCTTTCATTTTTGCTTTCTCATATTCATGATTCATCACCAAGTCTTTTCTCGTGTATTCATCCTCAATGTCATGAAAACCAATGAATATCCCCTTGTCCACTTTGCTACAATGCACTGTTTGCCTGCGTTTCAGTGTTTCCGTGCCGAGCCCTTGTGGGGCATCACTGAGTGCCTCATACTTCCAGCTCTGGCCCTCGCCACTCTCCGGTACTTTCTCTTTGCTGCTGCCGAAGTCTCTGGGTCTGAGCTCTGCCTCAGGTATGAGTAGGACGACTGGATAGCCACCTTCTCAGGGAATCTCACACTCCCACGTACATAGGAATCATCTGAGAACACTTTTTAAATGTGCAGATTTCTGCTCTCCCTGCTGCTCTCCTCAGCCTGCTGTCAGAGGTCTGCTGTGGACACTGGGAATCTGTATTTGTTGTAGGTACCCAAGATAATTCTGGTACACACAGTCTCTGACCACTTTGTGAAAGATGACTGCACTAGTGATTCTTCTTTTCTCCTCCTCCTTCCCTCTTCTTCCTCCTCTTCCTCCTCTTCCTCCTCCTCTTCCTCCTCCTCTCCCCGTCCTCCTCTTCCTCCTCTTTTTCCTCCACTTCCTCCTCCTCTTCCTCTTTCTCCTTCTTCTCCTCTTCCTCCTCCTCCTCTTCCTCCTTTTTCCTATTATTCTGGAAGACAGGTAATTTATTTCATCAACTGTTAATCCTAAATTTCATCACAGAACTCTTCCCACCACCCAAATGATTTCCATGTTTCCCAATGGACTGAATTCCTGGTTTGAGAAGCAGAATGCCTGGTTTATAGCACTGAATCCGCCCCTAGCCATCAATCAATTCATACCCCGACACTGACCTCCTTCCTCTTCTAAAATTGGAATAATATTCTGTACCCTTCTTCCTTAAAGATTTGTGTTGATGATTAAATGTGGAAAAAGATATAAAAAATGCTTCATAAATTGTAGAGGACTTCTACTAAAAAACTGTTAAAACAAGAAACTGCATTTTAAAATTTCTGTTAAAATATCGGAGATTCTTTTTTTAATGATGTTTTGCATCAGAGATTTTGAGCAACTCTGCCAATGTTTCTGATCAAGCATATGGTTGAGGAGAGATAGTTGTGATCTCGCTGCATTTTAAGTTGTGACATATCAGCCCCCTCCCCCACCATCCTACCCTACCCAGATACATTCAACAGTTTTGCAATGTAATTTCACAGATTCAGAAATTAAGGTTTTTCAGGATCTTGAATCCAAATCCAAATATCATCCCCCTTGTTTTTCCAGTGAAACCTCTTCCCTCCACACAGAATATAAAGTATCAGATACTAACAATAGAATATTAAAAGCCAAAATCGAAGCAATTACCCACAGCTTTGGAGAACAGTCCTACACACAGCTGGTGCCCAATCAGAAGGTCTGTATCTGTCACCCACCATCTCTGCTACTCATAGAATCAGAATGTCAGAGCTGCAAAGGATCTTATAGGTAATCCTCCTCCTCATTTAAAAAATGGGAAAGTGAGGCACAGGAAAGGGACAAAGTCATAAGAATCAGGCATGGATGGAGGCTCAAAAGGCATTAGAGCTCAGGTCCCTGTCCCCTGGTTGACTACTCACATGACAGCACTCAGCTGCTTCCTTTGCTAAGTTAGTAGGGTGACCTTGTAGTTGGAAGTGAAAGGGGCTCGCTGAGTGTTAAAGCCATGTCCACTGCGTGTGATCTATTGCACTGGAAGGAGGTCTTTTGGGGTGCAGCATATTGCACCATAATTTTGTATCTTGAACGAAGACCTAAAAGGCAGATGACTTTAAACTGCTAACTGTTAACAATGAGATCAGTACAATAGCATAAACTGAGACTGATGCGGGCCAACCAGAACGCAAGATCACCCTGTCATTGTTCTCAATGCCCCATTTGCCCTGCAAAGAGTGAGTTGGTTATGAGTCCTCCAAGGAGTTAGAGGGGGACCATTGTCCTTCTTTCTCCATGACTCTCGTCTTTGGCAAGGGCTTATATTGATGTATCCTGAATAAAACGGAATGACAGCAGGCATCCATCCAACAGTAATTCCACAGTAATCTCAGTCTCTACTTGAATTTCTGGAAAGACGGCATGAGAGAGCCAATACAATCTTTGGAAACATCTCTCAGAGGACCTCTTCCATTCTCCTCAACAGCTCTGGAGCCTTCCACACACCTAACTCTGTGGCTCTCTTTAGCTCCATCTTTCTGCCGTGTCTCAATCCTCTTTCCTCATTCTTTGTTACATTTATTCACCTAGCCTTTCTCTCTGACTCTGTCTTCCCTACTTTTCTCCCTCCTTTGCAGGTTTTTGTGTTGTTGTTGTTTTTTTCCTTTTCCATCTAGTCTCCCCAGTTCTGCATCGCAGAAAATATACATGCCACTTGGGAAAGATTCTCCTTTGGTGGGCGGAAGGGGATAGCGGGAGAGTATTGTGTTAGCACCCCAGTCACACTGTTTCAGTAAAAGGGGGAGCGACATCACACTGTAAGCTTCCCATAGGTAGAATAAATGAAATATGGACCCTTGTACATACTCCTTTTAACCTTGAGTCCATCATAGTGGGAGAGGGAAGTGTTAGAGACAGCAGTGCCTGAATACCAGACCTAGCAGGGGTAGTTCTCAGGAAGCTAAGTGACAGTATATCCAGACGGTGAAGAGCACAGACTTTGATATCAACAGTGACCTAAATAGAAGGTCTGATCCTGCCATTTATTAACTGAGTAAACTTGGACAAATCATCAAAACTCTCTGAAACTCAGTTTCCTTGTCTGTTAAATGGCTATAAAAATACACGTATTTATGCATATAACACACTTAGTCCAGTGCCTGGCACATAAGCACTGCCCTCGTGAGTGGTTGTTTTTATTGTTACCAATAATTATAACAGTAAGTACAATGCGAAGGGAATTTGGCTCATGAGAAATGAGAAACCCTTTCTATTCCTTCTTTTTCTCTCAATAAATATGTTCAATGAATAAGACAGATAAAAATGTTGTGGGGGGTATATAAAGACACAAGGCCTCATCTTGAGTTGTCTAGTGAGTTTATACTTGAAAATGGCACGTGGAGAATCTGGAAGAAGGAATGTATAACTAAGGATGAGTCAAAAGCTATGTTCAGAGCAAACAGCAAACCCAGAAATAGTTAGATCTCGTTATTTGGGGAAGAAATCTCGCATATTTTGCTGCACCAAGAATAATCTTCCAACCGGTAAAAAAAGAGAATATTATGGGGAAAAAGTTGCTGTCCGGGATTGATGGAAAACATTTAACTGTCGCTGAGCCGAGCTGTATTGTATCTCAGGGGATTAAAGGAACTGGTTGATAAAACCTCTGACTGGTGCTCTTTCGAGGATTAGGGAAATGATGGCAGCCCGGAGACCAGTAAACGTTGTCCCAGTTCTTAAAGAGAGACTAAACTAGACTCCGGAAACTATAGACTCATAGCTTGAAATACAACTTACCAAAATTCTAAGACAGTTATAACAGAAAAGATTTGTGAGCAAGAGTCAGTATTGTTTCATTAAAAAAATAATTCAGGCCAACTAATTTCATTATCTATTAGGACAGATTTACTGCTTGGCAGAGACATTTCAGCAAGGCATTGGGCAAAGCCTTCCGTGGGTAGGTCCATTCCAGGTACAGACTGTCACCTGTTTGCTGGGAAGGCAGTCTGTGGTGGTGTGCCATAATTCTCTGTGTTAGCCCCGTGCTAATCAACAGTTTTTATCTTGACTGAAGACCAAAGAGGCAGATGACGGTAAACTGAAAAATCTAGGCAGCAATGGATTATCTAACCTGTGTGCTTGTAAAATCCTTCAAGTCTACGTCTAGCTGGTGCTAAACAATCACATCTTGAATGTTGAAATTGCTACAATTTAGAATACTCTCAATTAACTAAAATGATACCAAGCCAGTAAAATGAAATTTAGCTGAAACAAATGTAATATGCCCTAGTTTGGCTCAAGTAAACAAACAAACAACATAAACTGCACCAATGTAGTGAAGAACCAACCACAGGAATTCACAACTATTTGTATCAAAAAAAGACAAGTTGGCAACAAACTCAATATAAGCCAATAGCATATTAGCATTGTCAGAAATGAACTTAATGTTGACAGTATTCATAGAAGTAAACTAAATCGATGATGAAAAGTGCATAATAGGTCAGGCTCACTGTGTAGATTTGTGTTCTTTCCTGGCACCCTACTTCAAGAGAGATAATCGTAATAAGGATTGTGTTCAGAGGACAGCACCCATTATGGGCAACTATCTGGAAACCATAATATATAATGAACTATTAAAGAAAATGGAAATGTGTTGCCTGGAGAGAGAAAACTTGGAGGATCTAATTAGTAGAGGGAAAAATTTTAAGTGGGCCTGGAGGGCACAGTAGTTCCACTAGGAAGGCAGATTTTGGCTGAACATTAATAATGAGCTCTTTCTAATAACAATAGCAAGCCCTTTCAATAAAGTTGCTGAAAAATAATATGGCCCGGCTGGTCATGGAGATTCTCAAGTAGAGTCTATACATCCACCCATCTGCTATACATCCACCCATCTGCGTGGCACAGGGCTTTTCTGCACTGGGTGGGCTCTTTCACGAGATCCTCTGTGACATCGCTCCAATACTGAGGTTCTATGATCTTCTCCCCTCTCCAGGGACGCAGTGGAGTGTGGTGGCCAATGGGAGAGTCAGTGCCACCCCCCAGCAACTTCTCCTTTGGTGGCTGCTCAGCCTAGTGACACTTAGGCCCCTGGGGCAGTGACTCAGAAGACAGCCATCCCTCCAAGAGAGGGCCAGGTCCTAAGCTGCTGTTTGTGCATGACTGCACCTGGTATTCTCTTCACTGGAGCATTCCATCCGTCGGGACAGGCACCATGCCCACCAGGGCTTTCCTCCGGGATTGCAGCAGGCGGCGTTTGTGAGAGTCAGGGGACAGGACAGCCCGGTTGTTCACTCGGGGTTCTCCTCCAGAGAGTCCTCCCATGAAGGGATGTTTCATTTCCCAGAACTCCCTCTTCCTGGCATCTCGCCCTTGCCTCACACTGTCTGTTGTTCCCAGTCTGTCCCCTTCCTGTGCCTAGTTGGTCTCACTCATGTTCCAAACAGGATCATTCACCATGTCCTATCTCAGTCATAGATGTCCCTAACTATGCCTTCTTTGCTGTGCCTCCTTACAGACACTGTCAAAACACATTCTCTTTGTCTTGGTCAGAGTCTTGTTCCAAAAGCACACATTTCTTGCTCGTTCACAGCTATGTTCAAACGACTCACTGTCTCATCTCTGTCCTGTTCTGTGCCTGACACTAGCATCCTTCCCTCCTGGTGTCTGGGTCCAAAGGTGTGTCTTTCTGACCAGCCCTTGTGTCAGTCACAGACTTCCACTGGCTGTTCCTTATATCCTTCTCTTCGGGACATGCTCCATTTATTTACCAAGGAAGAAACTGGGGCAAAGATATACCCGAGGAAAACGGTCTCTGCAGCAACCTTGGAGGGAAACAGAAGACAGACAGCTCCCTCCCAGCGCCATGGCCTCAGGCCCTTGTGTTCCGAGATGCCCTCCTTCCTCTTGAACTAGCACAGCATCTTCTTGTAGGGAGACTTGGGCAGGGCCAGCGCCATCGTAGTGTTTATGAAAAGACTTCGGAATCTTTCCCATGAGCTTGTGGTGAGGACCACTGTACCAGTTTATAATCCTGGAATCAGGCCCTGTCGCTCCCAAAGGAGAGAACTGTTGAGAGCTCACAGTGCCGAGACCTGTCACTCACTGCAGTCCCCCGGTGGAGGAGGTAGGACCAAGCAGTACTGGGGCTGGAAAACTTGGAGGACCCGAATTCTAGCCCTGGCTCTACGCCTAACATGCTGTGAAATCTTGATCCAGCCCTTCCCTCCCTGTACCCCACTTTCTACCTATGTCAACTGAAGTTTAGACTAGGGGATCTCTAAGATTCCTCTCCGTTTCCAGGACAATGGGATGCTGCTGCAGCTGTCTGCTACCTCGAAAAGCCATGGCCAGCCTGCCTTTTGACTGTTTCAAAGAAACTAGCTGCCTCATTTGGGCCTTCTAGACCCTTGACCTTGCCAGCTTTGCCCCTCAGATTAACCTGGATATCCTTCATTCAAAGCTGAGTCCACGGCTCTTGTGGGTTGCCCGAGTGAAGAGCCCAGGGAAGGAAACACCATCACCTCGCAGAACCATGGGAGGTTTTCACTTTGATCTTGGCTGTGATTTGATAGCATCTCAGGACTTTCTCATACTCACTTTGTTCCCGCTGCTTAAGAAATATCAGCTGCCATTTCTGTTGATGTTTACTTTAGTTCTGGAATCAAACCAGACGGGAAAGAGACTTTGGAATGAGGAAGAAAAGATTGCCCAGAAACCAGCCAAATGCAAAAAAAAAAAAAAAAAAAAAAAAAAAAGCCCACAAAAAATCCTCTGTCCTGTGAAGACTTAATTTACTGGAGAGAAAGTCATGCCTTAGGGAAGGGTAAAAGCCTTTAAAGATTAATGTTATGTAGAACTCCTGAATGCTATTGAGAAATACTGCAGCACGCCGAAATGCTTCAGAAGCCTGGGGCCCTCGCTGGTCAGTGGAGCAGATTCAACCAGGGAGCTGTTCTCCTCAAACATGAAGAAAGTTTATTTTAGTCCTACCTTGCACCTTCACTCTGGCAGGACCAATCCCCTTTGCTTTTTCAAGTCACCATCCTCTGCCACTATTAGATTGGGGCTTGGCAGGCATCCACCATTTTAAGGATGATCCTTTTCTAATACAAAAGAGGGAGCAGCAAGGTTCTGAGTCCCAAAGCCACGAATGTGGCGATGAGACCCAAACTACCTACTCTGATGGCTGCCCATGCTGCCCACTGCCTTTGTGCGCATGCGGTCGGGGTGGGGGCAGCAGAGAAGCAGCATGTGCACTGAGCGGATGGCTGACTTATTGTGTGACCCTCAAGTAACAGCGGGACCTCTCTGGCCTCTGAGAGACTCTCTCCTGTCTGCTTCACAAAGCTGTAGCAGCAATAAATGATTTTCGTGAAAACGTTCTGTAAATCATAAAATGCCCTTCTGTATGTTTATTATTACTTTGGCTTGCTTTGGATGCACTAAGAATTTCTTCACCAAGAAGAGGTGAACCAGCTTAGAGAATGAGCTTTCTATGTTGAAAAACAATGCCGAGGGAACACCTTTTGGGGGTCCACTCTTCCAAATCCATTCTCCTCATTTGGTGACTCCAGGTTGTGCAACACACACAAAACAACCTTGCAAATTTATACATTACAAACCCTCTTGTTTGAAGGGCTTTTGTTGGTCTTGAAGTAAAGGAGTGGGGAGAGAGAAAAGGGGACTACTTCTGGTAAGAATGAGTCTAACTTCATGTAACTTCAAAGTCACATGGAATAAATTCAAATGCCTTTTTTGCCATGTAAACACTTATTTGGAGAAAAAGGGTCATCAAAATTATCCCTACCCTGTAAATTCAACATATATATAAATTCCATGAAAAAAACCTCAAACTTGGACCAAACTATGATGAATGACCAGCTGACAAGAATGTTGTGAGTCTGCTAAGATACTGTATGAAATAACATTTGAGATTTTTTCCTAATCTGACAGTCTATGTAAATGTTAATTATAGTTTAATGTTATTTAGCTAGCACCTTATTTTGTTTACATTTTTAATAAAGTAGAATTACAAGTGGGGCCACTTGTACAGGTTATAACGCACTGAGTCCCCTTGTGTAATCAGCGTGTAAAGGACATATGTTCCCATTATATAGAACATGGAACTTAATTATATAATTCAAAGGATTACACATTTTAATAATGGTTGTTATGTTTGGTTTTATACAATTGTTAGTTATACCTATGATTTATTTGAAGCTTAAGCTTTGAAGGTACTAAGATCCTCGATTCTAATTTGTTTCTATGAAAAGCCCCCTTGGCTTTATGGTAATATACTTTTTTGATACAGTTCCCAGTAATGTGTTCTGGGGAAAACAGGAGCCTACATAGACTTGTGTTTTTTTTAATTGATAAATTCTATTTATTGATAAACATTGATAAATTACACGTATGTTTGTATTTGTGCATTCTGTACATGTTTATATAAATTATATATTGAGGGAAATCTTACGTCTTAAAACTAATAACTGAACTTTGAATACACAATAAAAAATTAATGACATGCCTCAGTTCTGTGGAGCCGGTCTGAACCTCCGTAGCCCAACCCATCTCAGAAGCTCTGGGTGTTTGAAGCTGGAGAAGACGCTGTCTCCAGTCTCAGGTTCTCCTCAAGGTAAAGTCAGAAGCCCAGGACCCCTAGAAAGTGTGATTCTGTCTGTCTGTCTGTCTGTCTGCCACCTTCATCAAGGCCTCAAGCACTGGGATGCATCTCTCTGACATGGTCATCCCAAGAACGGGGGTGGGGGAGGATCCAGCCCAGCCATTCTCGGGGCACATACCATAGGAGCCGTTTAAGGCAACATGGCAGCTGTACATCCACAGGTCTTGGATTGAGGTTATTAAGCCTGTGCCTCTTTGCTGAAACTTTTTTTGGTGTTATGAGCCACCCAGGAGCCTGGAATCCAGCTGCCTTGCCCTGGAGCCCCTGGGGTGTTAGACCTAGGGCACATGTCAATGAAATTCAAGCCCCGTCACTTTTGAGTATGGGGCAGTGGAAAGAACCTCCCGTTGGCAATTAGTATTTGTCCCAGCTGCTCTGTTTAAGCCTTGGGACCTCCGTCATCTCACATATAAAATGCCGGGGGTAGACAAGAATTAGGTCATCAAATCAGAAGCCTTTCTTCATACGCAAATTTACCTGGATCCCCGTTGAACGTGGGCCGAAATAGGATGGGGAACAACTGGGTCTGGATCCTCCATCTCTGCTCATCCAACCCTGATAGGAGCCTTCTTGGCAGCTTAAGACCCTAAATAGCCGGACTAGGCAACTCCTCTAAAAGTCTGCGATGGTACTTGGTTTTCCCTCCTCCTTAGCTTTTCTAAAGAATTCGTAAGACCTCTGTGAGCTATTGCTCCAGATGCCTTTCCTCCGAATCACACATAGCCACTTTTTTATCTGAAACACACCTATCCACCTCTTCCTCTATACAAAAATAAATAAATAAAAATAAAAGGCCCCATCTCCTGAAAGTTCTATTCTAGAATAACGTCCTGAGCCTTCACCTCCTGTGAAGCATCCACTGTGTCCAGGCAGAGAACTAGACCTCAGAAACTCAACCAACCTAGCCTGGGGCGACTGTCCCCTTTCTTGCTTTCTTTCCCAATTGTCTTTCTTCACTTTAGAGCAGCCATTCTCCCAACCCATCCAAGGAGGAAAACCTAACATTGATTTAGTACTTACCATGTGTTAGATAGTTTTTGTTTGTTACATAGTTTCCTTTTATCAACAGCACTACCTTAGTGTTCAGAGAAACAGGTATTTTTTGGACATCTACTATGTGTCAGGGTCTGTTACCCGAGGTTAATTAATAAATAATATTGATAAAGTCACCAGAAAATAAACAAGGAGACATATACACATGAATCTGACAAGTTTAGATACTCACAAGTGCTATAAAGACCATGAAAAATGGAGATGGGGCTGGGGCGTGTATGTTATCTGGGGTATTCAGGGAAAACTTCATGGAGTGTGGTCAGCCCTGTGACCTGGGACAAAAATGCTGGAGAGGAGTCAGTCATGTGTTTATTTGGGAGGAATATGATATCAGTCAAAGGGAACAGCACACACAAGACGCTGAGGCAGAAGTGAGTATTGATATGTGTGGCTGGTGCTCAGACAATATGAGGAAAGGGGTAGGAGAAGGGCTCCAAGAAGTAATAAAAACTAATGATAATTCGGTTACATACCACTGGTTAGTTACTTCCTACCTGCCGGGGTTGGTGGGAAGCATTCTAGATGAAACCCTACAAGGTAAGTGTCATTTTCCCACTGTGTAGATGAGGAAACTGAGCTGTACCTCAGAGAAGTGAACCTGGAATTTCCCCAAGGACACAGAGATTACTTGGAGCTGGAAATGGAACCCAGACCTTGCCATGCCTAGCCCTTCTCCCCTGCACATAACTTGCTGAGGGGACCTGATCCCCCTGAGGCCTGTTCTCTTTAGCAGCAAGAACCATCCTTGAAACAGATGAGTTCTCTTCTTGTACATCTTTCCTCCTTTGCCTCCCTTCTTTCTCCATGGAGTCTTGGCTGTCCGAAAACAAATAAAGATGCCTTTAAACAGTGGTTCATCGATTTTAAATAAGCTCGTTCCAAATAGCATCTAATTAGAAGTCAAAAGCCAGTTTTTGACCAGCCAGAAAGTGGTCTGCTATTAAAATTGTTCATTTTATCAGAAATAAGAGGTAATACAATCTGGTTGTATTTATAATGAGTAGATTTTTCTCATGTCATTTTCCCAATCAAAACCCCTAAGAGATTCTTCATTGCCCACCAAATTCTGGGCTCTCCATAGTTTTCCTAAGTCTACGGTTTACAGTTTTGCCTGCAAAACTCTCTATCTCTGCAAAGCAAACAATATGCTCCAGACTGCACTCTCTCTTCGCATTTTCACCTTTGGTCTATTGGTCCTGCTCTCTTCCCTTTGGACGCACATCTCCCAGCATCTCTTCAGAGTCCATCTCAAATGCCACCTTCTACCTGAAGCCTTTTCCAGCCTCCAGGGCAGCATGAGGGTTTTTGACCTATTCCAATCCCCGAAACACTTTATTTGTCCTCTCTTAACATTTGGCTCTGCTTTCCAGTGCGGTTCATTAATCATGCCCTTTCTGAGCTTCCCTACCAGATTTTGAGTGCCTTGAGGACAGCCAGCTCTTATTGGTCATCTATTTTTTTTTTTTTTAAATCTCATGCCCAACTCAGGTTTTTGTGTGCTGGAAATAATTCATTGAATTTACTTCTTTGGAAGAATTTGTAGCTTTTCATTGTTTACAAGTGTCCCCACTGCACCATCCCACTTGGCTCTTTCAGCCCCCAAATCACACTGCTGCTCTGGCATTTAATACTCCACCCACTGCAAAAGCTGCAGCCTTCTGATAAGAGGGAAACCCTTCTGTGACAGTTTTGAATAAAATCAAGATGCTGATCATATTTCTTGCAAGTAGCAAAAGGATTAGAATTTTAAAATACCATGATTTTCCTAATTCATGGCAAGCTTTTCCTTTTTTTCTTTTGGTTCATGATTATTGAAAAGAACTTAAGCTTTAGAAGGTTTGTATTTATAGAATGTCATGGTGAATCAAACTGACGTTGCGTGAGTACTTGACATTGTATGACCCTAGAGAACATTAGGCATGTTGTCACCAATAATGGCATTTATTGAGACAGAACAGAGCACAGAGTGAATGAACGGTGGGACAAGGCCAGGGATGTGGAATGGGCACAGTGAGAGTTGCTCAGGCCACAGTGTGATAGACAATGTTTGAAAAATATGTCCTTTCCCCCGACATGCTTATTAACTTGCTGTATGACTTTGTTGCATGTCCCTGCCCCTTTCTGGCTTAAGTTCTGCCATCTATAAATTGAGAAGCTTTCTGTGGTTAAAAGCTTGCTTGGGCTTTGTCATTAGGGAGACATGCCTTTAGATTCAGGCTCTACCAATTACTGATTGTGTGTGACTTTGGGCACGCTCCTGACTAGCTGAGCCTGAGGTTCTTCTTAGCATGGGGGTAACATCCCCCAGAGTATGCTTGTGAGGCTTCCGTGGGTTAAAGCCTGTAAATAGTGGAGCACAGTCCCTGGCATACAGTAGGCACTCATTGAAGTGTAGCTTCACTAGTATCACTCTGGATTGTATGGCATTTGAAGTTCCGAAGCTGCATGTAGAGTCATATGGAAAGGGTGCTGAGGAGCCAGGGGTGGAGAATGGTGAAGCTGGCAGGCAGTGGTTATTTCTTTCCCAGTTCTGTGCTCTGGGAAGGGGCCGCTATGAACACTACTCAGGAGAAGATGGAGATAGTAGGGATTTGGTTACGGCGTCAGAGAAGAGATATATGATAAGCATGGACCGGAAATGGAGTTTCATTGTCATTCAGTGTCTTGTTATGGGACACCTAAAATGTGTCTTTATTGTCTCTAATTCATGAGTTTCCTAAGCAATAGTCACACTTCATTTTCTAAGAGGGTAAATGGACATAACTTTATTGAATACCTAAGATCTGTCAGTACTACCTTGACACTTTACATATCCTAAAACATGTAATCCTCCAAAAAAGTATTGATTGGATTGAATGCTAGCTTCCCAACTTGCTAGCTGTGTTTCCTTGGGCAAGTTAATTAACTTCTCTGAGCCACAGTTTCTTCATGAGTAATTAGAGGTGTGTGATTTAAATAAAATTGTGTATATGATAGCAAATAGAACATCACCAGGGAAATAATTGGGAGTATTTATTTATTTATTTATTTATTTGGTTATTTTATATAATAACCCCCATGTTGTGGATAAGTAAAATGAAGTGTAAGGAGACAGAGTTTCTGAACCAAAGTCATGCAAGTAATAATGAGCAGAGCCTGGATACAAACTTAGTGTTGCCTGTCTTGAGAATCCGTACTCTATTTTTCTGCCTGTGTAGAAGGTAAGAGACAGAAGCAATACCATCAAATTTTGAAGAGCTACTCTCTCTGAAATCAGAAGACATTTTCTAACATGTATGAGTGAGTGTCCTGGTAGCCTGGATGGGTAGTCATTTCAACTGGTCTGGAGCCTTGGATGAAAGGTCAGACATTATCTGTGTTTGAAAAAACTTGGTTGAGGTCAGATAATTTAATTTCAATCGAGTCTTTTTCAGTATTGAATACCATTAGGAGGTTTCGTCGTTTCATTCCAGCCTTGGTCCCCTAAATTGGCATGGTAATCATTAGTATATGGTCTTCTTGTCAACAGGGTCCAAATGGGGACCCATATGCCACTGCTTAATAATGAAATTCTTGGCCAGAACACAGCCCAGCCCACCCTCCACCCCGCATTCTTTCCCCAAAGCCTTATACCAATCTCTCTTTATCATCCTTAGGGACTTGCCATGGAGGAGACTGTGAGTCATCCATTACTAAAGCTTTGTGAAAGGGAAGTAGAGCCAGGGTTTCATAATTTCAAGTGAAAAGCTCCTGGCTGGCTGAACCAAGGCACCATTTCTGGCGGGACCTTTTGTCCCATCCAGCCAGAGAGTGGGCAGTTGATCAAGGGGATGTGAGTCAATGGAAGAAACCAGGAAAGAGTAGTCTTATCAGGGTCACCCTTATTATTGCATCTCCTCTCCTCAACACAAAGCCTTCCGGAAACATTGAGCTCATAAAAGTAAAAGGCCAAAGTCATTCCAGAATTCTGTCTCATCTAATAGTAGCCCTCTCAGTGGAGAGCAGTCTCTGTTTATTTTCTAATTTCCGGGTATTTATTTGCTATTCAAACCTTCCTATTGCAGATGATGGTTTCACTTGTGGTAGTCTGTAGGATGGGGAAAATAAAAACAAAACATGAATTCTGATTCCACCTTGAATTCTGCCCTCACCAACTGGGTGACTTCTGGCAAGCCAGTTGGAAACCCTTTGGGTTTCAAATTTCTCATGCAAAAAAAAAAAAGAAAGAAAGAAAGAAAGAAAAATTCCCTCACCTACCTCACATACCAAATTTTATTTATTCACTTGGCAAAAGTTTTTGTGCTGCCAGAGGAGAGATAAATATAAATTAATAAATAAACATTCATTGGCCTTTTGTGGCTTCCACATTAATAGGTTAATTAAGACAGTTTTCTAAAATGTGTAGGACTGGGCAACAAATGCAAAATATCTCCATTACTACTACTATTATTATAATCGTTATTATTAGTTTGTCCAGATGGGAAGTCATCTCTGATTTCTTTACCTTCTGTCTGCTTACATTTAGTCTCCAAATTCTCTTCCTTTGAAAAGACCTATATCTAGTCTTTCCAGTTTCACTGGCACCTCTTTAGAGCTTATTCCCTATTACCTGATACTATATAACTACCACTATCTTCTAATTCTTTTTTCTTTACATCTATATTGGTTCATCTATTTTTAAAATCACACATATACACGTGACAACTAACAAAAAGAAAAAGTAGAGTAACACCCCCTTAAAATTTTCCATATGCTAAAAATTTTCCATGTTCAACTACGCTACTCAAAAACTTAAAGTGGTCTCCAGTTGCTCATTGATATGTCATCCACACCCACAATACAATGACCAACTCAGAGTAGAATGAGTAAAAATGGGCCAAGTCCCACTTCCTTTTCCAGCTGTCAGGTCCATATGGGACTTCTCCCTGCTTGCTGTGGTCCACTATGCTTTTCTCCCACCACTTGCCTGTTAAAACCAAGGCCTAGTTCATGGACAACCTTGTCTGTGAAGCCTAATCCAGCCCACCCTGGTCTAGGTCCACAGGACCTACTTCTTTGGGGTCACAATCATAATCTCCAAGGAAGGGTGCTGTCAGGCCCACACACAAAAGAGAAATACCCAAACTAGCTATCTTAGCATGAAGCTACCACCACAACCAACAGTACAAAGTGAAAACACCCTCTAATTGACAAAGACCAATGAGTTCATATAGATAGAATATCTCAAGAGATAACTGAATGAAACAGCCTTATTAGTCATGCCAGGAATGTAAAGAATAATTGTTATCAATTTCATCATTAACCTCATCTCCATTCAAACTTTTATTAAACAGCCACTGTATGCCAGGCATTATGCTAGGTGCTAATAATGCAAAAAGAGAAAATTAGCCTCGAGGCTTATTACAGTAGTCTCTGTGGGCCTGACCTTGGAGCTGAAGATAGAATGGAAGAGACTCTTGCTGCATTCTGTGGCTGCTTTTACCCTGCTGGCTTCCCTGAGTGCTGGTCACTGCAGCCAGCCTGGACTGGTGATAAATCTTCTGGGTGGTTGTGCAGACCAGACACCTGTGCCAGAAGGGAACTGGCAAGTAGCTGTGGGACCCTAAGTGGGTATCCTGAGGGTATAAGGAAACATCATACTGACGAGGGCATCTGGAAAACTTAACACTGATCATTGCACACCAGCAAGTTTCTTCTTTCCCTTTTCCTCATCAGGGATAAACTGCACTGTAACAATTTTATTGTAGCTCTAACATTTGGGACATAATAAAACTCTGAGAGCCTGATAAAATCTAGGGCCTTTTCTCTAAGAATCTGACATAGGCACAGAATTTTTGAATACATTTCTAAGAAGTTCATTGACTCCCTGAAGTAAAAACCCATGATTAGACTGTATTAGTGGATACGACAATATTGACTTGATGAAGTCACAGAGTTCTTTCTATTGTCCTGCCTCTGGTTAGTGATGTATTTGTGTCAAAGTCATGCATACAGTCTCCAAGTGCCATTTCTGTCAACAGAATGATTCATTGTAGAGATTACATTTCTTCACATAACATCTTTCTTTTTTCCAAATAGCTCTATGGAAATTATCTCATAAATTGTAACAGATTTCCTATGAGCTACATAAAGGAATATGTCATTGCTTTCACTTATAGACCCAAATGCAAGGTCTAGAAGAATGTGAGAAAATAGCTGAGATTTTGGTGAATCACTGAATCCAGTCAGAAATCAGAATTGTTTCCACAGAGATTTATGGCATACCTACTATGTGCCAGGCACTGTCAAATCTCGGCTGCTGTCTTGTCTGCAAGTTTGTTGCAAGAGGAAGAAGGTTTTTCTCTTTGGAAATTGACTGGGCTGAGCACAGTCTCCCTAACTTAGTGCTAATATCGTACATTTTAACAGCATACACAAAAGCACTAGGGTTTGCATTGACAGAGTTTCTGGAAGCAGACAAAACTGGAGTAAAATCCTGATTTCAATGAAGCTCTTGAGCTTCAGTTTCCTTATCTAGAAAACCGAAATTATTTCTAGAACAAGGGTCAGCAAACTACTGTCCAGCCATCGGACTATTTCTATGTGACCCTTGAGCTAAGAGTGGTTTTCACATTTGTAAAGGATTGTAAAAACAAGCAAAAATCGTCAATAACAAAAAACTAAACAGAAAGAAGGAGAATAAGAAGGAAGAGAAGGGAGAGGAGGAGGGGAAGAGGGAGGAGGCGGAGGGAAAGGGGGAGGAAGAGGAGAGATGCAACAGCACCTGGATGTAGCTCCCAAAACCTAAACGTCTAGCCCTTTAGAGAAAATGTTTGCAGACTCCTGTTCTAGATTCAGAATATTTGAATCCTTGTGGCCTCTTACCAGCAGTATGATCTTGAACAAATTAGCCAACTTCCGTAATCTCATTTTTCTCATATGTCAAGTAGACGATCCTAGGCTTTATTCCCCATGATGTAAGGATTACCTATGTTCATGCGTAAAATGTGAAGGCTAGGGTATAGGGTAAATGCTGAAGGAATGTTACTATTGTTATTAGTGTTATCGTTACCATCATCACCAGTTCTTTCGAGGATGTTTGTGAGTATTAAATGAGATAATGTCCGTGAAACACACAGTATGGTGCCCTTGCCATGGAGGCACTCAATAAATGTCTGCTAACCTCGTTATTATCACCACCACCCTCATCATTCTAGTTTCCAAAGCTCTTTCACATCCTCTCATGAGAAGCTCCCACAACCCAGTGGTTGTGACGATCTTCCTCTAATAAAATGAGAAACTGAAGCTCAGAGAAGTGAAGGGCTAGACGCTGAGCCAGGACGAGGCAGAATATAGACTAGCGCTCGATTTTGTGTTCTGTGCATCCTCGTTCCACACCAGGTGGCCTCGCCATGAAAACATCTGAGGATCTGTTGTTTGTTAGTTTTCTCCAAATGATAGACTTTGAGTCCTGGGAGCCTGACAAGGCAGGCAAACACGACTGTGTTCTTCCCTGGCAAGGCTCTGCAGACAGGAAGCTGGGATAATTGGATTCCAGCCATTCGATCTTAGGACTGCATTTGTAACCAGCCAACTGCTGATGACCAAGCCTAATGGAAAAAGCCCTGACCAAACAAACACAAGCCTCCCACAGCACCTCATTGTTTATGCTGCAGAGAGTGAAATTCATCAACAGCAGCCAACACCCTTCTAACAGTTCCTATCCAAGACAAAGATGGCTTCAGAATGTGCCAGACCTTAGTCTGCCACTGGGGACAAGCAGAGAGCAGTACCTGGAGTAGGGATGTGTGAGGTGAGGGGCCAGGACATTTTTGACAGCAGAGCGGGTGGTGTGCTCTGATCAGAACTGCATTTTATTTGGTCTTGGCCAAAGGCTAAAACATATTTGAGCAAAATGTGCACTCAGGGTGATATTTAAAGCAAGTTGTTAAGATCATAGTGGTACAGCCTTTGAGTGTGTTGATGACTATAAAAATAGGTAACGTTTCAATGTTTGCTCGCGTAAAGAGTCCCTGCCATTTCCTACCAACTTTGGCTTAAACCAACTTTAGCTTAGATTGCTTTTAAGATAGTAGATTCCAATAGACTCTGTTGTTGAGCTATGTAAAGTTGTTTTTCCTAATATTGTTGCTGCAAAAATAATAAAAATTACCCCCAAAGGAGCTTCAGCATTGCCCCTGATGTATTAGGCAGAATAAATGGAAGTACACTTTGTAGGTAGTGATTTGTCATACTGGGAGAAGCTAATAATCTGCCTCTAATTATGGCAGTAAGCTGTGATTTGTTCCTCAACTGTTGTCCAGGAGATGTAGAGCTCTCATTCCGAGGAAGAGAACGAGATGACCTCCCTGCCCAGGGAAGACACCCCTGTAGTTCCCTGTCTTGGGCCAGATGTAGTCTTCTCTTCTGAGCCTATGGCAAATGATTGTAAAGTGTTAACTCAATATTGTGGATAAGAGCCTATTAAGTAGCCAAGAGTTCTTCCCATAGTAACTAGAGTGGAGCTAATCAGAAAAGCCCGGGTTCTTGGAATGTCAAAGCAGGTTGCCGGAGCCATCCAGGTGTTTGAAGCACTCCGGGCCTTTATTCTATAGAGCCCAGCTCTCTGCCTGGCCTCTCCCCTCTGCCTGCCACCAAGCCTTATCTTCTCAGCTTTGAGTTTTCCTAACACCTGCTGCCAGGCAGTTAGCTAACCATCAACCAATCCCTGGCGTATCATATCACCATCCAAACACTGCCAAGGCGGCCTGCATTGTGCGGCTTCCTGGGTCTGTGACCTACACCAGCTCTGTCCCAAGCTGCTAGGCTGAGGCCTTGCCTGGAGCAAACATGTTTGAACTTCAGGAAGGTAAAGCTGACCATTTTGCATGGTCCAGTGTGATCACTGAAAGTCTTCTACATTGTCCGGGCAGGGCAAGGGGATGGGTGACTTCTTTTCCATTCAAACGTTCACAATGCCATTCTTAGGGGTTTGTAGTGAGTAAAAATAAAATAATGTCAAAGAGCTTTTTAGATGATGGTCTACAGTACAAATGTAAGAAACAGTCTCTGTATATAAAAAACATAATTTCAACTGGGTATGGTTTTACATGATCACTCTCGCCAGTGAAAACGCAAAAAGCCAAAAGTCAGATGAAAACTATCCTGGGCTGGCCCGGTGGCTCAGGCGGTTGGAGCTCCATGCTCCTAACTCCGAAGGCTGCCGGTTCAATTCCCACATGGGCCAGTGGGCTCTCAACCACAAGGTTGCCAGTTCAACTCCTCGACTCCCGCAAGGGATGGTGGGCTGTGCCCCCCGCAACTAGCAGTGGCAACTGGACCTGGAGCTGAGCTGCAACCCTCCACAATTAAGACTGAAAGGACAACAACTTGAAGCTGAATGGCACCCTCCACAACTAAGATCGAAAAGACAACAACTTGACTTGGAAAAAAGGCCTGGAAGTACACACTGTTCCCCAATAAAGTTTTGTTCCCCTTCCCCAATATAATCTTTAAAAAATAATAAAAACAAAAGAAAACTATCCTGTTAATTCAGCAAGGTTGGCATGGATAGGGGACAGTTGATAAAGTGTTTAAAACAAATTTTTAAATTTCTGAAAATCTAAATTTTTATTTTATATTAGTGTGTTAAATTTTATCTTAACATTACTTCAATGTGTAACATTAGTCATAGCTCCCACTTTTAAGTGTAGTGCAGTGCAAAAAAGAAGTATTTGTAAGAATTATATCTTCTTCTGAGATTTTCATAAGGAAAAGTTGTGGTTTTTTTGCCAGAATTTGCTCACTACTTTCAGACATGTCTATAACTTACCTACACATTGCACTCTCAAGAGTTCACTCATTAGACACATTATGTGTTGCATCCAAGAAAAACAATATTGTTACTTGCATTTAAAAGGAAATGTATAAACAAATGTGTAAGAATAGTTAAATTTTTAATTAAATATTAAGTGTTATAAAAGAACATCTGTGTGATTGTGTGTGAATCTATATCTATATGTACCCATAGATATATTAATATATACACACACACCAAGTATTAGTTATTCTATATGTAACATGTTTAATAGTTTACAATTGTATTATCCCATGTGTAATCCTAGCCCCACAGGAATACTCGAAACCACTGAATTGTGGAAAACCCAGAGCAAAGGAGTCATTTCAGCTCCTCTTGTGCCAACATGCAACATGGCTCCTAGTGTTGGAGTGGCTGGGTCCTGATTGTCTGATTTCCAGGAAAGCATGTCATGCAAAGAGATCCCCAGATATTTAAATCTTTAACTGATTATTTATAGCCCACTGAAAGTTTCTGAGTTTCTTTCTTAAATTTCCAGGCCAGCATATGAATTATTGAAATTGGCAATATTCACAGAATATATGTCATGTTCAGAAGGTAACCTTTAGAGAGCTCTGTCAGTGAAGGATATACACCAAGGCATAGCATTGGACTATGAAGCACTAGAAAGAACCAGTTGAAGGAAGAAAACGTTGGGGGTCCAATTCCCCATTTAACATAAAGTTTGCCTGGAGTTTTACCAGCTAGCGTTTAATGAGCGCGTGCACGCCAGGCACAATGAGGGCATGGTGAGTGTGCCCTGCTCCAGTTAACGCTCACCCAAACTCGCTCAGGGAGCTACTGTTCTTATTCCTATGTTATTGATGAAGAAGGTGGGTCGTGGGAGGTCCAAGGTTGTCAGGCTACCAAGTAATGAAACTGCAACTAGAATACTGGACATGACATTGGACTCTCCACCACTATTACCATGTTTCGCCGAAAATAAGACCTAGCCGGATCATCAGCTCTAATGCATCCTTTGGAACAAAAATTAATTGAAGACCTGGTCTTATTTTAATATGAGACCCAGTCTTATATAATATAGCATAACATAGCATAACATAACATAACACCAGGTCTTATATAATATAATATAAGACCGGGTCTCATATTAATTTTTGCTCCAAAAGACGCATTAGAGCTGATGGTCTGGCTTGGTCTTATTTTCGGGGAAACACAATACCTGGCTAACGGTCAATAAAATACCTAACTGCGCTAGATGAATAAGTCATGATTTCTACCTGCAAGAAGCTTGTAGTTTTTTCTGGAAACATGCTATTTAAATTCATGTACAGGTTGCATTTAACACACTCCATCAAGGGCTATCCCAAGGCTGCTTATATTGCCAAATAAATTATAGAAGCAGAAAGTGCTACGCATGCGTAAAAGAGGAAAAGGGAATATCACATTGAGGTGGTCTGAGATGGCTGTATAGAGGAAGTGGCCATATATACCCAACGATATTTCAAAGATTCTTCAACATAGACGTTTCATAGATTAGCTAAAGAAGGGAGAAGAGGGCCAAAAAACAAAAGTATGGTCTGTGCTTTTTAACCTTATGGTGAATTATTTTAATCATATTGCCCTTTAAAATCCTAATTCCAAGGTCCTGGCTTTCTGCCTGGCCTCTTGCTTCATCTGAAGTGGAAATTAATGTCTTGATGAGGGAAGAAGTGGGCAGATTTAGGAGAGCTTTTTAGAACCGGGAGCCATGAAGGTGTGGAGAGGATATTTGGATGGGGTTTCCTAATACCGCGAGGGTTTAGGGTATCTCTGGGAAATATAAGGGAGCTATGGATGACTTTTCCCTCTTAGAAAGGGACTCAAAGCTCAAGAAGTAAAGAGCCTCATTGCTTGCCTGGTCCAGAATCTGCCTGGGGAGTGGGGGACACAGGAAGCTAAGGCTTTTAGAAGCGAGGATCTGAGAATCATGATGCTCAGAGTTTAAGGTGTGTGCTTCTGAGTCAGAGGGCCTCCTGGGGTCAAGTGTGTGATGGTGTCCCTTCCAGATAACTAGGTTAACTTGATCACACTGCCTCTAAGCCTTACGTTCCTCATCAGAAAATGGGGGTTAATAGTACCTACCCCACAAGGTTGACGTGAGTATTATCGGGGATATTGTATATGGGAATGTTATATGGAATACCTCATATAAGGAGAGCAGGATGGGACCTGGCTAGCGATGCAAAGAGGAAGGGGAGGAGAGTGGCTTTCTGTGCATGTTTTGTCCACGGCGCCATGAAAGGTAACTCAGAACAGTTGCCTTACATTCTGACTTAGCTGCTAACCAGCTTGGTGCCCTGGGACAGATACTTTCCTCTGTGTGCCTGTTTCCTTTCTTGATAAATTAAGGTAGTACCTGCACTGTGAATCGGCCAGGTTATTGTGAGACTCAAATGAGATACTAGCTGTAAAAAGTGCTTTTTATTTTTTTAAGTATATATTTAATCAGTGTAAATAAATTATGATACATTTGTTTTATTGGTTAGAATTCTTTGGTTCCTGAAAACTAAAGATTGAGATTGGAAATGAGACCAGCCTGAGTTTGAATTCAGATTCTGTCATTCGGTAGAATTGGAACAAGATTTAACATGTCTATGCCCGTTTTGTTACATGTAAGACGTGGACAATAATGCATATGTTTTAGGGGTTTAGTGATGATTCAACATATACATCAAATGTCTTTGTAGACGTAAGGTGTGGTATAATCATATGGTACAATAGTTATGCTGTCATCCTTATCCCCGCCCCAAGTAAGGAACTTTGAGGCTACTAGAATGCTCCGTTAGGCTGAGATCACCTGTCCACTAACCTCGGTGTTTTCTTTCTTTTTTTCTTTCTCCACTTCTGCTTGGCTCTCCCTCATCTGTGGCTGTTTTCTGTTTCAACTAAAAGTGGCTGTTCCTCTGTCTCCAGCTTCCTCCTGCTCTTCTGCAATAGACCAGTTCCTGTCTAACTCTGAGCGTATTCTGTAAGTCTGTCACTGCATTGTGAGTCTGTCTGTGTTTGTCAGCTCACATCTTCCTATGAAATGTCCTTGGATGCTGCACATTCTTTTGTCCTCACCGGACCAGGTTGAGTCCAATGAGTATATCACATAACGTGGAAACGTCATGGTTGTTGGCAGAGACACAGCAAGCCCAGAGTTGGCTCTTGAGTGTTATTGATCTGAAAGCCAAAGAGTCATATGATTTGAAAGCTTTACTTTATTTTCTATTCCTTAATTTTAAAATTTTGCGTTGGGCTTCTTCTGTGTTCTGGGAGCACAGCCTCCCCAAGTCCTCTGGATGAGGAGCCCGCCATGGACCTGAATTCAGCCAGTGTAATCATTGTCCTCAGCGGTTCTCTCATCTAGGTCATCCCAGGCTCCCATTCATCCTGTGTCTCATTGGCTATACGTGGTGAATTCCTTCATCTTTTCCAAACAAACGATTGCGATTAAACCCAGGTGTTTTTATAAGTCTTTTCCGTTTTTAAAACCCATTTTATTTTGAAACACGTTTATATCTATAAAAAAGTAGTACAGCACCTTCCTGTATCCCTTCCACACAGCCTTCCCTAAGGCTAACATTTTGCATAACCAGGGGACATTTATCAAAGCTGGAAAATTGGCATTTATCGGGTACTATTAACTGAACTACAGACATTATTTGAATTCCCCCAGTATCAAATCAGATTTTGAGTCGAAGTTATTATTTTGAATTTCCATTGTTAGTTATCCTACACTACAGTGATGCCCTTGAGGGACGTGTGAAATATTTTCCTCTACGTTAAATGACCCTCGTTGAGTTTGTTGTGTTGATTTTTGTTGACCGGCTCTTCTCTTTGCACACATCCGCTATCATTTTTTTTCGTACAATCACCTTATCTTCCACTAGCATTTGCATATCTCCCTTCTAGTTCCCAGCGTCTCCTCTGCTGTGTGTGGAAGAACTAACTTTCTAGAGCTATACGCAAACTAAGTTTACGTAGAAAAGTCCACACCTTTGTGACAACTACTCTGATGATTCAGAGATCTTGAAAAAGAACAAACAAACAAAAAACACCTCGGTGCAGGTTTCTGTATAGTTAAGGTCACCAGACGCCTGACCTTGGGATAAATGAAGTGTTACTAGTAAAAGATTCACAGAAACACATAACGTGCACATGCCCCGCTGTTTGTTCATTTTCTCCTGATGCATCGGGTTTTTCTAAATGAACAGCTTAACGGCAAAAAGTCTTATGTCCACAACCTAAACTGTGTTTCTTCTCTCTTTATACACATTCTTTCTCTGACTCCTTGTATCAGTCAGCTCCGGCTGCCGTAACAAAATATCGTAGACTGAGCGGCTCAACCAACAGACATTTGTTTCTCACAGTTTTAGATGCTGGGAAGTCCAAGATCAAGGTGCCTGAACATTCACATCATCCTGTTTTGGAGACAGACACCTTCTCATGGGATCCTCCCGTGGTGGGGCTAGGGTGGGACGGTGGGATTACTCAGCTCTGGTCTCTCTTCCTCTTCTTATAAGGACACTAATCTCATCCTGAGGGTCCCACCATGTAGGACATACTCTTAGAGCACTGACCATTCCTCAAACAAGGCATGCCACTCTGTGCCCTTTCCTGCCTTGGCACCTTTTCCTAGCCCATGCTGTGCCTCTCCTGCCCTCACTGTCCCCATGTCCAATACATCAACAGGTCCCATCAGCTCTACCTTCTAGATTTATCCTGAACCTGACTACTTCTCAACGTGTCCACTGCTACCATCCTACATCTCTGAGCCACCAACATCCCTGTATACCTTGAAAATCACCTACGACATGCAAAAGAATGGCTATACAAAGAGGTCCACATCCTAATCCCTGAAACCTGTGACTATATTACCTTAGATGGCAAAGGGGACTTTGCAGATGTGATTACACTACTTATCTTGAGATGGGAAGGTTAACCTAGATTATCTGTGTGGAGCCCCTGTAATCACAAGCATCCTTATCACAGAGAGGCCTGAGTATCAATCAGCGAAGGAACTGTCATGTTGGAAGCAGAGGTCAGAACAGTGAGGCCATAAACCAAGGAATGTGGGCAGCCTCTAGAGCAGGGGTGTCCAAAGTTTTTTCAATGTTTTTTCCCAAGGGCCATATGCGATAAAATACACAAACAGCCGGGCCACTCACTCGAGGTGAAGTATGTATTGCCTCACCTGGTTTATTTAAGTAAACTAAATATGTTTTGGGAATTTGCTGCGGGCCAATTAACAATGGATTGCGGACCGCAGTTGGCCCACGGGCCGCAGTTTGGACACCCCTGCTCTAGAAGCTGAAAAGGGAAAGGAATGGGGTTGTCCTCTAGAACCTCCAGGAAGAATGCAGCTCTGCCCAACACCTTAATTTTAGCCCACTGACACCCATTTGGAACTTCTCACCTCCAGAGCTGTAAGATAATATATTTGTGTTCTCTAAGCCAGTCAATTTGTGGTCATTTGTTCCAGCAGCCATACGTAGGAAGCTAATCCACCTAATTTGCCTCTGGGCTCCCACCCCGACCTCAGTGGTGAGTCCCCGCTGAGTCTCAGCTCTCATCTCACACGGGCGCTCCCCCATGCTGCTCTCAGAGCACCAGTCTGCCCCTTCCACAGGGGCCTTTGCATTTGCTGCCCCTTTGCCAGCCTCCTCCTGGTTAACCCTCTCCATCTTGTAGTTCTCATCTCTGTCACTTCCTCGGTCACACTCCCCTGACACACTGACCTCAGCCACATCCCGCCATGACATGCTCTCACAGCAGCACCAAATACCTCTCATTCCTAATACTTCTCACGGCTATGCTTTTGCATCGAACAGTGGGTCTCCCTCACCACACTGTGAGGTCCACGGGGACGGCAAACATGGAGATTTTCCTCACTGCCTTGATATTTCCAGGACATGGCACACTGCCCAGACTGTGGCAGGCACTCAAAATACGTTTTTAAGTAAATAAGTGACTGCATGAATAAGTGCCTAGGATTTGAAAGTCTTATTCCTCACTCAACACCCAGAAAATAGCCAAGGTAAGATCCTTGTTTCCAGGTAATGGGTCTCCAGCTTCCGTGAAACTCTGCCTTAAGGTTGAATCCCGTTAAACCCATGCAGCTTATATTTTAATAATTAAAACATCTTCTTGCAAGCATCCCTGTGTGAGCACTGCTGTACAGGGAAGGGTTGGGGTGATATGAAATAAAGTCTAATTATTTCCTTATAATGTCAGGCTGGCCTGGCAGAGGGGGGCTGTTATTATTGTGCTACTAATTGCCACATGCAGGCTGCTCTAAGTGCAATGCTAATTGTTCCGTGAATGAATTGTAGACTCAGGTAATTATCAAATCTAATGTAGCTCCCCTTGTGTTTGAGTAAATTAATACAAAGGGGAGAAGCAACCCAGCTTAGAGGGAGCTGCTTCCTGCCTTGCTGCTGCTTGGGAAACCGCGGAGAGTTTTCATTTGGACTTGACGCTGCCCAGGTACACTCACACATCTGGGGTCTGCTTTCCACCAGTGCAGCTGTGGGGACAGAGCCAGGAGTGCAGTTTCCAGGCTCTCGGCCTCACATGAAAGCTGCTGGCTCAGGTAGTAAATGGCCATCAACTGTGATTGGATGGCCATCAGCTGTGGCTAGTTGGCTGTCAGCTGTAGCCAGTGAGCCATTGGCCACTGATATAATGCCATGGCTACGCTAGCAGGAAATGGGGGCTAGCAAGAAGATGGTGGCTGAGCCTGCAAGGGGTGCGGTGAGGGTTGCGAACAGTGTGGCTCCTGCTTCCTGTGTCTCCAACCCAGTCGCCAGCAAGAATATAGTGGTATAACTCCCCTATCTATGGCTCTGTGGGTGTTCCTTTTTGGCCTAGCCACATCCTGTGTTCTTATGTGGGGAGCGGGAGCTGAGACCCCGCAGGCCGACCTGCACAACAGTAGCTGTAAGACCTTAAGCAAGACCTTACACCAGACAGAGCCAGAAGACTTGGGCCCCTCTGAACAGATGACAGCCTTTCTCTGGGGCTGTTTCTTTATCTGTAAATCCATCTGGAAGATTTCTTTCAACCCTATGATGAATTGCTTAGTGAACAAACATCTGATCAATTTCTAAGGCATGGATTTCTGCACTGAATCAGCAGTGGGGTATTGGGTTCGAGCCTTACCCTGGTCACTAAACAGTAACAGTACAAATCAACATTTATGGAGTGTTTCTGGCACTATTCTAATAAGCATTTTATGTGCATTAGCTCATGTAATGCCCACAACAACCCAAAACTTCTGAAGTATTCATACAGTGAGTCTGTGCCACAGACGGGATTTAAACCCAAGCATTCTGCCTCAAAAGCCTGTATTCTGAACCATTCCATACGCAACTATTAATCCTTCTTCGACCCTGGGAAAGTCACGTTTTCTGAACCTTGGTTTCCTTAACGACGAAGATTCCTACACCCTCTATGTATCTGGCTCTTTGCTAAGCCCCTTATAGATGTTCATTTTATCATCATCACAACAAAGCTGAGAGGTTGGTGGAGCTAACCTGCTTGACCAGGTCACACAACTAGTAAATAGCAGAGTCGGGATTTGAATGCTATTCTGTTTGCCTGCAGTAACTTGTGCTTTCTTTCCCTCAATATTCCTCACACTGGGGATGTGTAGATCCTCATGAATATGCCCGCAGACTCTTAGGGGTTCATGCACCCTAGTGAGAGAAATACTGTGTAAAGTTAGCCACTGTCACTGCAGCATTGGGGTGGGCCGGAATGCAAATGTCACCTCAGTTTACAAGGTAATAAATGTGAGTTTATAAGGTGGCCATGCAGTTGATCCCAAATCTGCTCAAATTATTTATTTACTGTCAAAGTAAGGATACCAAATTAAAAGACATATATGCCCTGGAGACCTGGCGACACCCAAGCTCAGGGAATATCTCTGCAGGCCAGACTTCATTTGAGACACACTGCCCTCACTAGGGTCCTGCCGAAGAAATCTCAGACTAGTTCTTTCTGTGTGTATCACCCACCATACCGTGGTGACAGGATCCTCCCAAATGTCACTAGAAAAACGTGTTTGTCTGCTTACTCCCATCTTGAATGAGAGCTGTTGCCTTTCAACTGCATTCTGGATAAAGGGAAACCCCACTTGGAATAACCACTCCAGTCCCTCTTTTCTAGTTATTCCTGAACGACTCATTCATTAGCACATAAGAATTAGACACTTAGAAGAGCTGTGTGTAAGGCTGCGGTGGAGATGTGCCTACATTCCATGGCAGCACGTCTTACATGATCAGAAATATCAGTTTGGCTCCTTAACTGGGACACCCTCTGTATGTGAACTTGGTAGGAGAAGCTGTTGTTGATTGCCAGTGAAAATGACTTATTAGGAGTTTCGGAGGCTGTTCTGAGGTTAAGAATAGGGGCATTATGGACACTGTGACCTCATATAAGTTGCTTAACTTCTCTGAGCCTTAGTTTTCTCATCTGTAAGGTAGGTCTAAGTAGTAGCTACTGCTTAAAGGTTTGTGAAAAGTAAATGATATAAATGAAATCATGTAGGTAATTACTACACATGGTACCTGGTAGACATCCTCATTTATCATTATCCTCAGAGTGTCTTCTACATAAGCATGCACTTCTGGGATATCCCTGTATCTCAGATACTGGAGTACAGCCCCATTCCACAGAGGTGTTAGGTTCTGAACCCTTTTTTGAAGACCTGTATTTAAGTCATTAAGCAACTCATTAACTCAGAGGCAAGAGCAATGGGCAGGAGTCTGACTATGGGCCTGGCCAGGCCCAGCCACTCACTTACCATGATGCTCAAATAATCACTCAACTGCTCTGTGCCTCATTTTCCTCCTCCTTAGAGTATTGGTTTTACTCTCTGCCTTGCCTGGACTGCAGAACTATTTTTAAAGGATTGTGTATGGAAAAATCCATTAGTGCTGCTTTAGTGTGCCTGCTTACCAAATGAGAGCTTGTGACTCTGAGAAGGGAGAAAGGCAAGAGAGGGGAGTTTCCTATATCTTGAGTCCTTTCAGGTTTTACCTATAAAGGAAATAAAAAAGGAAAATATTTGTAAACAATAAACTGCAATATATATATATATATATATATATATATATATATATATATATATATATGTATATATATATATATATATATATATATATATATATATTTACACATATGTATATTGCCTTTGTTACATACTCCTAACTAAATGGAGTATTGAGGGAAAGAACTAAATAGAATAATTTTAGTTTCAATATATTGAGATTCTACTCTGTGCCAGACCTTGTGCTAATGTCTTCATACATTACATTATTTACTCCAGACACGAGTACTAGGAGGTAGGTGTCATCACCTTCAGTTACAGAGGAGGAAAGTGAGGCAGAGGGAGATTAAACAACTTGCTAAACATCACAAAGCCGGTAAGTGGTAGAGCCTGGTTTGGGAACTCAGTCTAGATCAAGGGCTGTCAATCTTGGCACTATTGATCTTCTGGGCCAGATAATTCTTTGTTGTGGGAGATTATGCTGTGTATTGGACAATGTTTAGTAGCATCCCTGGTCTCTACCCACCGGATGCCAACAGCACTGCCCCTTCCATGACACACAGAAATGCCTCCCCAGTGGTCTTGTTGAGACCCACTGTTCTAAGTGTATACCTTGTCCCTGGGCTGTGTGAGGATGCACTGTGTGGGCTGTGAGGGTGTTGGCATCAGATAGACCAGGTTTGATGGGGTGTATCTTCACATATTACCTGTATTCCCTCGGGCACGTCATTGAAGCTATGCATCGTTTTGCTTAACTGAAAAATGAACATAATACTATCTCATAGGGCTGTTGTGAAAATTAAATAAGGTAATTCATGGAGAGGGTTTAGTACATTTCCTGGGAGACACAAACCAATCAGTACAAGTCAGCAATAAATTATTATAATTCAAAGCAAAGCATTAATGTAATTCATGACAAACCACCAACTTGGTTGTCAGCATATAATGCCAAATGGGCAGGTGTGTGTGTGTGTGTGTGTGTGTGTGTGTATGTGTGTGTGTGTGTGTGTGTGTGTGTGTGTGTGTGTGTATTTGTTTTACTGAATGGGTTTGCACTGGTCTCAGAGAAGTGAGTGATGGTGCCCCTAAACCCTCTAGAAATTTTATAAGAATGACTGTCAGATGCTGGAATCTGGGTTACTGATGACAAGACCCACTTGCAATTGAGAATGATTTTTTTTTAATTAAAGTTTATTGGGGTGACAATTGTTAGTAAAGTTACATAGATTTCAGGTGTACGCTTCTGTAATACATCATCTATATATCACATTATGAGTTCTCCACTGAGTCAGATCTCTTTCCATCACCATATATTGGATCCCCTTTACCCTCATCTCCCACCCCCCATCCCCCTTACCCTCTGGTAACCACTAAACTATTGTCTGTGTCTATGAGTTTCTGTTTCTCATTTGTTTGTCTTGTTCCTTTGTTGTTTTTGGTTTATATACCACATATCAGTGAAATCACATGGTTCTCTGCTTTTTCTCTCTGACTTATTTCGCTCAGCATTACACTCTCAAGATCCATCCATGTTGTCACAAATGTTCCTATATCCTCTTTTCTTACCGCCGAATAGTATTCCATTGTGTATATATACCATAACTTCTTTATCCGTTCATCTAGCGAAGGACATTTTGGTTGTTTCCGTAAATAAAGCTGCAAAGAACATTGGAGCACACTTGTCTTTATGTATACAGGTTTTCAGTTTTTTGGGGGTAGATACCCAGGAGAGGGATTGCTGGGTCATACGGTAATTCTATTCGTAATTTTTTGAGGATCCTCCACACTGCCTTCCATAGCGGCTGCACCAATCTGCATTCCCACCAAGAGAATGATTTAAATACAATTAACATATTGCATGCAACTGTGTGATCCTACAGAAAAATAATAAACACTTGTCAAGTAGTCAGTTTCACTGTGATGCTTGGAGTCAAGTTGCTGTTTGATTGATCTAATGGATTTACTGTTCCAAATGTCACCGAAAGGAACCAAAGGAACAAATACAGTTACATGGTCTTCCAGGCTCGGAGTGGTTTAGTAATCTCAGTCAACACTTTGATGTTGCCAGAACCATCCCTGGTAGAGAGAACTTAACATCTGCAAGTATAGCTTTGAGGTGCTACATAGGGTCCATCTTGCTGAGTAACACAAGAGCTGTAGGGTTTGTTGGGAGAAAAGACATCTGGGTTCTAGTCCCAGCTCTGTGATTCCCTGGGCCTGTGGGTACACAGTGGTATCTGTGTACCACTGGGCCTGGCCTTTCCTCCAGGCCTTCAGCTCCTCACCTTTAAAATGAGCAATTTGGATCCATTTCTTGGGACGTCCCTCTCAATGACATACTACCCATATCAAGCCCCACCTCACCATGCTCTGGGAAGCACGCAGTAGAAAGGAAATCAGGATTGGTGGGAATGCTCTCTTTGGTGCATTTGAAGGATGCCTGTTGAATTCTCATGCTTTCTTTCCTTTCTCCCTAGGTACACAGTTCTGCACGGCGGAAATCACCAGGAACTCGAGAAACTGCCCATACACAATGACCCAGAATCCCTGGAATCATGCTTCTGATTGAGGACATGGCTTGCAACTAAGCCATTCATTCCCATTCATCTCTGCATGAACAGGGCACCCTGGCACCTCTCCTGACCCCCATCACCACCCGTGAGGCGCGAGGCGGTGGGGCTGAGGGCCCAGGGACAGTACATGGAGATCAGTGTTGGCTAGCACCCAAGGCCAGAGCATGGAGGCTCTCAGAGTTGAGAAGGGACTTGAGGCATTGTCAGATCCAGCCTCCCACCCAGTGCAGGAGCAGCAGGTCCCACAGCAGCCCTGGACGTTGGTTAGTCTCTGCTTGCACACCTCTAGAGACAGGTGCTCAGGACCTCCGAATGCAGTTCCTTCTAGTGTGGGGAAACTTTCAGTATAAGGAAGTTCTTTTCTGTGTTGGAACACAAGTCTGTCAGTGCTCCAGCTTCCATTTGGGCCATGCAGTTGGCCCCCTCTTGCTCTTGAGAGCCCTTGGATATTAGAAGACAATGAGCTGCCACCCACTCACCCTTTTAATTCCTCTTTCTAAACTAAACAGTTCCAGTTTTCTCTCCATTCTGGCCATCTGCTTCTGGACATGCTTTGGTGGGTGAATTAATCGAGGCTCTTTTAATGAAATTAGGTTGACATCAAAGCCAAGGGACCCATCCAGAAGCACATAAACACTGCTAAGTGAAGTATCAGTATTTTTCAGTTCACAGACGTGGACATTTTTCTTTTATCTTGAATGTAGATTTTGAAAACTCTGCTTCAGTTTTGGTTTCAGATCCATTACCAAAAGGCATCTTTATAGCCAGTCTGATGTGGACATGTGTTTCAAGGTGACATTTTCTCATTGGCATACTGGCTTTGAAGTCTTTTGGAATGGATCTTGATTCACTTCCCTTCCATGACAATGGGAAATGGACCCATGCCTTTACGGAGAATGCTGATTGAGAACAGCTTTACAACTCCTATTTGGGGAGGGAAAGGGGGGTGCTGCCATCAGACACCTCTCAGGGACTTTCAGGGCTCTGTGCTGAGGCAGCGGCTGGTCACAGGCAGGGCAGCTGCTGGGCAAAGACAGAACCACAGCCCAACTTTCTTGGGACAGTTCATTGGCTCCCGTCTGTGAAGCTCCTAGGGCTACCACTTTTCTACATCTTTTACCAGCAGCTCCCCTCCTCCAACCTCCTAAGGAGCTATTTCCCTAGTGTCAAAGCTTCCACCAGATTACTTTATTGTGGGGTGAATTATCCCCCCAGGTTGAGGCTCTGAGGGTAAATTTTTTTCAGTTGTCTTTCTTTTGGCTACTGATAAAAACGTTATTGAAAAGATTGATTGCTCGTCCTCATAAGGAAACCTAGGGAGCAAGCAACATGGGTGGAGGGGTGGGTGGGGGTGAGGAGGTTCGTATCTCACACACCCTACAAGACAAAGGTATGCCAGAACTTCCTAACCTTACCAGTTCTCCTGGTCCTTCTACTTGCTCTTAGCCACTTTCTTTTAGGCAGCTGGTAAACTTTGTTTAATGTCCCCAAGTGGATAGGATCTACTTTTTAATACATGCGTATATACACACATACATAAACACGGTAGGATTTCTTGCCTCTGAAATGCTTCTTTTCCCAGCAGCTTAGCAAACATATCTGCTTATGTAAAATATTTCTCAGTGGCAGATCTACCATATTAAAAGGCACATTGGATTCATCAGGGATCCAGAGACTACAACATAGGTGGGAAAATGAGATCTTCCCGTGTCACGGGGCCATATCTTCTGGACTCTGGACATGCTTCTGTGGGCCAGCCCACGCCTGGTGTCTCTAGAGGTGATAAGCACTCTGGACCAGGGAAAGGGCAGCACTTGAGGGAATAGGAGCCCTTGTTACTGGTAAAAAGATGGTCTTTTTTGCAGAGAGGGTCTCAAGGCAAACTTTGCTGTCTCTTTAGACCAGGGCTGGGATGATATGGGTGAGGCTCCAAATGTCCACATTGGTGGTTCCAGGGCAGAACCAGACTTGCTCTATCTGGACAGTTACTAGCCTGGCATTACTTCAATCTCTGGCTTCTGGGAATCCAGGTAATATAGCATGTGTACGGAAGCCTCCAAAGGAGGAAACTTAGAGCTTGTCCAAGAAAGAGGAGACCTCTATCTTGCCCTCTTCTCTGAGAAGGCCACCCTCTTTCTGGAAGCTGGCGGTATCAAGAAGAGGTGCTTCCAGGGAGGAGGGCATTTGCTCCAGCCATGTCAGCCAGATGGCCTTGACAATCAGTGGGGTGATGGGTGCTGCAACCAGACTGCCCCATGTGGGGATAAAAAAGGTTCACCTGTGTTTCTTCTCAACTGAACTCTCCAACCTGCAGGGCTAAACAGGAAGTAGCCCTGAAACTCCCTGTCCAGCTCATGGTCAGCAGCTAGAAAGCAAAAGAGATAAAAAACAACTTCTTCAACAGACACCCACGTACGTGCTTGTAGAAAAACCAGTTTTTTCTGAGGTTTCACCTGCTCGTCTCACCAACATGTCCTCTTCATGCTGCTAACTTGCTCTTTCCTGAGAAAATTGCTGTCTAGCTGGGAAATGGGGGGTGGGCATGAGGATGGATGAGGGAGGGGGTCAAGGGCAGGGCCAGGAGTGGCTATAATTAAATTGCCTTTAATATTGTCTCCAAGTAAGAACATAAGTAGTGTCTTCTGGGTGCCGTGCTGCCTATGCATTTTTCTCTTTGGTGTTGGATCTCAAAGAGAGATCAGTGTGGCTTTATTCTTTTTCTCTATTACTCAGCTTTGCTCTGGTCAAAGTCATTCCTGTAATAGCTGGTCTGAAGAGAGACTAATAATGCCTTGACCTCCTCTAGCCATCATTTGCAACATCTTTTCCATCCAGTCTAGAAAACTGAGGCCAAATATTTGGTTTGAACGTAAACAAAGGCCCGAGTTTGGGACACCATGTCATGTTGGGACTTAAACGGCACTAGTGTCACTTGTCTCATCTACAAAATGGAGGAAATCTCTGAGCTGGTAGGATGATTGTGAGTGTTCCAACATGCGTCAGCCAAGGTCCACTGTGAGGAGTTTTACCAAATATGTGTCCTGCCTGTCCTGTTATTTATGCAATATTTTTATTTAAGTCAATTCACGTTTTCACTTACATAAATTTATTTTAGGAAGAAACATTATATCAGTACCCTAAATAGAAAATCAGTATTACTCGCCATAAATAGAAAGCAGCCATGGAGATAAATGACAACAAAACAAAGTCATTAAATTCTAACGAGAAGCCAATGGTCAGAGCTTACCCAACGCTTCAGTGTCTAAAAGGGAGACGAGTGAGTTTTGGAGAGCAGTAGGGCCACTTCCCTTGAGGGTTGAAAGAGAATGTACCAGAGATGAACTTCCAAACTTTATTAGTTAATGTGATTCAATGACAAGTTGCATTCCATACTTTTTGGAACCGTAGAGAGAAGGGACGTGAAACTGCTTATATTTTTAAGTACTGTTATATTCAGTTCAGATTAGGTTTCTCCTTTCCCTTTCCTTTTTTTTTTTTTTTTTTTTTTTAACTCACCCAGAACATATCTTAGTTAATAATAATAATAATGTAGCAATAATAAGAAAAGCTAACATTTAATGAGCTCCTTTCTGCTAGGCACTGTGGTGCTTTACATAGATTATCTCATTTAACCCTCATGAAATCCTTACAAGATAAGTACCAAAATGACCCTGTTTTACAGCCGAGCAAACCTCAGCTGAGAGACCTGCTGCCTGCCTAGCCCAATGAAACAGACCTGGGAAGTGTGGAGTTGAACGCAAACACAGGCCGTCTGATGCTAAAGCCCCCAGTCCTAAACACATGCAACACTGTTCATTTTCAGGATTAACGTAGTCCACATTCTTGTGTTGGACCCTACGCTGGGAGAGAGCAGTGAACAAGCCAAGTATGGTCCCCTCCCTCATCTCATGCTGCCTCAGTAAGAGTTTCCCTTTCGCATCAGCTTGGGACCTGGAGAGGAGCTGGGGAATGTGCCTATTCCCGTGGGAACCTCTGCCACTCACTTGCTCTATTGTTCTCTTCTGCTCCCTTCTACTCTCTGAGCCTCGATTTCCATCTTTAAACAACAGAGGGATACAGGTACTAGACGGTTGATCAGCAGAAAAGGCCCTTCTGCACTGATCTTTTGTAGCCTTTTCAGTATTCAGCACCTGGAATCACCAAGTAACCAGCAATGGACCCTGAGAATCAGATATGTCAGCCAAAGGAGTCAGCCACAAATATATATTTGTGTATTCCAGACATCACCGGGGCTGCTGCTCCCCAGTGGAAGGGGCACATTTTTGAGTCGGAACCTTCGCACTCTGTGGAGAGGTTGCCATTGGTCCCATCAGCTCACCACGGCAGGCCCTTTGCACAAGACCTGAGCCTCTCACGGCAGCATGGGGGGAACTAGTGATTGACTTCATTTTATAAAAAAGGAAACAGACATTGTCAGGGAAAGTGATGTGTCCAAGGACAGAGAGCATACATGGGACAGAAGTCAGGACTGAAAACACTTTTCAGGCCACTCCATTCTAACAGACTGCTTTCTTCCCCCTCCTGTTTAAACTTATTTGATTTCAAAATATACAAATTCTATATTTTTAGACTATACAAATAACGGGTTATACATATATTTCTGCAATCGATTCTCGTTATAAAAAGTTTTAATAATATGGATACAGCAAAATACCCCTTGACTCCAACTCAATCCCACTCCCCACCCAAGAAGTAATTCCTCTCATTGCCTGGCTTATGTAATTCAAGAACGTGTTCTGTGTATTTACACATGTGTAAATGTACATATACAAATGCACGGGTTTGTTTTGTTCTTCTACAGAAATAAGATGAAGCTATCTGTAATAATCTGCGACTTGCCTTTTTCAACGGTACACCGTCAACGTCATTTCACAGAGACACGTGCTTCTTCGTCATTCTTTTTAGTTGCCGTGTATGTGTTTCATACAATAGACGTATAGTTTTTGCAGTGTTGTCTCTTTTACGTTCTGGCTGCGCCCCGTGTCTGAGTGGGGCATTTGAGGCATCGGAAAATCAGCAGCCCCCTTTTTGTGGGACTGCGCTAACCAAGTGAAGGTCGGTGGAGTGGTTTCAAGTTTAACCGGCAGCTCTGATTTGGCAGCTTCCCTGTGGGGAAAACCGGCCCTTCCATGGGCTCCCTGCCTCCTCCCTCCCTTTGAGGGGCTGAGACAACTTCGCTCAAGTTGCACAGGCTTTGGAGTCAGATTGCCGGCTTCCTGCTTCCACCACTTCCTAGATTTGTGTTTTTCAACAAGATGTTTAACCCTAATTTCCCCAACAGTAAAGTAGAGGACATAACGATCAAACACATTTGAAAGTGTTAGTATGAGGATATATAGGAAGCATTTGGTAAACGCTTCTAAAAATGCTTTCATAGTATTATTTCCTCTTAATGGCCTCACCAGTTGTGCTTCCTGCCATTCTGGTATGTGGTCTAAGGAATAGAAAGTTATGGGAAGATTAGAAAACAAAAAACCTTTCATAATAAAGGGAGTTATAGTGGGAGCAATACTACGTCCACTTGCATCACACTTTCCAGTTTACTGAAGACTCTCGTTGGACCTTCACAACTGTCCTGTGGCGTGGGTATATTATTCACTGTTACCATTTTACAGATGAGGAAACCAGGGCTCCAGAGCCAGGGTTGTGAGCAACTCCAGGTCACCCGGCTGTCGTTTGAGGGAGTCAGAATCTGAACTCAGTTCTACTGATTCCATATGCGAAATCCCTGTGAGAACTGTGGTGCCAGCTATGATTTAGAGCGAGGTTTAGGACTCACACACCTGGCAGCGTTAGGACAGAGACCTGATTCTCTCTCTGACATTGACAGTAATTCAGTAATCCATCCATGAAACTTTTCTTAAGGCCTTTTAAAAATATGTCAGACACTGCTCTACATGCCGGTGACACATAATTGAATGCATAGGGGACAACTCAGTTCTCTATGGTGTAGGCAAATCCTCCAGTCTGTAAACTGAGAATGGTTTTTACTTTTTTAAGTGGTTAGAAAATAAATCAAAAGGTATCTTGAGACATGTGAAAATTATATGAAATTCAAATTTGTGTCCATAAATAAAGTTTCAATGTAATGCAGTCATGCCCCTTCATTGATGTATCTTCTATGGCTGCTTTCATACCACAGCAGAGTTGAGTAATTGTCTGAGCCTAAAATATTTACTATCTGGCCCCATATGGAAAAGTGTGCTGACTCTTGCTGTAGGGCAATCGCTATCCAACCATTCATTCCATAGACATTTACCAAATGTCTACTATAATAGAGATCTTCCAGGTCGGCCCTGTGGCTCAAGTGGTTGGAGCGCCAGGCTCCTAGTGCCGAGGTTGCCGGTTCGATTCCCAAATGGGCCAGTGAGCTGCGCCCTCTACAGCTAAGATTGAGAACAATGGCTCTCCCTATTGTGCTATGATGTGCTGCCATGAGTGGCGGCCGGCAGCCAGCATGAGTGGCCAGCAGCTGCTCTGGCCACGAGCGGCTGACCTACTGCCTCAGCCGGGAGGGAGCGCAAGGCTCATAATACCAGTGTAGGGACAGAGTCCCAGAGAGCTGTTTCCAGGCTCTCGGCCTCTCGTGGAAAGGTGCTGGCTCAGGTAGTAGATGGCCATCAGCTGTGACTAGTTGGCCATCAGCTGTTACCGGTTGGCCATCAGCCACTGATATAACTGCCGTGGCTGTGCTGGCAGGGGGTTTTGGTTGGTTGGCAGAGAAGCGGATGGCAGATTGTGGATCATGTGGCTCCTGTGTCTCCAACCCAGCCGCCAGTGAGAATACAGTGGTATGAACCCCCTATCTATGGCTACGTGGGTGTTCCTTTTTGGCCTCACCATATCCTGCGTTCTTATGCGGGGAGCGGGACCAGAATCCCTGCATTACACCAGCATGAGCCAGGGAGCAGTGTCCTACACAAGTAGACTGAGAAACAACAGGCTTGAACGGGAGTCGGGGAGGGAGGTGGAAGAAGGGGGGGGAAATTAAACAAAAAAAAAAAAATAGGGATCTTCCAAATGTTTTCAGTTGGGCCACTCTGGGCATCTTTAGAATGACTTTAGCGCCCCCTGCTGTACGTCTACTTGTTCTAACTGCATTGCGTGAGATAGAGGATCACCAAGTTACAGAGCAGCGACATCTAGTGGCTAACCTAAAGCATTACTTAAATTATTTGGTTATGGTTACAATGAAAAAAACAGATTCGGATTGAATTTTCGCTGAGGGCTGGGAGTTCTGTATTATTTTGAAATATCTAGAATGTTCTATAACTTGTTTCCTGACTCTCACTGATAACGGTTCTAATCTGGAGAGTGGAACACACCCTTTTAGTTAAAAGGGAAGTTAGCAGATTTAAAAACAAGGTAATAATGATTTTAGTGTAGTACCTACCAGTCTTCCTAATAGGGTTTTAAAAGACTTGGAAAAGAGAGAACTTTGAAGAAAGAATATCATTCAGACTATTTTAGCGTTAGGAAAACTTGCTGGCATCCTTGCATTTCTGTGCACATTAAATGAGACAGAGACAACCCTGTGGGAATCAGGCACTTGTATTCTTGTCTCACCTGGCCTTAACCAGTCCTCGACCATCTAAGAACTCACTGGGCTTCAGCTGATCCCTTGTAAATGAAGGGGTTGGATTAGATAAGTTCTAAGGGCCTTTACCCCTCATACAGATGGTAACTACATAGGCTCCAGTCATGCGCTGCTTAATGAAGGGGATGTTTTGAGAAATGCTGGGCGATTTCGTCATTGTGATCAGAGTGCACTTACAGAAACTACCACTGTAAGTGTACGAGTTATACTTTTATAGGACTGGCAGCGCAATAGGTGTGTTTACACCAGCATCTTCACAAACACATAATTGTTTTGCACTGGTTTCAGCCTATTAGTCGCCTCATTGTTGTGGTTGGACCAACCCTTGTGGTTCTGATGATTGCAAGACGCCCCTCAGCAACACCATCAAGAAACTTTGAAGGTTTATTACCAGACTTGGAAATTACAGTACAGGTGGGGCCACACACCAAGTTTCAGGGTAGAGAAAGAGAGCATAGGTCTGAGGTTCTCTTTGATTAGGGTCAAGGTTGGCGGGCCCCCCAATAAATAAAAACGGATTTCAAAGGCTCTTTCTTCGTTGAATTTAAAACATTAAGAGCAGGAATTAAAAGCGTGGGAAGAGAAATAAAAAGTAGGTCAAATGGTCGGTTGTGGAAATCAACCGATCTCTAAAACAAAGGACCTGATTCAGGAGGGGTGGCCAGGCTTTTTATAGTCCTGACTGGCAATGTGTTTGAGATAGCCATCTTTGAGATGATGAGTCTGCAAAGCTTAAGTCAGACATTTCCATTATGAAAAGGAGGCGGGGGGGGGGGGGGGACTCAAAAAACTGTCAGAGCTTACCCTACAGTATGTGTTGAGCTAAGACTTTCCCAGATGGCTATGACGTAACTAAGCTCCATTATAAGACCACCAATGTTTATGTGGCCCCTTGTTGACTGAAAGGTCGTTACACAGCACATGACTGTATTTGAAAAGTTTGTATTTTTTCCCCCAGACCTTCAGTTTAAGCAATTTATTGAAGTCACTCAGCTAGCAAATGGCAAATCTGACCCTCAACCGCAGCTGCTGCGGCTCTAAGGCTTTTGTTTGCTCTTGATCTGACACTCTTAATACTGTAGAGATCACTGCCCTAGCTGGGCAGTTTCTCTTCGAGAAAGGAGAGGCCATTTTCTGATGACCAGATATCCTGGGAAGCTCTGCTGTTCCCAGTATTCTGTTGTGTACAGTTCTGTGAGTTGAATATCTTGCAGCCACAGAACTTAAAAAGAGAGAGATCAGAAGGTGGACTATACTGGAATCTTATTTAGATGCAACTCTAAACATTCTTTTTCTGCGTATTTGCTACTTTTCTTTAAAAAGAGGGATTCAGGTCCAAGGCAAAAAAAGTTTTTAATAAACTTTTATTTTTATAGTCAAGATAAAGCATATACACAATTGAATGTGGAAATAAATAACTAGAAATGCTTTGGAAACTTTCGCATTTCCCCCTCAAACTCAGTTTTTGTTTTTGAACTCCATGAGTCTTTTTATTTGATATTAAGAAGTATGGCAACTATAATACCAAAAGAAAAAAGAACCACAATTTTGTACAGAAACATATAGCCACTTCTGACTATAGGGTTCAGTCTGTGTTTTAATAGTAACAAAAAAAGCACACAAGACACAAAGACTCTTCAACAGATTTACTCAAACTGCTTTGCTCGAGAAGAAAAAGGCACAGATTTAAGGGGATGACAGTGATCATTAAGAATATAGTAAATGGAGGCTCAGCCAAAAAGTGACACTTTATGAACAAAGTCAGGAAAAATGAACTCTTTCCAATTATCTGCCTTCATTAAAATGAATTTTTAAATTAAACTGTATAAACATATGATATAAAGTTGGTACTTAGGAAGTGTCTGTATATCTCCTCTATGTACAAATCTTTGTATACAACTTCAATGTTCCTTATAGATTTCCTATATTCCAAACTGAACCAGGGCCTCCAACGACACGGCCCGAGTCCACATGGTGTCGCCGGCAGCCGGACGGCCCCCGCAGCTTTCTGCCAGAAGAGTTGGGACGTAGGAGGGACCGGTCAAATGTAGTCATCTTCTACTGGTTCCCCATTGACATCACAATAGTGGATAAAAACTGCCACCACTCGCTGAAACACACCCTTCTTCATCTGACGCATCTCTGAAATTTCTTCTCCTATTGTTTCCATACAGATGTCTGCAGACAGCTGCCCTTTCCTTCGAGGAGCATAGATGGTGCCTTGGAAATTAGAAAGAAAAGGGGAAACACGCATGATTATCAGAACTATCTGGAAGGACACTTGATTAAGCTGGTCCATGAAACATGCCTATAATACTATAATGCAACGCCACGGATATGTGTATAGCTCACGGAATGGGTCCCCATCAGATTAGTTATACACCATGTTTGATGCCTAAAAGCATACATGGTTAGGGGCCCAAGGTGAAAATGCATCAGAGAGGTAAGGCATACACATGTACATGCAGTTTCTGAAATCCATTTCCTCACAAAATATATTTTTAACAATTTTTTTTTTCAATTACAGTTGACATTCAATGTTATATTAGTTTCTGGTATACAACATAGTGATTACAATATTATTGACCAAATTCCCTCAGCTTTACTTTATATGCCCATGAACTGTTTTGTAACTACCAATTTTTGATTCACAATCTTTTCCCCTTTTCCACCCATTCCTCCAATCCCCGCTCCCATCTGTTCTCTGTCTCCATGAGTTTGTTTCTGTTGTGTTTATTTGATTATTTTGTTTTTTAGATTTCACATATAAGTGAAATCATATGGTATTTGTTCCCCTCTGACTTATTTCACCCAGTACAATACCCTCTATGTCCATCCATGTTGCCACAGAAGGCAAGACTTCATTCCTTTACCACATCTTTATAGATTCACCCATTGATAAACACTTAGGTTGTTTCCATATCTTGGCTGTTGTAAAAAATGCTGAAATGAACATACAGATGCCCATGTCGATTAGAATTAGTGTTTTGGGTTTCTGTGGATAAATACCCCGAAGTGGGATTACTGGGTCCTTTCTCTCCTGTAAGAGCCTTTTATTTTATTTTGTCTGGTATATGTATTGCTACCCCAGTTTTTATTTTTTTTGTTTCCATTTCTGTGAAATATCTTTTTCCATCTCTTTACTTTTAGTCTGTGCGTCTTTCGACCTACAGTGAGTCTCTTGTAGGCAGCATATTTAAGGGTCTTGTTTTCTTATCCAGTCAACCCTCCTATGTCTTGATTGGAGCATTTAATCCATTTACACTTAAAGTAATTGTTGCCAGCTATGTAGTTATTGCCATTTTTTCTATTTTTTATCTTTTTTTCTTTTTCTTAAAAAAGTACCTCTAACATCCCTTGCAATACTGGTTTGGTGGTGAGGAACTCTAGTTTTTTCTTGCCTGGGAAGCTCTTTGTCTGTCCTTTGATTATAAATGACAGCTTTACTCAGTAAGAGTAATCTTAGTTGTAGGTCCTCGCTTTTCATCACTTTTATGAATATTTTGTGCCAATCCCTTCTGGCCTGCAAAGTTTCTGTTGAGAAATCAGCTAATAATCTTATAGGAACTCCCCTGTAGGTAACTAACTGCTTTTCTCTTGCTGCTTTTATACTCTCTCGTTGTCTTTAGCCCTGCCATTCTAATTACAATTGCGTCTTGGTGTGGGCCTCTGAGTTCATCTTGTTTGGGACTCTGCGCTTCCTGGACTTGCGTGTCTGTTTCCTTCACCAGGTTAGAGATGTTTTCAGTCATTATTTCAAGTAAGTTTTGAATTTCTTGCTCATTCTGTTCTCCTTCTGTTAACCACATTATGCAAATATTAGTACACTTGATGTTGTCCCAGAGGTCCCTTAATTCTCATTTTGTTGATCTTTTTTTTTTTTTCTGTTCTGACTGGGTATTTTCTGCTACCTTATCTTCCAAATCACTGATTCGATGCTCTGCTTCATCCAATCTGCTGTCGATTCCCTCTAATGTATTCTTTATTTCAGTTATTGTAGTCTTCATTTCTGACTGGTTCTTTTTCATGTTTTCTATCCCCATTTTTATGTTTCCTATCTCTTTGTTGAAGTTCTCCCTGAGGTCACTGAACATCCTTATAATGAGTGTTTAGAACTTGGTGTCTGGCAGATTGTCTCCATTTTGTTCAGTTCTTTTTCTGGAGTTTTGTTCTTTTCCTTCATTTGGGATGTGTTTCTTTATCTCCCCATTTTGGCTGCCTCCCTGTGTTTGTTTCTATGTATTAGGTAGGGCTGCTATGTCTCCCCATTTAGCGGAGTGGCCTTATGTAGTAGGTGTCCCGTGGGGCCCAGTGGCACAGTCCCCCTGGTGTCCTAGCCAGATGTTCCTGGTGTGCCCCTTGGGGGTTGTGTGTGCCCCCGTTGTAGCTGAACCTTGACTGCGGTTGGCATGTCAATAGGTGGTACTGACCTTCTCAATCTGGTTGATTGGTTGTGAGGATTGGCTGATTACAGTGGAGGAGCTGTTGTGCAGGGGCTGACCTTATAGAGCAGGATTCGCTTTAGCAGGTCTCTGATGCCTGCTGCGACTGCCTTTTGGGTGTGTTGTCTGTGGAGGTGGTTGGGTGGTGGTGCTCTGGTGTAGTCTGAAGCTGGCCACTGGCTGTGTTGATTCTGGGGCCTTTTGGGAGGGGCTCTGGTATAGGCCAAGGTCAGCTGCTGCCTGTGCCCTGTCCAGGGCCACTTGGTATGAGCTACAAAGTGTTCTGCAGATGTTGTCACTTATGCTGGGATTGGAGGTGCCTGGGAGAGGTTAACTTGCAAACTGAGGCCAGCTGTTGCTAGTGCCAGGCTTGGGGCTGCTCAGCCAGAGGTATAGGACATGCTGAGGCCAGATGCTACTTGTTGGGAGTTTGTGACCTTTGAGAGATTTTAGGAATGTCTGCAGCATGAACCAAGACAGGTCTTTTGTATGGAAAAGCCAGTGGAAGTGGCTTGAGTAGGCCCACAAGTTGGATGGAGCAAGGTCTCCAGGAATCACCAGGGCAGGGCATATGGTGTTTGCTAAGCTGATGGAGACTCAGCTATGGCGCCCTCCTGCACAAACAGGCCGGGTGACGGGAGGGCTCAAAAAAGAAACATGGCTTCTGTCAGCACTTTCTGTCTGGGAGTAAGCTGCCCTTGCCTTGCCCTTGCCTTGAAGCCAGACAGTTTAGTTCCCCTCCATATGTCCCTGGTGGCTTTCAGCTGCTGTCCCAGTGCTGGAGCTCAGAGTGAGTGAGTCGCGAGCAGAGTCCATGTGCAGCCCCTTTAAGAGCAGCGCCTGGGAGTGCAGCTGCTCTCCGGCTCACTCAGCCACAATCTCTGCTGGTTTTCACAGCCAGAAGTTGTGGGGACTTCTCTCCCCAGCACTGGAAGCCTGGGCTAGAGAGCTCAGTGTGGGGCTGGGACCCCTTGCTCCTGCGGAGGGTACAGCAGCTGAGATATCCCTCCTGATTTTTAACCACTACATGTAGGCATGAGACCAGCCCGTCTCACGTCTCAGCCCCTCCTACCAGTCTTGAGGTGGCTTCTTCTGTATGTGTTTAGTTGTAGGGCTTCAGTTCAGCTAGACTTCAGCTGATTCTCAATGATGGCTGTCCTGTAGTTGACTTGTAATTTTCATGTGATCGTGGAAGAAGGCTCGCACAGCATTTACCTACCTACCATCTTGACTGGAAGGCCCTCATAAAACATTTTTTAACAAACATCCCACAAATGGATATTCAACTGTGCTAACACTTAGATGAACTATATTTAAAATTTCTTTCAAGTTTTCCCCAAATATCTACACCTAAATCATAAGTTGCAATACGTATGCTAAAAACTGCTTGTAAGTAGCTAAACAATAATTAGCATAACTGGAACCAATCTGAAACAATATGGTTGAAAATAAAGAGTAACAAAATTACAAACATTTAGGTAATAAAAAAATCTAGGTAGGAAAATCTGTCTAAAGGATTCCTTCCCACCAACCTCCATATGTCCCTGGTAAGTCAACTGATTACTGTACAAATGTAGAGCTGTTTTTTGTAGGGGAGAACCAAACAATAACGAAAAGCAAATAAACACATTTATATGGGACGTGAATTAAAAGCTGCACTGCTTCTAACTCTCAAACAAGATACAAACATCTAACACAGTAGAATACACTCAAACTAGAGAATATAAATCAAGTCAGGTCATAATTACTTTCTTCATCATCTTCAAAATCGTATCTGGCGAAGCTGTTGGGTTCTGCTGCCCGTAGTGATCGCAACCAAGGGAAGTCAGAAATCATGGAATACGGAGCACCATCCACAACACCTGGAAGAGGAAGACAGGATAACAGAGCTCCGGGTGTAGAAGTAATGACAGGGCCCAAGAGGCGGTATTTTGTACCAAAATGTGCTTTCGTTCCTCAGGGCTGAAAACGCTCTGCACCAGGAGATGCACGTCCCAATTCTAGCTCTGCTGCTGCTCAGGCACCTGACCTTGCACATCCTCTGCTTTCATTAAGCCTCAGTTTCTCTCTATGTATATATGCAGAGGGTGCCAAAAAAAATGTATACACATTGTTAAGAAAGGAAAAAAACATATTAAAATTGGTAACCACTTTGAGCACCTCTTGTAATTGCAGAAGTCAAACGTGACTTGTAGTTATCTTTTGTTATAGGTATATATTATTACAATTTTAATAGCTTTTTTTCGTTTCTTAAAATGTGTACACAATTCTGTGGCACCCTCTGTATGTATAAAACAAAAAGGCTGAGACAGGTGCCCTCAAGTCACCTCCAATTCTCAAACTACAGCAACTTTCAATTTTCTTCTACTTTTTGTGTTTCAACACTGCCTCTGATTATTTTAGGGATGGTAAAGACATACGTAGGGAGAATAGGATTTCTCTGGTTCCTGCTCCCCACAGATATTCAAAATACCCATTATTTTGAAGATTCCTATCTTCCCTAAGACATGTCTCTCCATTTAGTCAGTTACAGCTACTTAGCTTTCCAACTACCTGTAAATGCTCACCTTCTAAAGTATAGATTTCTCTTCCCCAGGGGTATTTGGGGTACTTCTTTAAGTCATCTTCACTTCGTTTGGCTTCAGGGAAGAATTCGTACTTAATGAGCTCTCTGGTAGCAACAAGAAAAAATAAATAAAAATTATAAAACTGGAAAAAATGTTGGGGTGTGCAATAGAAAGGAACTGTCAAAACTGTGTCAGGCCTAGATTCTGACGAGCATCTCAAACTACACATAAGTACCTAACGGAAGAAGGGTATACTCAAACTAGAGAGTACATAGCCAGCAGGTCAAAATTACTTTCTTCACTACCTTCAAAATCCTATCAGGTAAAGAAAGAAGGCCCCTCTTTAATCAAATGTCTTGTGTGTACAAGGTGCTTAATATAATGTTTATATAACAAATGTATAAAAAGCCCAATTTCCTGATGATGTATAGCATTGCAGTTTTAAGGTCTTTAATTCACCTCTTTTCCATTCCCTAAGGGTAGAGGGATAAAGTCAAATGTACGTGTATAACCTTATCTTGGAATTTTTCTGTCTGAAAATAAAAAGTTACAAAAAACACATTTTTAGTTTTAAGTCCTCATTCCCTCAAGATTTTCACTTACGTTGTATTTCGTATGTTTCAGTGCCTGAAAAGCCCAGTGAAAACATTTAAAATAAAGAATAATTAGGATTTTTTTCTGGGAGCCCTTGCAACAGGAAATGACTGAAATGGCCTTACTTACTGATTGATGTTTGCTATCGTGTCCATCCAGCTGCGAATGCGCACCTTGTTCCGGACGTTGGGAGGGTTACTGAATTCATGGATAATGCAGATGTGATAGGGGTAGGGCCCGCTGAATAGCTTCTGCTCCAGTGTTAGTGTGTCCACCTGTGGGAGACATCACAGAGAGGGGTTTGGGCCAACGAAGAGAATGCCTTAGAAATCTGTCTCTGAGAGCTTGAATAATCTTCCCTGGGGATCTACGTTTTAAAATCATTGGCTGATTTGAAAATCAAATAGTCACATTCAGCCCTGAACACAGCTTGCCACACTGGAAGTAAGGTTTAGCAAACTCTTCTGTCTAGCAAGCTGAGAGACTGACATTTCACTGTTATATAAATGCCCACTAAATCGGAGAATCACAATCAGGTCACAGAGCCCAGGAGTCCGCTTCCAAGCATGTCTTTCATAGATTCAGACAGTGACTGCATCACAGACCTGCAGCTGCATAGTACCATATCCCCCGTTCAAACTAGACTACTGCCTATTCCAGCTCCTTGCCTCTTTGCAGCCGTTATTCACGTCACTCTCTTTTCACGGAATGCCCTCTGCCTAGCTCTACTTATGAAATCCCACTCTACCATCTTAAGGGTATTCACATCTAATCTATCTCTTTCTCGGAAAGACAAGCTTCTCAAGGGAAGGATGATGTGCTGTGTACTTTTCAGCCCCAGCACATCAGAGCCAATCAACAAACAATCTGTTGAAATGACTCTTTTGGGGCCAGGTGCCAACTGACTACAAAGGTTTAATATTTCCTTTAAACTTTCTTTTGCAGAGCCTTACATATAATGTTTACTTTTTATTTTGTTGTTTGAGAAATCATTGACATACATCATATATAAATTTAAGGCATATGGTATGTTGGTTTGGTTGACAAATACTGTGAAATGATTACCAGGTTCAGCTAACATCTATAATCATATAGGTGCAATGTTTACTCTTAATAATACTGAAAATAATAATAATAGCAGCTATCATGACCACTTACTATATGCCAGCAACTGTTCTAGCACTTCATATGTATTAATTTAACTATCACAATAACTGTACGATTTTATTCTTCTAATTTTATAGATGAAGAAACTAAGACACAGAAGTTAAGTCATCTGCTATAGGTCAGTGAACCAGAATTTGAATCAGGCAGTGTGAAATCATTCTTTGCACTTAACCATAAGCAACTTTGAATAAGTATGAACTCTTGCTGAATAACAATTGCTCTCATCACACAACTTGCTAAATACCCACAAAAATCTAGCAGAGAAGTATTAAGGAAGATTGGCAAAGTAGTCTATCTTGGTTAAAAGAATGTAAAGGATAACCACTATAGGTTGAGCAAATGAATAAATGTCAAAGTAGTCTATCTTGGTTAAAAGAATGTAAAGGATCACCACTATAGGTTGAGCAAATGAATAAATGTCAAGTCTGAAAATGTTGAAGACTAAGTAAACATGTCACTGCAATACGTGTGTCATCAGAAAGGGGCAGAGCTGGGTACCTGCTGCATTGGGCGTAGGTATATGATGCGGTTTCTCTCAGGAGGCATCCGTAGTATCTGGTCTAGTACCTGATCCATGTTCAGTTTCTTGCACTGTGCATAGTCAAACCGGTTTACAATTGGCGCATTCTCTACTTTTAAGTGTTTCAGTACCCTGCACCTGGTAGCTACGAAATGAAGACCACGGTAAGCTCTACAAATAATTTATGCAAAATCATTGAGCAATGTACAGCCTATTTGGAATCATCTTTAGAGGACGGACACCCACGTGTTTGGCCCAAACTTTCAGGGAAAAAAAATCTTTCATTTTAATTCAAATTTTTATTTTTTTGTATTTAGGCACTTGTTTTTTGTATTATAAAGGAATTTTAATATTTATTATTGTACTTTTAACTCATAAACATAAATAAAAGAATTAAAAACATTTATATATATATAATTAATAGATAAGGAATTAGTACTATCCAAGTATAACGCATCCTTATTTTCCCCTCACAAATTTGGGCCAAAAAGTGCGCACTATGCATGGGAAAATACAGTACTATGTATCTCAAATTTTCAAAGCTCACACAAAATAATATCCTATTTTTCAGAGACAAATATGTACATACGCAAATACATGAAAGATGGACTGGAAAGGATGTATGTTAAACACATGAGTATAGATGGTGGGAGCCGATGGGACTGGCAATGAGAGACAAATGGGACTAAAGAGAAAAGTGGGACTTGGACTAATGATAATGTGCCGTGAACTGAAGTTATGATTAATCACGTCAATCTAATCCAGAGCAGGTAAGCACTTAAGGCCCAGTCACCATTCGTCCCCAAAAACATTTACACACAAAACATATCGAGTATCACACAGTTAGCACATGGCAGAGACAGGATTCAAGCTGAGGTCTATCTGACTCCAAAGCCCATACACGTTGTTGTTCTGTCCTATCAGATCAGGGAGCAATGATCATTTGGAGGAAACGGGAGAAGATGCTATTTTAAAAGATGAACCAAGTCTCTGTACATGTTCCCTTGCAGATACTACGGGGTAATTATTTGAGAACCACAGAACGAGGACAAAATTATAAATAATCCAACATAAAGATTCCTTCAAAAAAATAATCTAGTCATGCTACTGAAGCATTTGTGAGTCCTTAGCTCTTTCAACTTGTTCACGATGCTCCTGTATGCCATGGGCCTAAATACATACCATGGATGAACATCATCTTGGGACAATCTTTTAGCACTAGATCTGTGATTCCACAGTTGGTCATAGTGACTCCAACGAGATTTTTGGATTTTAATACAAGGACCTACAAGGACAAAAATTTTTAAGTTAGAGATCTCTGTACCTTTTTTTTTTTATGCTTAAATGTTATGTTTTCACTGGCACAAATGACAAGCCACTGTTACCAATTTTTTTTCCTTACGGCAAAGAAACTATGTAAAGATGGAAATTTTAGTTCCTTTACGTTATTCAGGACCTTGGCTGGACTGAAAGGTATGAGGGTTTTTTCCTTCACCTGTACGTGGTCGTCCTCAATCACAGGATCACTGGTGCTGGTGGATTTATCTGCCGTCCGCTTCCGCTTCATGGCATGACGTGGCTTTGTTTTGGCAACCTCTAGAAAAAGCAAGAAAAAAAATGCAAATTTTAACCTTGCTTTCTTTCCTTCAAGAGAGCACATTCAATTCCATGTGTATAAACTCCATCAAGGCAACTCTCAAATCTGTGACTGGATTCCCACAGGAATCCAGTCAGACCCCTATTTCCCAATGACTGTTCCAAAGCAAGATCACCCTCCACTATACCTCAAGTATCTCTACATCAAACATAATATCCCTTGTTATCCCTGGGCCATTCCAACAACCTAATTAACATCCCAATCTCTAGTCACTCAACCCAACCTCAATACTATTGATGGATGAAACTCACCAATTTCCTGCTAAACAGCTTTAAATTATCAATGACTGCTTAATGAACTCATTTCAGTACCTGACTTTTGGAGCTATGCTTTAGCCCCGTCTGTCCTCAGTTTTATTCCATACCATATCCTAGTCATCTCCCACTGCCAAAGCCTTGGAAGCCATTAATCATTCTAGCTCCTTTTGCCCAGAACACCTTTCCTAACTTCACTTTTTGAAATGCTACGCATCCCTGAAAAGACCATCTCAAATGCCACCTGCTCTAACAAATCACTTGGATCCCCACACCTCGTATATGGCTTTCTAATTCCCTGTATACTTGTTCTGTTTCTCCATTTAAACTAAAAGCTCCTCGAAGGCAACAACACCATCTTATTTCATTTTTGTATCAATGTCAACCACCAGCAATGAGCTAAAATGAACATTTATTGAAATGAATGGCACTCAACATTCACTGAATGAATTGAATGAATGAATGAATGAATGCAGCAGAAATACATAAGTGGAATAACAATAATAGCAAATATTTACTGAGCGCTTACTGTGTATCAGGCACTTTTCTAAAGGTTTTACTTGTATTAAACTAATTTAATCATTCTAAAGGCCCTTCTGAGATAGATTTATTATTCTCCTTATTTTACAAGTTAGGAGACTGACACATGGGAAGGTAACACAGCTTCCAAAGGTGTAAGTGGTAGAACCAGGAGTCAGAACCAGGCAATCTGGTGCCAGTCACTACGCTAGAAAACCTGCCATCTTTTATCTGCCAAACCCTAGTCAGTAAGGCGCTAACTCACTTTTTAGTATTGTTCTGAAACATTACAGATTAATTATAAAAGCAAATATGACTTATATACAAGTTCTAAATTCATCTCTAAAACTTAAGCACATATATATTCTAAGACAAGACAGTAGAAGTCACTGTCCTCATTTTTCATAATCATTCTGTGGCAAAGCTTATATTGAATGAAATAAGATTGCCCTTCATGAATTAAATCCCGCTATACTGCTCTTCCCACTTGGTAATTCTCTAACTTCAAACATGAAAGATTACTAAGAAAGAGGGAAGAAAGATGCAAATACTGCAAATTCCCAAAGGTTGGGATTAGATGGGAACTCTAGAGATCTAGTCCAAGTACTTTTTTACACACCAGAACCTTTCCTCCACTATTTGAAGTCTTTGTGAAACCTTACTATGCAAAACAATAGAAATAGAAAGGAGCTGCTTCGGTTGAAGACTAAGAAAGAACCCAAGAGTTCTACTCATCAATATTCCTCCAAGGACTGGGAACCCAAGCAACACCCTGGAGTTCTGGAAAAACATGAAAACCATTGATCTAGGTAACGCACTGAAGGCCTCCCTTCACAGTATTCTCCTGAAGGAACTTTGTGCAGAATCTAGTATCTTCACTGACAAAGAATCTTCAAAAGGCAGCACATTTCACGTAACAGACAAAACGCACACACTCGTTACAACAAATAAAAAGGCCCTGGTTCCCTCTCCCCATTTCACAAAAATGAAAACAAACATACAAAAAAAGCAGGTCTGTTTCCATTCCTTTATGACAGAGTTCAAATAAGAATCTTCTACTTAGCATTCTCTTTATGATCCGATTTTCAAACCTTTCCCTTTGCTGGACTGCTCTCTGCCCCTTAATTCATCAGAATATGGGGTTCAAAGTTAAATTTCCTGCTCTCCAGAGGACCCAAATTGGCAGTTTATGTTTTCTAAGAAAAGTTATAAAACGAAGTCACACTTTACATTTCGATAACCTTAAAAACCAAGGACTTCCCAATGTAAAATGAAAACAAGAGTTCATCCTGTTTATTATTTTCTTCTGCCTCCCTCCTTGTTTAGGAACAATTAATCTTTCTAGGGACAATTCTTAGTGATTTCATATACCCGCCGGCATCAATATACCTCAAATGATGGTTCCTACCACTTACAATTAAAAGTTCACAATTACTGAGCCCCATACCATGTAGTAAGATATTGTGCTAGAAGCTGGGACTATAACGGCGAACAAGCAGACACTGACCCTGCCATTATGCAGCTCATAGTCTAGTAGAGAGACAGACAGCAAAACACGGAATTACAACATAGTGTGGTTAACATTAGAAGATGCTACAGAAACACAGAACAGAAGACCAATCTAGTCTTGGGTGTCAGGGAAGGAGGTTAGTATTTATGAGAACCATACCATATTAATCTTAAATGCTATTCTTTGACAATCCAACTAGTTATTTTTGTGATATTTATTTTATAAAGTATTATACAGTGACGATAAAAAGAACTTACAGGCATATATTCCCAAAAAAGGAATTCACAAGACGAATAACTATATTAGCTTCTAACATGGTTTTAACACAAGGCCATAAATTAAAAACTAATAAAAACCTCAGACGTTTTCTTTAAAGTGATTTTAAAAAATCCCTAACACTCAATGAAGTCTGTTCCTTTATTAGTTTGGACTTTTCTCCTCAAAATTTTTAAAGCAGGATGGTGAATAGATATTAAAAACATGCTAGATTAAAAATAACAAGTTGAAAGCCACCCAAATAACTTATTCTTCTTTCTAAAAGAGATCTGGAAAATATTAAAATCAGCACTTTGACACCTCTCCAGAAAAGTGGTCACTGAAAGTATATGGACTGTTTAATAAATATTAGGAAATAATTTACCTACTATAGACACATTAGCTACATACATTAGAAGTCTTCTCAAACTGAAAAGTAAAATTACAAGGTAATGGATGTAATACACCCAAAAAAGTAAAAAGCACTACATGAGATTAAAAAAAAAAAATTCTAGGGAACTATTTTACCTAAGAAAAAGTACTAGTCACGAAACAAGTCAGAAGGAAATAGAAAAGGGGATAGTAGAACACAAGGCAAAAAAGAAATCACAGCCCCTTATGGTTAATATGAAAGATCTATGTTAAAAACAAAAACAAAACAAAGCAAAATCCCCAAAACAGTAACCACCATAAAACTTTACCAAGAGACATAAGACAAACTGGAGACAAAATAGTCTCTAAATAGGAAGACTCAATGCTGCAAAAACGACAGTAATCTTTCCAGTTGATCAATGTAATAGAATTCCAAACAAAAACAAAGATTTGTTTTTAGAGCTTGACAAAGTTATTATAACATACAACTGTAAAAATAAATGATAAATGTATGACTAGCCAAGGACATTTTGACAAAGAATAATGAAAGAGGAAAGGGCACTGGAACAGAACACAATGCACATGGTAAAAGAGCATTTTAAAATAATGATATAAGAATGGATGTCAATAAATAGTATTGAGACAACTTGGTGACAATTTGAAATAAAAACAAAAAGATCAAGTTAATTAGCACAGATTAAAATAAGGAATTAAAATCAAATAAACAAATAAATAAAAGAATGAGAAGATATGAACAATTAACTGAACCAGGTGCAGGGAAGGCCTTCCACAGCATAGAAGTAAAGGAAAAAAATCGTAAAGGTAAACACATACACCTGACATTACAAACATGAAAAAAACCTACAACGAAAGGTGTCACAATGGGGAGTTTCTGTTTCATGGGTCCAGTTTCAGTTTGGGACGATGAAAAAGTTCAGATGGATGGTAGTAATGGTTGCTCGACAATGAGAAGATACTTAAAGCCACTGGAATGGACACTTCAAAATGTTTACAAATGGTAAATTTTAGGTTATGTATAAAAATTATCATAAAACATTTAAAATTCAAGCTAGAAAAAAGTATTTTCATCATACGTCAGGACTAGTATTTGCAAAACATAATGGACCTTTAAATAAAACTCGTAAGTTTATGCTACTACAATTAGCACATACTTAAGTTCTTGTATTTATCTTATGAAAGCTTATTTTTGTTTAACTCCACATGATTCGATCATCTATTAACATATAAAAAGTATGGACTCTGTTCTGGGGTCTGATTTTAAGATTTTAAAAGTGAGGGAGACTTGGATAAAGTTAAAATATATTATTATTCACTGACAGGTATACATGACTTACAGGCAGAAGAGATGACTTAAAAATAAGGTCAGATATATAAACAGAATTATGATTAAGAAATGTGTTCATCCCCACCCTACCCAATGCCTTGGCATACACATTATAATATTATTAATGAAATTTTATACACACACACACACACACACACACAATTTTTTTTTTTTTTTTCAGTATATCGTCACCAAAATAATTCTCAGCTAAGCTAGATACTTACCGGCTTATCTCCTGGCAAACCTAACTGGACGCAAAACTAGACTTCAGAAAAAATTACTAAGTACTGCAGAGGCAGATAGAGGGGGATCCCCATAGGACATGTTCCCCCCACCCCAGCAACTTCAGGCCCGTATCTTTTGGCTAAGGTTTAAAACTTCACTAACAGTTACGACTTCCCTAAGTGTGGGATGGGAGCAGAGTTTATCTATTGGGACTTACAACATGAGAATCAGCAGTGTAGTTAGGATCAATATACAGTTATATTTTTCTTAGAAACTTAACTTTCTGAGTTTTCCTGCGTCAGATATTTTCCATACCCTCCCCCCACCACTGCTGAAAATTAGCTCCAAATCTGTATGACCACAGAACCCCAACACCGAATTCAGTCTGCCAATCTGGCTTTACCTAAGAAAGCTTATGGAATGAGCTCATGCCCGTCTCCAGTCCTATCCTGCAGTTGCTAAGCCTGGCAGCATTGTCATACCTGACTCAGATACCAGCGGTACATGGGACAGTCTGCTCCTGGCCCTTGTTAGGGGCCTCCGAGGGTAGTCTTCATTAGACTGCACGTCACAGCTCTCAGGCTGGGAGCTCCCCCTCCTGTCCTCACCTGTAGCCCCAGAGCCACTCCCATTAGTCCTCTCATCATGTGCTGGGCCTGAAGACCCCCCTTGTGGCAGAGTCCTAAAGGAAAAGGCGGATCTCGTACCATCCGGGCCATTCACAACACAGGCTCGGCTGGTTGAAGGACGTTCCTCATCAGAACACCTGCTAGTTCTCCTTTGGGGTTCCTGGGGCCTGTGACAGCAGCATCTGGGGCAGACAGAACTCTCTGCATCTCCCTCCTCCATGGCCTCAGAGTCCTCTGACCCAGCGGGGGAGCAGACACACTGCCTGGACACATCCACTTCTGGAGGGCTAGGCTCGGAAGAGCCGCCGCTGGTCACCGTCCTTACAAAGGCAGGGCTTTGAGAAGCAGTGCTGTGTGAGCTGGAGTTTCCCACTGTGCTGGCGGTGGTGCTGCTGCAGCTGGGATAAACATCCTTGTTTTTTTTCTTTTCAGGAATATCCCTAGCTGCTTTCATATCGGCTTTGATCTGCTCACTGGTGACCTGACAGCCTTTCTCACAGCTGCTTTCCTCGAGGGGAAACTGCTTCGACTGGCCCATCTGATGGGAGTTGTACCTCTTTCGAAGTGGAGTCTTGCCTTTTCCACTTACTGCTTATAGAAAAAGAAGAATGGCCCGAGGAAAAGAAAAGGTTTCAGTACAAATTCTGGACAAAAGGCAAGAGTAAATCTGGAACAGGAAACAATGTACACCAGTTTTCCTAAGTATAATGGTGATCACATAACTCAGCTGCTCAAATTCTCTATGGCTCCCTAGTGCCTCCCGGGTTCACACACATTAGCTCAGCCTTCAAGGCTCACCAGAACCTAACTGCAAACTAACTTTCCATTCGCATCCCCTCTATATACATTCTACACCCCAGCCCAAACTTTTCTTTCACTATACACAGCCCTGCTTTACTCCCTTGGGGTCTCTGTTCTTACCAATCCTTCAGACTTGGGCCTCTGTCATCTCTTCTGCAGCCCCACCCCAAAACCACTGCAGTGCATCCCCTGTAACATTATTACACATTTCTGACCTGACTCTTCAATGAGGCTAGAGGTTCCCTAGTGAGAGATCATGACTTACTCATCTATGTATCTAACTTACTCATCTATGCACCTAACACAGTACCTGGGGCACAGTAAGGCTCAGCCAATATGTAAAGGAATCCTTAAACAAGTAAGGTTTTGTCTGGCTGACAGAAGATCTAGCTTCTAAATTCAGAAACTGAACTTTCTAGGAAACATTAGGTTAGTCAGCTGGTCATATTACTTTTCCTAAATTTTACTTTCCATAAAAGCTCCTTTCGACTACAATGTCAAGATATCTAAATTTTTGAGAAGAATAAAATAAGAACTGAGTAATTAGTCAACACTTAGTCAATTATTCCACTAAAGAACTGAGTTTTCCATATACGAAGTGTATAGTTCAGGTTCAGTGTAAAATGAGTACTGAACACTCAAATACATTAAGGAATAGGGTACCCAAGGAAAAATAAGTGGACAATTTTTAAAAACCCCATCCTTTGCTCAAAGTGGTAAGCATATGGTTCTGAGAAACATAAAGGAAGGAAAGACAAGGAGGAAGTATGAAGAGATACAGTTACAGTTTCTTTGTGAGGCAAAGGGCAGAAGGCTGTTGGCTAAATTTAAAGGGAGACACGGGATGGGAAGAGCTCCCTCCAGCCCCAGAATAGCCACTGACATTCACTGAGCACAGCTGGACAGGTTAGCCACTGGGGAATATCTGTCTTCACTACTCTAAATGACCAGGGGCCTTCCCTTACCCAAGGCGCAGGCCCCTTGCTAATCCCTGACCCTGATGCCACAACTTCCTAAAGCTATGGATTCACAATGCTCGTGTCTTCTCTTCCCTGAGCCCCAAATTGTACTACAGTTGCCCTCGACAACACCACCCAGACTCCCCTCTCCCTTGAGCTGTTGCCTTTCTCGTCTCCTGTCACATTTCGTAAGGAGATGTTAACTGCACCACACGCTGTGATAGGGACACATTATTATAAAAAGTCCAAGTGTGTCAGTTCTCATGACTCTAACAGGTCAGAGGAAGACACAATCTCTCACCTGACAATTCCCTGGACTGCACAGGCTCTCCGGTTTTTTCTTCACGCTCAGAGTAACGCCGAGCACCATTCTTAGGAATCCAGACTTCTTGGAGTTCTAGACTGTCTTCCTCATCATCACTCTCTGAATCATGAACAGTAATCGGCGTTGGTTTTACTACACGCTGAAGACCACTGGGTCCTAAAACAAAAAGCACAGACCTAACAGTTACTTTTTGCCTAAGAAAGACTTGCACTCAAAATGCTGTTTCCAGGGATCTAGGCTCAGAGGTGCTTTGGCTGTATGCAGCCTCCCTGATCACTCGTTTCAATGGAATACGGACATACTTGGATGAGTACTGTGAAAGCACTTTAACTCTAAAACTTCACATAAACATTAAGTATGATTAGTAAGCAAATTAAAATAGAAGATCATGTGGCATCCCCCTTCAGGACCTTCACTATTTGAAAAAGTCTCATAACTCATCCTAAAAATAATCAAAATAACAGTCATAATAATCACCAAAATAATAGGCTGTTTTTCCAATTTTGCAAATGTGCAAATGAAGGCAAAGGAAATGAGGACCTCAGACATCTACAGGACCAGTGAGAACTCTGCATTCTTTAACTGAGCACAGGTCTATCTCACTGGATGTAGTTCAGACACGTTCATAAAAGGCCATGTGCATGTTAGAGTCCAGTTATTTACTTATACTTATGTAAAACGTGTTATCTGCTTGGCAGTACACACTGTAAACCTTTAGCTTGTATGACCCAATTCTCGCTGAAGAATGACTGATATTTGTTCCATCAACAAAATGTAAGCTCCAAGGCACCTGGCCTGTCTTTTTCCTGTTAACACTGTACAATGCCTGGCACAGAGTGGGCACTCAGTAAGTATTTGTTGAGTAAGTGACTGCATCTGTAAGACACTTCAAACAAGGGTAGTTAAAGGTGTTTTCAATTCAAAGACAAGGTAGCCTTCTGACAGACTAGCGGGGAGATAACTTGAGCTCTAATTTCAGTTCTGCTCCTTGATCCTTGGCTGAGTGGTCCTGAACATATCATTCAAACTTTTGAGAGAATATTAAGTTTTGCCGCCCGGAAAATGCAGAATTTTATTAGGTCATTTTAAGGGCCTTGGACCAGAGACTAGATCTTGGTCTATTTACTAAACCAGGTTAACTTCTCCACTGCTCTTCCTCTCCACCAAAATGAAGGGAGGGCAAGCAGAATGTTTAATCAGGTCATTTATTTTTCCATCAACAAGCTAAGTGCTTTCTTTACACACGCACACACACACACAGGTGTGTGCTAATACAGACAGAGGAATTGTTGCTGCAGTTATAAAAAATCAAAACCAAACTTTAGTAAGATACATACAGCAAGGAGAACATCAATGTAATACAGGCCTCAGTAAGTAAAAGCATACAACACATCACTATCTGTGATGACAAGAAAGAGTCATTCAGTGTTTTAACGCCTTCATTAGAGTCAGGCCGTAGGTTTCAGAACCATGAATGCGGGAGGTAACATGATTACCTGCTTGTTCCTCGTCACCATCTACAGGAATAACTGCCTGACTGTGAGCTGGAGTCTCATGTCCACTCTCGGCCACCACCTCTCCATCTTCTTGCACCATGTCTTCCATCTCATTCAATGCTTAAACAAAAATAAACACCAAGTCAAACAGGAGAGCTCTACAATGAGCACAATGCTGGCAAACTGGGGCAACCCTGAGAAATGAACAGCCCTGTGATTACTACGCCCACTCTGGAAGACGAGCACTTAATCGTGCTTCGTTATATCAACATTAACAAGAAGTGTCCACTTCTTCTGTAGGCGACGAAATCACAGACAGGAAAGCATCACTTGTTGGAGAAAGTCCATCACTATATGATGAAAGCAAGGGCAGAGGCACACAGCTGAGAGAAAGCACCCAGTTCATTCCTGAAGGTATTACCAGGGATGGCTGTTATCAGGCAACTGCTTGTCTCTTGTCTCCTTCTAAGCTGTTTGCTTGGAGGGAGTGAGAGCCAGCTAAGGGAAGACCTTACAGTCACAAGCAATTAGCCTTGTAGTATCTGCTGACTAAACCAGGAAGTATTGGGCAGGCAAGCTCAAACTGTATGTACGTTTCTCTTCCTACTCTCTAGAGGCTGCGGTATCATTTTTGGCTAATGTGTGATAAGGATTATTAACAAATATACCAAGTACTTTTTTAACATTTTAATATCACTTCAAATGTTTTATTTGCACCAAAAAGTTTTCACTACAGTTATCAGTGCCTATCAGTGAATGGGAATGTGTGATTTTATTTATAATTTTCCAGAGGATAAGTGCAGTGAACAATTTCAGATTGATAAGTTTTAATCAAATACAAAATGCTCACTTTTCAAAGAGGACCCTAAATGAAATAATTCCTGGCTTTGCTGGCTTTTTATAAGATTAAATCCAATCCCCAAGTCAGTATTCCCAGAACTCAGCCCACAACGCCCTCACGGCGTCCTACACATTCCCAGCTTGGACACAAGCCAGAGGGCAGCGGATGTCTACCCCCTTTACCACTATCTCCTCAGTGCCCAGGGGGAACAGAAACAGAATCAGAGAAATATAATCCAAAAGGAAAAAATCATTTCATTTTGGAGCTCACAAAAGGTCTGGGTTACCGTCGGCTGCAAACTGCTGCTCTCCTGGCTGGAGGTCTTGCCGGAAGTCATTCTCCTCATCCGAGTCATCTGGCTGATGGTGGTTATTGTCGTGGATGTTGGCATTATTCTGGGCGTTATTGTCATTGTCGTTGTTGGAGTTCTGGTTGCTCACAAGGGCTGAGGACACCCCGATTCCTGTGCCTGCACTCAGACCAACTCGAGCACAGCCCTAAGGCAAGATGGAACCACATGCTTATTAGTTAATATCCCTTCATGCATCTCTAGTTATAGCACCTTCCATCTCTATTATTTATATAGCACCTTATTCATGAAGTGCTTTTACATATGCATACAGGACTTCACTTAAGGCTCACAACACTTCAAGCAAGAAAAACTGCTATTATTCTTGAGTTACAGATGATGAGATGCACTTTGGGAAGAGATCTGCTCAACAGCACATGACCAGTCAGTGGGACAGCTGGGACCTGAAACCCAGTAATCTGACCTCAAATCCTGAGCTGTCCCCACTCTGTCACACTGCTTCAACAATGGGAATGTAGTTAATTAAGAACTGGTAAAACAGAACATAATTAGTTGACACATTAAGTTTTTATTATGGTGAGAGTGTAAATTTTATGTTAAGCTGTTTTAAAATAACCTTTTGTACAATTGGGCAACCTCAGATTTCCCAGGATATACAACTGACTGAAAAAGATAGCAGCAAAGGAAAACATTTCCAAAATAAATTCCTAATCCTTATTTATATTTTGGATTCCTGATTATAGATTTAATCTCCGAACTAATTACTCCAAGTAATAATTTGTCTTAGCTCAAATTTCCACCTTTGCTCTTACCTTACTTTCAGTTTATAGGACTAATGGGAACAGCTTTCCACTTAACTTTTTCCTTTCCCTTCTTTGAAAACCCCTTAATACTCATTTACAAAAACAAGAGGCCATGCATTATTATAACCTTTATGCCTTCACTGAGGCTGGCAGTAAAAAGTCCAATCATAACACTGTAAAGGCATATTATATTAGAAAGAAAAAAAAATAATGTAGGTTGTTTTCTTCCTTGAGTACCAAAATAAATGAACAAAAACTCTCTCAAATGTGATTTACTTTGGGTGGTTCACGAAACATCTGGTCCAGTGAAATAAACTCCAGGCTGGGCAACAATTCAACAAACTGACCAAAGGAGTCCAGCTTCAAAGCATGGCACCGCACTAAGTTGATATCAACCAGTCGAGTCCATCGTGAGTGGTCTGTTGACGAAATGGCCAGAGAGAATATAAGTTAACACTTTCTCCGTTACTGATGAATTCTGTCACTTTTAAATTCTGTTTCCTTAAGGAACTTTTCTCTTATCTCATGATCGCTAAAACTTCGTGACTGTACACTGATATTTCCATACCTAATTTCATTGTGAGAACTAGATAGCTTGGGAATCATTAACTTGAAACCAAGTCAGCCTTGATTTAAATGTAACCCACTCTACAACCTATATACCTATTCAACAGGACACTAATTAAAGAAATACTGGTGCGTTTATTTAATGGAACATTAAGAAGCTATTAAAAGACTGAAGAACTGAATATGCTTGTATATTAATATGCAAAGCTCTCCAAAACATTTAGTACAAAAGACAAGCTACAGGACGGACAGTGTATACCCAGCAGGCTCCCTTTGTATACATAAATCATTTTTAAATGCTACATATGCATAGGCTGCAATGTGCACAAAATAATCTGTCCAGAAGAATATATAAGAAACTGTTGATGGTGGTTACCTTTGAGAAGAGGAGACTTTTCATTTTGTACCTTTCTGTACTGTTTGATATTGTTTATCAAATGCATGTATTACTTTTAGTTTTTAAGTGTTAACAGGAATTCTGAGTGATAGGATTATAGGCCATTTTTTTGTGTTCTTCTTTATACTCTTCTGTATTTAAGAAAACAAACAAATCAAAAACCCAATAAATGTTATTTTTCAAAAGTGATCTATGCCTGCTACAACCCAAAGTTCGTATTTCCCAGGAACTTGGTGCAGTTGGCCCAGGGAGACAATTTCCCTTCTGGTGGGTGAGACATGGCCATTCTAATGAGTGATGTCAGCAGAGGCCCCCGAGCTCCAAAACAGGCCTGGGACGGGCTTTGTGAGAACTACAGTATCCGTGGGAGACAACGCAGACGGCAGAGGCGGCTGCTCTGCAGGTGTCAGTGAAGGGAGTCTTGGTTTGGTTAAAGAGGACGTCACAATGAAAATTCTCTAGTTCTGAATTTACTTAAAAGTTTGGGAATTTAGGTATTTAAGAAGGGTCTTTAAAGAAACAAACAGTATTTACTCTCTTAGGGAGGAAAATGAACTCCACCCATAGGAAAAATAACAAGGGCAGAAGTCACACTTGTATATACAGGAGATCAGGTGGGGAGGGGAAGAGAGGTCTGAAAAAGCCTAGGATTTTATAGTGGTAGAAAATTTCACTATAAGTTCATGTTTAATATGTCACTTAGAAGTATTTTTTAAATATATATACTCACTCTGTCCTTTCAGATGTGTCATTTGAAGGTGATTCAAAGAAAACAACTATAATATCCCAGGCAATGATTTGTAACTTTCATTGTAAGTGCCTGGCCCAAGGAAGTGTCTATAAAGATCAGGACACTTGAATCCATAACCTGGACAGTGTAAATTTCTCGGCAGAAAATTTCAGGAGTTCAAAGAGGCACTGAATATACTTCCAACATGGTTATCAAAAGTTCCCAGAACTTGAATAATAATCCACATAAAATATCTACATTTTATATTAGGATGCAATTCATAGCACACACACAAAAGATACACATCACCTCAACGTAAAATGCAGCAGTACTTAAGCCTATAGTACCTGAGATCCAATTGTATGGGTTATGTAGATGGGGGCAATTGTAAATTGCCAGATATTTGATACAGGAAAACACTTCGTTGACTGCCTTCATCCCTATATCAGTGATGATACCAGGATTTTCTACCACATCAGCCAAACCATACTTCACCAGATCTGCATTAGCCATTCTGCCTAGAAAGAGAAATCGATTAAAAAAAAAAAAATTCTTAAGCGTCATGAAGTGCTCACAATACTTTATATTAACATCCAGTATGATTACTCTCTATGATAATTCTGTGTCATCTGTCCATCATCAGGTTCAGGTTCGTGTACAAATTTAGGTTAGGTATTCTGTACGAATGGGGTAGCATTTATCTTGCAAAATAAGATTTTATATTAAAAGTCAGGGGACAGCTAGTAAGAAAATAATTATTTCCAATTGTTAAGCAAAAAAAGAAAGCAAAAATCTTAAAGCAAAACCGAAGGATGTATTCTATTAGTTCACATTTACAGTGCTTTTTAGTTTTATATTTTAAGAGAAAAATATGTTAAAATGTAAGTCTTTCAGTGTCAGGGTCATGTTTTTGGAGCCGGGGCGGGGGGAGGGGTACCCATGAGTGGAGGAGTAAACTCTGGGAACTCAGATTCATTGTAGGGCCCATGTTATTGGTTAGTCAATCTGAATGTATCCCCAGAAAGTGGACTTCTAACTCAGCACGCCCTCTCTCTGCCACTGGCTTTAGTGCCTGCTGCCTTGTCACAAACTAGGGGTGTGGGTAAAGCAGAAGAGGGTCCTCCATCCTGGTTTATGCCACTGGAAATCACACTTCACCCCGTGTCTCCTATCATCGCCCCTCCCATCCACCTCTCCAGGATGGTCCATCTGACTATAAAAAATTTGAAGAAAAAAAGGAACTGCATCTATTTAGATTACAGTGACATTACCAATGTCCAGCATAATGCTTGGATATAGGAACTCAAAAGACACCTCTCACATTCCTTGTGATCAACTGACACAAAGTACAGAGAAAAGACAGTTGCTCTGGTGAAGCTGCCCTGCATATTACAAAGATTTATACCTTTAGCTTGGAATGTGTTCAAAACAGCCAACCTATCCCAAACTCTCCCAATGTCACTTTCCATATAGTTCATGGTCTCTGCACTATATTCCCCTTTTTTGGTATTTACTGGCATTTCTTGCAGATTTCACCTTAATCCATCCTTCACAATTTAGCTGAGCAATTTTCTTTAGCCTCCTGGTAAAACCCTTTTTCTTGCTCTTTGGACTCTACACTTGCCTTTTCCCTTATGATCGGGTAAATCCTGTACGGACCCTGTTCCTTGGGCGCTATCTGCATAAATGCTATAGACTCACACAACAAATCCTTGTCTTACGCTCATTCCTTTGAGACTATCACTTCTTCCTGATCTTGGGGTCCTCCTGATTGTCACACTCTCTCAAAACCCTGATGACATCGCCGTGGACTCATTTCTGTTTCTTTTTTTAATTCAGCCCATAGGTGTGCTAAAAGTAAAAGCTACCATTACTGAATGTTTTGTAAATGCCAGAGATTGTAATAATAAAAAGTCCGTGTTTTCTTATTTGTTAAAGATAATACTATTTAACAAATGAGAAAAAAATGAACTTAACAAGTAACTTGCCCCAGGTCCCATGATTAGTAACAGGCGGGCCTCAAGTCCATCTCTCTCCAAAGCTCCAGCACTGAAGACTTCATACAGCTTCTGCTTTTTAATGTTTTACATCCCATCACCTTCACACGAAGCTCAGAGATCGTAAATCTATGCAAACCAAGACTCCTTCTCTAAGTATTCATCCTTGGGTCGCTTTTCTTATATTCCTAACACGCAGCATCTGATTCTCAGCACATCTCTACCCCTAATCTGGCACTGTCATTTTGTACCATAAATTATGGAGGACAAAGGTGATGTTTCTTTTTATATTTTGCCAGACCCTTCGTAACAAAAATGTGACGCACGTTTTACCAGGGGCTACCCCCACCTCCTGGAGCAATGCTTCAAAACCTAAACTACCGAGAAGGATGAGTAATTAAAAGCGCGTGAGCAGGGAGGGACCTCTCACTCCTTTCTAGATAGTCTGTTAGAGGCCCCTGGCCCCAATTCTGATGCCGAGAATCCTAGGCTGTCTTTGGAGAAACAGGAGAGTATGTACACGGGAGGAATGCATGAACTACAGCAAATAGGAAGAAAAGAACAGCTTATAAAAAGGTAAAAACTAAAAGTCTATTAAATATGAATGAGACTGTGAAATAGTTATATTGAAAAGTGTAAAATAATGGTAGTCAAAAGGTAAAGTGTTTTCTATTGAAAATATGTGTTGAGGAGAAAGAAACACTATAGGGAATTTGGTTATAAAATTAACTGTCAAAGACAACCTTTCCCTGGGCCTAAGTGTGGCTATCTTGAAGATACAAAGTTTGTCAAGTTTTGAGCTTTCGGAAAGAATAAAAAACAAGATTATAGAAAGAACACCAATTACCAAGCTAATAATCTTATTAAGTTACTACAAAGATACTGGAGAAAGATAGAGAATGTTAGCAACCTCATTCAAAAACAGAAAAGCTTGATACCAAATAAAGCAGGTCCTCGAATAACATCACTTTGTTATAACCTTTATGAGATGCCGTAGGAACTCTTGTTTGTATCAATGAGCCTAGGGTAAAATTGGTTTCATTAGATGAACACTGTTTTGCCGCAGTTCCAAGAACTTATCAAGGATGTCAAGGGGGACTTACTGTGCACTGATTTTATATGGAATTACTATACCAGTTTAGCCTTTTAAAGCTAAGTCGGTGAAAAGCTGATCTTTTTCAAAGCTATATGGAATAAAAGTGATTCCCGTGTTAAATTGGCTAGAAGGTGATTTGATTTGATTTTTAACCCTTCACCTGTATTAATGAGAACTGAAACAAAGTAAAACAAAACAAAACAAAACAAAGCGACTATTAATCGGACATATGTCAGAAATGAAAAAGGACAACACTCATGCTGTTTGACCTGCAATGCCCTGAGCAGTCATGAAGCTTTCTTATGGTCTCCTACGAAGCAAATCAAATCCAAAGAAAAAATGCCATTTGGTATGATAGTGAGTTTAAGAAAGACTTGTTGCAAATTACATGGGGAAATAATTAATTCTTGCAAAAATAAAAACATGCTGGTGTTCTTGAATGTCTAACTAATGTATGTGGGGAAAAAAGTTTGAATAATGAACTGACATGCATTCAAGCCCAAAGGAATGAGTTCCCCATTGTAAATACATTCCAGAAAATGCTGTGAACAAGCCTTTCAACAGCAATCATCATGAAATGAATACTGACCATTATGTGCTCACACTATCTGGAAAATCCAGAACCCCCAGCGGGCTTATTATGGAAATGAAGAGCATGGGCAGGGAATGGGACCTCATCTGAGAGGACCATCAAAAGCTTCAAGAAGTATGGCAGATCAAATTCAACAAATGGAACCAAGGATGACATTCTGTGAAAAAAATGAAGCAGAATGGGAAAGAAACTTGGGCAGCAAAGTGGAGACAGCATCAAATGTAGATAAGGATTTTTTTTGGTATGCTGTTAATCACTATACCTTCTATAATATGCTAAAATCTGAGGCAATATTGGAAAAATTCATTGACACTTCAACTTTAAATTAAAAATTTCTTTTTCAAGAAGTAGAGCTCCTAAGATCTTAAGTTCTCTTAATAGTCCGGATAATATGGCCCATCCCCATTCAGGTGTCAGCTTGTCAAGTAAGTTCCCTACAGCAATTCTAGGGAATAAAATGGGATAAGTCTTACTCTGCAGCAAAAACTCATCTACATATCCCAGATGAAGGGTTTCAAACTGGGGGAACTCCAACTCTGCCATCTTTAGGGCAGAAAAGACACCATCTTTGGTTAAGGAAGGCTGGATCCGAACTTCATGTAACCTATAAACAAAGAGATACACAGCAGAGTAAAATGAAAGCCATTAGAATCAGAGGTTCTACTAATGTAAGGCTCTGAAAGAAGTTTATCTTACTGAAGTGTCAAATGCAAACGTTTTCCCCTCCATTAAAGAGGTGTTTCCTTTAAAGGAGTATTTTGCAAAATGTGGGCACATCTTAGGTGGCACACTGAAGTTACACTAAGTAACAATGAATTACACAGTAAGAGTCTTAAATCCTTTCTAATGCTTCCTTAAATCTGATTAAGTCAAGGAGATCTGATTAATCTGTGTCTGGTACTGATATTTCTATAACGTATTTTTTATGCTAGCTGTTAAGTCCCATTTTAACAAAGAGTATAGTTCTACAGTACGTAACAAAACCTACTAAATTAAACTTAGAAATGGGTTTATTTATACTCTTAACATTCTACTGATGGAAAGTAAGTTTTCTTTTTGAATAAATGAAAAATGGTTAATTCAATTTAAATAATATTTATAAAAGTGGAAATAGAGGCACTTTTCATAACACAGGAAATAGTAAATGTGGCATAAAGTAGATACGAAAGTGTGTTAAAATATAAAGGTGTTACAAGGTCAGGACTCTGAAAAAGCTTATTTAAAACACTGATTTCTAAATAGCAAATATTATCTGCAACTAACTAACGCCAATTCCGATAGTCGCAGAGGCTGAGACAACACTTCCCAAGAGGGCTACAGGCAGCGGAGCATCAGTGCTTGACTTTGGTTGGGCTCTCAGGCACTTCCAGACAGGTGACTGCTTTTCTCTGATGAGACCACACCCTTTCAGAGCTTGCTGGGTCTGGAGTGCAGACCAATTGGTCATCAGTTATGACATAAGCTACCACTAAGTGATAACCCTATTGCTATGTAAAACAACTCCTTTGTATTTTACAGCTGAATAACGCATGATCAAACTTCATATACACAATCCCCCAAATTTTTGTAAAAAAGGGAAAAACATAAAATTCTAAACAAAAGACACAAGGTGAAGAGGAAACATACCTACGGGCAGCAGTGATGATGAGGTAACCAAGATCTACTTCAAGAGCGTTTTTGCAAGCTCCCAAAACAATAGTGTGCAAATTTCTAAAACCACCTAGTTAAAGGAGAAAAGGAACAAACAATAAACATTTCATTTGACCACATCATTTTTATTAAAGCATTTATACACACTTTAGATGATAACTATTTGTTTAAAAGTAAGTCTGTTTGTTCTTCTACTTATATTAATATCTCAAGATGAATTATGACTACTAGCCATTTCCTAAAAAAAAGATGAAAACAGATACTGTCATTCTAAAAATACGTTTTGACAGCATCTAAAAATTAGTCCAAATTATTTAGATTTTTAAGTAAGAATTCACTGAAAACCAGAAGCTCATGAGGGAATTGTAAAAAAGGGATCCCGACATTTTCTGGCCAAAGTTTGAACCTCCAACATATTATAAGGAATAAGACCAGCACTACTTTAATTTCAACTAGTTTTTTTTCATGTTTTTTAAACTTATACAGAGGGTGCCAAAAAAATGTATACACATTTTCAGAAAGGAAAAAACTGTATTAAAATTGTAATACTCAATATATACCAATAACAAAAGATGAATACAAGTCGTGTGTACATTTTTTGGGACCCTCGGTAGAGCAAAAAAAGTACACAAATCATTAATGTATACATAGCTTGATGAATTTTCACAAAAGATTGATTTGTTTTGAACTTTTATAAATAAAATCACACAGTATGTACACTTTTGTACATGGCTTCTTTTACTAAACATTTTGTTTATGACATCCATGAACATTGTTGCATATAAGCTATAGTTTGTTCATTCTCATTGCTGCACAGTATTCCATTGCGTGAATATGTTATATTTTAATTTTGCATGCTATTGCTGATAGGCATGTGCGCTGTCTTCACTTTGGGGTTACTATGAACAACGTTACTATGGACAATCTTGACCGTCCGTCTCCTGAAGAATACATTATGCGTTTCTGTTGGGTTTAAAGTACCATTATCATTAACATTGTGAATGATAATATCTATTTTTACAAATGGTACTTGATGATTTTCCATTTATACTTTGAATATCCAAAGTTAGATTTTTCAGTTCTCAACTATTAATCATCTATCTAGCCAAATTTCTTGGTACTTTTGCTGCAATGAGAAGACGATTAACACAGAGAGCATTCTATTAATATTACACATCATTATTTAAAATATAAAGGACTTAGAGAGTAAAATGATTTTTCTTTTTAAAAGCCATCATCTGATGGATGGATCTATATCCAAGTGATAAACATAAAAGCATTTTATATACTATAAAATACTAAACAAATGTTAGATATTGACATCACTAATACCTGAGTTTTTTTGTAGGCCTAGGGCATCCAAGTCAAAAAATATCTCATCATCAAAGGGCAACAGACATCCCTGTTAACGTTTCTCAGAAAGATTCCAAATATGTATTACTAAGTAGTAAGTATTAACAAGCCAGAAAACATGCCTATCACTGTATTATTTATTTTGGGAAGATTTAACACTGCATAAAAAAGAAATGAATACTAGCTCGCGCTCACGGTTACTTATTCTCCATGAAATACAACAGACAGAAAGTGAAATTACTAATAAGCATTTTTTTAAAAAAAAAGACTCAAAAGAAAAGTAAAATGCTCAATGATTTTTTTATATTGATTTTTAAAATATTTGGTAACTAAAGAAAAACAAATACCTGATCTCCAACTGTCTTCAACTACATGTTGGATAAGACCTCCAAGAAAAGGAACTCGAACCATTTCCAAATGTTCCAAGTTTCGGGCAGAGGCTAAGCCTGTTACTAGAGGGACATATTTCAAAGAGTTCGTTGGTCCTGGCATGGGGAAGGGTAAAAAAAAATTCAATGAAACAATATAAATTGCCTTGAAGATGAATTTTCAAATCAGCAGCTGAAACAAATAATTTATAAATTCTATGTCAGAAAATGACAGCCAAGTATTGCCTCGCTGCAATTTCTACTTAATAGAATGAAGGCATTAGCCTGTTAACCATATATTTATTTAGCATAAGGCCTTTTCAGCAACACGGGAGAGGTGTTTAGTATTTTTTGTAAATTCCCTGAAGCCTCAATAGTTTTGAGCTCAAAATAACTAAGGGGGGAAAGCCAAGTTGAAAATTTGATGCTTCACTCATGTAAATAGCTCAGTCATTTAAATAACTCTCTAAGCAATGACTCTTTTATTAGGTGTTATAGATGATCACAAGACATAGGGTCCTGTTGGTCAAAGAGTTTGTGCTTGACATGAAGATAAAATTAACATGAAAAAATTATAAAAAGATAAAAAGATGGAACATATCAAATACAAAAATAACTTCTTCTACACTATATAAAAAAAGAAAAAAAGAAGGAAAGAGAAGAGTAAGGGAAGCAGAAAGAGGCAGAACTTGAAGGCTGTTTATAAGTAAAGAGGAGGAAGGAAGTGTGTAACTCAGGACCAGGAAATGATAATAAAGTGTAAGGAAAGAAACTAAGGTGAAGGTTGCAGGGTACAGTGAATAGGCAGGCCTGACTAGAAAAAAAGGTGTATCTTAGAAACGAGTCAGAAGTGGTACCAAGAGGGGCGCTGGTTACTATGAACTCAGAAGCAGAATAGTTCCCACTTAACACTCTTGGGAAGCAGAGACACTGAAGGTTTCTGAACAGAAAAGTAGTATCAGAAAAGCAGTGTTTTATGCTTTAAGGCAGATTAGGTCAGATAATTATTTACATGCAGAACGACTAGGAGGCCAGAGACAAAGAAAGCACATAGAAATCTATTAAAACAATCCTATAAAATGTAAAAGTGCCTATAAGAAATACGTCGAGACACTGGGATAGTGTTAAACACAAAGCATGTGTCTTCTGTCTTTAAACAAAAAGTACACTGATCTTCAAAAGGTGAGTAAGTTACAAAACATAAACAGTAATAGCAAAATATAATTTCCCTTACAAATGCAGCTATGGCGTTTGCTTTAGGCTACTACTTGTAGGATTCCACCATAACTATGTACCATTACCTGCACAGTTCCTCATGACGAAAGTTCGTAAGCTGATGCAAAGAAAGTCTTTGAATGGCTGTGGCTTAGTGAGTCTTACCCACTTCATGTAAAGGTGCCTTAGCATTGGGATACAAGGAATTTCAGGAACATTCACCCCTAAAACATATATACAAAAAAAGAATAAACAAGGAAATCACTAAAAGACTGTATATTGTGTATAAGTTCAAGAGTCTACTTTTCAAGCTGATAATTTATCCTTCATGGCTATTTTCATCAGAACAAATTACCTAATTAAAAGTCTGTAAGATTGGTGTAAAACAGTCTTATAAAGAACATTTTAAACAAACCATAACCAGACTAGTATTTTGTTATTTCTTTCGAAAAGGTACATGGGAAGATAGTATTAAAAAGTGTTTCTATGTTTTATACATACTAAGTCTCATAATTCTAAATCTTTCTCATAATTCACCCTTCCAGGATATATATGCCCAGTAGATATCAAATGAAAATAGGTTGTTGAAAGCAAAATAAAGAAGATGTAGAAGGAATACACAAAATTACTATCTGACTACCAATGCCCAATGTCCCACCAGTGGGAAAACAAAATTTCTCAACACAAAGGTAGACTAGCTGGCTTTAAATATGATTGTTTCAGGATGATATCCAGAGACAGAGCTTAAAGATATTTCTACAAATGTATGAATCTTAAGGATTTATAAATGTGTGGTAAGAGCCATTCAGCATTACACTGAGAAAGTGAGAAACCCGCCAGTCATTTATTTTAATATTTCAAATTGATAAAGATATTTACCCTTCTGATTCATGAATGGCTTAAGGCTAGGAATTGTACCTGAGGAGGACCATATCTGGAAGAAAGGGGATGCAGAGTGGGAGGAAAAGTCAGGAGATATGGAAGAAGAAAGGAAATAGGTAAATCTTGTAAATTCTAAATGGAAGGAAGCAGTTCGAGAAACTTGCCCAAGAGTCTAAACACTGTAGGCTACAGAAAAGCCAGGGGAGTGACACGTCTCTGAGAAAAAACCAAGGATCCAGCGTGATGGCATTTATTAGGTTGGTGCAAAAGTAACTGCGGTTTAAAAGTTAAAATAATTGCAAAAACCGCAATTACTTTTGCACCAACCTAATAATAAGCGGTAGTTGGGAAAACCAGTTTAAACTTTTAAACTTGAGTCAGTAGAAGGCCTCTTAGCAACAGTAACTAGCAATACTGGAGTACTTGAACAGTTCTTTAAAAGCTGAATGCTACAGAACGCTCCCACTGTACAGATGACTCCTTAACCTGGTCCTCCCAAAAAAGCATAGTTAACGTTAGCTTTGAACTATGTAGACTCACTGTATGGCAACAGATGGGGAATAAAACTGGGGATGAAAGCAAAGGAGGAAACGCAAGAAGCAGGGTGCAGACTGAGACTCAGGTTGCAGAATCCACAAAGGGATGTTTAGCATCTACCATGATGGTGGCAGTTCTGATTAAAAAACCCAAAGTAGCAAGGGTGAGACAGATCCAGACAACTACATCCTATGCCTAATCCATATTTTGCCCCAAATCTATTTTATAGATAAAGGACACAGTTATCTGTCTTCCCCAGCATGTTCATTAATTTACTATACACATTTGTATCACCATCACAGTGTTAAACTGTTGAATGAATCAAATGAATTAATGCAGTTCAATAACATTTACCAAGTACTTATATTTGCAATGAACTGTGACAAACATGGTAAATATAAAGACACAAAAACAAAGCCTCTGATTTTACAGAGCTTATTATTATATACTTTGGCACAACAGCTAAAATCCAATTTCAAACTAGATATCCAAGTCCCTAACAAAACTACTCCCTGATCTTGTAAATGAAAGGTAGCTAGAGAGCTCTACTCTTCTTCCATAACTGTGCACAAGTCTTATCTAAGACCGACTCCTTATCATCCCCTGCTGCTCTCCCTTCACCACCTGACCCAGTTGTGGTAATTTCCAGTTCTTTGGGATCATCCCCAAAACATCTGGAATAATGCTTGGAACAGCAGATACTCCATATGTATGTGTTCAATAAAACATTGAATAAGTAAGTATTAGAAGTCAGACTATAGTAATAGAAGGCCCCCAAATTCCTTTCAGCAACCTAAGCCAAATCAACAAATTAAATTTGAGAAAATATTTGCCCTTGTCATTTACTTAGGTTGAAATTATTGGGATATAATATCCGAGAACATTTAGATGGAGAATGCACACTATGAGCACCGCAAATAAGGTGCCTTTGGGAAAAGACTACACCTGCCCCATGTCTCGGGGAAAAAGAGAAGCAGCAGTTTCCCACTGGATCTGGGTTGAAGAATACAGCAGAATTTCCTGCTTGGAGAAGATACAACTAAAATAAGAGTGATCTAGGAATTTTCATTCCGCAGTGTTTTAGAGCTGAGCTGTATAATAAAGTGACCACTAACTACATGTAGCTATTTGATGAATTAACATTAAATAAAATAAAACATTCAGTCCTTCTGTTTCATTAGCCACAGTGGAAACCACATGGGATAGTATCAATATAGGACATTTTCAACATCACACACAGTTATATTGGAGAACTCCCCTCCAGAGGGGAGAACTAGGACGAAAAGGTGGATATTAGAGAACAAGGGCAGGATTCAGGCTCTGTGAAAACAAAAAACAAAAAACCCAACAACTTTCAACTACTCAAACTGTCTTCAAAAAAGGAAATAGACTGGTTGTGAAGCAGTATTTCTCTCACCCCCCTACCTCCCACCCAGAGCTCTTTAATGGGAAATTTTTATACAAGTCTCACAAGCATATCTTTTGCCATCATCAAACAACAAAGCCATTTCTAAAATTCTCATTATTCCCTTTCAGTGAATTTTCAGTTATATGGCATTTTAAGGAGTCACAAGTGAGCCAAGAAACAGGTACTCACCAACTAAATGTAAAGTTTGAATTTTGGCTCCTACAGGAATTTTCAGTTTATTTTCAGGAGGAATTGGAAATGCTCCATTACGATTACGAAATTTCCCCAAAATATGAACATGTGGCATGTATGTCCAAATGGATTCTACCAATTCCAAATGAGAGGTCTCTACACCCTAGAAAATGCCAAAGCAAGCATAAAAAAAAAAAGCTTTTAATTTAGCATCCAAAGCTTATATTTCTGTATCATAAGTTATTAACTATGCAACGGAGCTTAAAAGTTTGTTATTAATGAAATTTACATGTGAGTGAACATGTTCTATCACTCTTTCGATTTATTTCATCAACTAGTTTAAGACAAATGCTCAACCAGATGTACTTACCACCAAGTTTGGGCATGCCTGCAAAGCTTCCAGGACTCCTGGAATGCTAAAAGCTTCATGACCCCGTACCCTTCGCCTCTCAAGGTATCTAGGGTGAAGGCCATATAGCTGTTCGACGTCTGGCATCTTCTTCAATAGTGTCAGAAAACTGGAATCTGTGAAACCTGAGAAGTTCAAAAGTATTAGAGCCAAGTTCATCTTTCCATTCATCAACATTTACTAGGTGCTTGTAATTTTTGCCAAAAGATAACACAACAAAAAAAGAGGTTTCCTTTTTAAATGTTCATAAGACTAACACAGCTGAACAAACAGCTAAACAGAAAATCTAGTCTTTTAGTAACAGAGAAAATGTGTCAGAAACTTCATTTATTCTGAGTTAATACTTTATAGTTGAGGCTTTTAACTGCTTATTGCCTTTTTTTGTTTTTGTTGCTGCTTTTAAGGCACAGAAATCTTCAACGAGGAACAACACACTTGTAACCCAGATAACCTGGACTATATGATGGGTGGGTGAGGAAGGACCACCTACCTGATCAACACCACCCTCCTCCTTCCCCAAAAGTACTTTCTGGTCCATAAGACCTCAAGGGCTCTGCAGAGCACGCAACAAAAACACGAGTGAGCTATGATCCTCATCTCCAGGAAGCTTATAGTTCTAACCTAAATCCCACCTCAAACCTGGTTCTCTTCATCTATCCATTTCTTATTTACTCTGTCCTGGGTTTAACGATGACTCCCTGAACATTTTAGACAATTCATTCCTTTCACAAAGACAGATGCAAGTTGATAAGAGAATATAAGCGATCCAAACTAAGAGGACGCTGAGCTGGCAGAGGGCTCTTTATCTCTGAGGCCAGCTGTGCTCCCCAGTGGGAATCGACCAGATGGGAACAGAAGGAGGCAGGTTACTGCCACAGCAGAAGGTGCTGGTGACATAAGTAGGGAAACAAGTCTCATATAGATGGTACTTTATTTATCTGGGGCTTTTTGTTTTTAATACAGGTTGTCAGAAAGCCAACTGTCTGCTCACGAATGACAAATAAAAACATTAACACTCAAGAATAAAAATGAAGCCTAAGTCACTAAGTCTTACACACTACAGTTCTCAAAAGTTGTTCTGTTTGTACAGGGCTACTCCAGATATGTTAACTTTACAATCATGAAACTGAAGAGTAAGAAGGGACCTCAGAAATTACTTGGTCTCTCTAATTATAGTAACAGTTCATATTATTACCTTGTATAGTAACCTTTACTGACTGAACTATTCAAAGTGTTAATCATTTTACATGTTTCTTATCTATTCTTACAACCTGATGAAAAAGGTTATCACCCCCTTTACAAATGTAAAAAAAAAAAAAGAAACAGATCTTGGAGGAGTTTAAAAGCTATCATGTGGCAGTGGCAGAGCCCAAATTCAAAACCAAGTCTAACCTCTGCCAATGTCCATCCTCTTTTGTGGTATGTGACCCATTGCGTCTCACTAAAATGTGGTTCAAGTTCAACCTCCTTGACAGAGATGGCATGAGAATCCAGAGAGATCACATATGTAAACCATAAGGTATTATATAAAAACCTTAGTGAGCATTATTATACAGAGGACCAGGCTTTAAACCCCAGGGAACAGGCCAGGATGCACTAGCAATCAGGGTCAGGACGAGCTTATTTAGGCTACAGACTGTGTGCTGTGACTTTCTTTTTATATTCAGTGCAGGGATGGGAAGCTTTGGGCTCAAGGTATTTCTCCCAGTCTGAAAGAAGTCAGCAATGTGCATACAAATTCTTCTTAGCCTGTATCATGTGGGAGCTCCACTATCCTCGTCCTTATACAGATCCCGTCTCCAGAATCCCTGCTGGCCTAACCTCTGTTAAAGCAAATCCAATATAAGGAATGACAGTCATTTTCACACAGCCCTACTGTTTTCTCTCTTGCTATAAATGATCACACTCTGGAATAAGATGACTCCTTCTCTCTTAGGATGGTTTCTTTAAAGTATTTAAAGACGATTGTGGTTTGCTTTCTACCAAGCCAAGTGCTAGCCTCAGGTCTTTATAATGTTCTTCACAAAAGGTATACACTGGTAAATACGTTGGCCAACTGATAAGAGTTACCAGTTGACGGATGACCCTCTTGCAAGGATACAGTACCCCAAGCTGTACAATATTCCATCACGCCAGAGATAGTCTCTTCTGTTCCACACAATAGGACAGACCAAGACAATTATCTCCTCAACCCTTCACTTCTGTCCAGGCTCCCGGCTACCCAGTCTTATCAAGTTTTCTAAATATCAGAATCTGAACATTGCTGATGAAAGGTGGCTAAAAGACGTTTAAAATTGCTAAACAACAGGTTAAAAAAAAAAGCACTAATTAATGGACTGATGTTAACCAAAAAGAAGTCTGACTGGCTCCTAATTTTAATTCTTGCCTTTCATGTGTGTTCTGCTTAACCAAGTCGTCAACTTTCTTTTCTCCTGCTCTCTTTATCTGAAGTCCATTTGGCATGGTTTGACCTGCAAGGCCAATGCCTTATTTGAGAATCTCCAGGACCTAATACGGGCCTTTTAAAAGTGCTACAGAAATTAAAGTTCCAAACATGGAATTTCTGTGGCTTATAGCACAGCTTTACAAAAACTGATAAATATTTGTTTAACCAGAGGTGCATTAAGGGGTACAGGAAAATTATGAAAACCTGCATCGTAGAACAAAGGATACTTTGTCTAATGTGATAGACATATCTTTAGTTAATAAAAGGCTCAATAAGTATTCTCTAATCATATATATTGTGGAACAGGCTGATGTAGTTCCTTAATGGAGCAGGAAATGAAAACAGACCACTAAAACAGTCAAGCATCAGGCAAAATGTATTGTATTAACCTAAACTAACCTAAATAATTTAGATAAAATCCTGCCTCCCTACTTACAAGGTGATTCCGATGACCTATCTCAAGACGACAAGTAACATTTGATGGGAACATTACTGTTAGTGTCTCGTAGGGCTCCCCTGTACCTTACAGGCCAAATCCACTTACCGCTGGGCATGTATTCCCACCACCGCCCTGCGCAGAGATCCACAACCCTCACAACTCTTAGATACAGGGTCACTGCTTCCTTTAGCTTCCGGGAAAGACACTCCATACACATGATATCCTGCAGAGGGAGGTACCTTTGTGAGAGAAAGAAACTCGTATTTATCAAGTGGGTTAAGTATTTCTCTCCCTGATGGGTTATTTGTTTCCTTCCCTCATTCTCCTACCTCTCAAATGAAATAAGACCTTAGGTATTCACAGGGTTTTTAAGATTAACATCGTATATGGCTTTTTACTAAAAACAGGTTAAGTCAGCAAATATTTAAGTATTGCATTCCCTACACAAGGCATTTGATAGAACTTCTTTTAAGTTTTTGAGGACAAAGGAACTGTCAAAAGACAAAAAAAGGAAGAAAAATATCAGTACATTTTAAGGCAACTAAAGGACTGTAAGGAAGATCAGAGAGAACTGATCAATTTGAACATGGCCACCATTATTTCAAAACTTTTACAAGATCCACTTCCTATAAGGGCTAAAAAATTCCTCTCTGCTCCCTTAAGACCACCCACAAACTCTACTATTTTCTCCATCAAGAGATATGTATACTAAGTATATTGTATATAATTTTTTCCTAGATCTTTTACCTTTTCAGCCACACACTCTGACAAAAGTATTGCATAAGCACTGAGACACTTCATCTGAAAAACCATTTCCTCTTTTCCAACCTCCTGTTATTTCTTCCTTCCTGAAACTTTTCAACTAACCTTTACTTTTGTTCTGTTTCCAATGATACCAATGTCTATTTTGAAAGACCAGAAAATCTCATTCTCTCTTTCTTAACATTCTTCATGCATACCTAGATTCATTTCTTTTTTTAATGGTAAACACTACCCTTTATTGAGCTGGTTTGTGTCACAGAAAATGTAAGGAAGTTATTGTTTCACAACTTGACAAGATAGGTTGTTCTGTCTGCCACACAGCTCACCCCCAATCCATTTTCTTCCTTCCTCTGCTCTGCTGTGTACCCTCCCCCTCTGGCTATCAGCTGACTTTGGCCACTGTCAAGAACAAACAGAGGCTTTCTGCTGTTGCTAGTCCCTTAGTTCAATTCTCCAACATCCTTCATTGATTCCCTTAACCCTACCCACACCTCTCTAAATAGTCCCTTCATTAAATTATCTTCCAGTTCCAGCTGAGTGTTTTCTGCTAGAACCCTCAATGATAAAGTAGGTGCTGACTTCATTTTGCAAGTGGTGACATGGCTCAAAAAAGTTTATCTGCAAAAAGTCAACACCTAGTTAAGAGAGAGGAAGAGCAGGGATGTCTACACAGGTGGGTCTAATTCCTAAAAATTAAGCTAATTCTAAAACAAAAGTCCAAGTATGCCTGCTGAATATTTCTCTACTCCATTTTTTTCTATCTCTGGCCCCTTTCCCTTTTCCTTGGAAACTATTTAAAAAGAGAATCAAATCAAATTCTCTACAGAAAAACCATTATTGCTAACTTAATGTACATTCTCCATAACTCAGTATAAGTAGGACAATTTTCAGAAACTATACAACTTCACATTTTATAAGCAATGAAAAATATTAAATTTGTTTTCTAAATCAAGTTTTGCCACTAAAACATTTTTCCCCAAAATGATTGTTATCCAAAGTATTTGCCTGAGTTAATATTATATTCCCTTTAAATACAAACAGACCAGTAATCACCTGAAGTTTATCTTACATCACATTTGCCCTCAGAAAAACAAATGTATTTTTCCTTCATATATAGTCAATGGGCTAGAGTTCAAAAGGCAGATCAAATACATTTTAGAAAAGATGTGTTAACATGGCACATAGAGCAAAGACTAGGTTTCTAAGGAAGCCAGTTTTTCTTGTTTCATGAAAACATGCTAAGTAGTTACTACAAAATTACAATGTGGGTCCTGAGATAAAAACTTTAGAAGCCTAAAAATAAACCTTTTTTTTAGAATTCACATCTCATACCAAATTCAAGTGTTCAGCTTAGTTCACAGTTCATCTTACATTCTGCCAATTTGCTACATGTTTTTTTTACATTATAAGCAGGGTAACATCCTTCTAGATCCCAATACTTCCATCTGAATATTATTTGAACTGAATAATGTTATTTGATCCACTCTCAATTTAAAATATGGTCCAATTTGTTCCCATGTCCTACAATTATTCAACAGCATCTAACACACAAGCCTGGAAACAATTTTACCTATGATTTCTTCTAGAATTGTAAAAGCTTTATTGTTTATTTCACTGATGTATTTAGAATTTAGTTGTCAGATACGAGACATAAGAACATCCTTTTATTCTTTTCTCCAAATGGTTTTGAGGTTGTGACATCACTGCTGTATAATCCACAAAGCTCCTCCTCATTGATGTGAATACCAAGGTTTTCATAAACTAGACCCCAAATATATTTGAGTCCGCACATGGAGCCTATATAAGCAGTTTGTCTGTTTTACTCAAATGTCTGGATATCTCCTCCAATACCAAATACTTAATTATTGTATATTTTAGAATATATTCATATTTGAACATCTGGTAAGATTATAGACTCCTTTACCAAAAAAATTTAGCTATCCTGGCAGACTTTTTTCTGCCAGATCAACTCTAGTATCATTGTTATGTTAAAAAAACAAAAACAAAAAGTGTTATTTTAATTGAACCTTCTATTCCCATTCAGAACTGAACAAAAACTACACTACGTCACAGAATAAGAAACTGCAGAAGATAAGGACTAATACAAATTTATATAAGAAAGATAAAATGCTTATGGTTCCCCAAAGTAACTCTGCTATCACTATTTTACAATTTTTCAATCTGCAAATATTCAATAATTTAAAAAAATTCAAAACATTTCTAAGAACTTCATTTACGGAAATTTCCCCTAGGTAAATAACCTAAAATAAATGAAAATCCAGAAGCTTCGAAAAGTTCATTGTAATTGTATAAACTACTGGAAACAATCCAGACATTAGGGAAAAGGTAATTATCGTGTCACAAGAATAGAACTCAATGACTAAAATGATAATTATGAAGACCATGTGAAAATAGGCAGTACACAATCATAACCATTAACACTTACCAAGCATTTAAGCCATACAATGTGTTAAGTGCTTTAAAAGCATTATCTCATTGAATTCTTATAATAACATCTTTATATCTATCATTGGTCCACCCGCTAGTAAATGAGATTCAGGATTCAAACTCAGGTACCCAACTCCAGTATGTTAGGAATTATTTGAATGGATAATGACTGAAAGAAGGGAGCAAGGGGAACTAGAATTTTTGTGTTTATTTAACTATTGTTTTGTTTTGGGTTTTTTGTTTATTTAACTACTGTTATAATGCAGTTTGGATTAAAATATAATTTTTAAAAAGATTTTGAAAAAGCTTATCACCAAACAACTGTAATACGTGCACTGCATATGGTAATGATGGGTATTTCACTAAACTTTTGTTTCAATCACTTACGTGTATGCACATACTAAGCAAAACGGGTGTTTCTCACTGCAGACGGTAGTCAGAAAAGTCAGAAACACTGCCTTATGTATAGTACTGTAATAACAAGTCAACAAATCAGTCACTAAGAACTTCACGCTATCCAATCGAACTTCCTGCAACAAAATAAATATTCTCTATCTTCACCACCTGTGATGCCCTACAAAGCAGCCACTTGCCACATAGGGCTACTGCAACTGAGGAACTGGATTTTAAATTTTATTTAATTTAAGTTTAAATGCCATATGTAGCTAGCGACTACCATATTGGACAGCGTACTCTAGGATTTGTTTGTACTTACACATTCCAGGTAGGTGTAAGTCAACCAAACAAAGTCTTACCTAAAAATATGGCAAAGCACTTCATGTGAAAGTTGATTCATATAGTCCTTCGTTTCATCTGATACAGATTCTTCAGGGATCTCATTATTCATGAGACAAGTTTTAACACTTTTCTTTCGTGGACCCATTGCTGCGTAATCTCCAGTATCAAAGAGCAAATCTCTCCTCTTGGTTACTTGAGTTCAAAGCACCTGAAACCAAGCAGAGAATAGAATAAAGCACCAAACCCAGATGCAGAAATTATCCCTATGAAACCTAGGTAAAACATTTATTTTAAAATACAGGCAGACAAAGGTAGTGCTATAACAAACGGTACAGACCACATTCAAATTAATAAAATTATTACACAAAAGGCGCAGAACATCGTTTTCTGAAGAGCAGTAGAGAATACAGAAACGCATTATTTAGAATAAGTAAAAATCTAAGGAACCAGGAGTCCTGGAATCTAATTTCTTTTCAGACACTTCCTAGCTAATTCACTCAATTTCTCCAAACTTCAATTTCTTCATCTGTAAGGTAAGATCTCTCACTTCCGACAGTCAGTCGATTGGCTATTCTGATCAATTTTACCACAATACTGCTCCTGCATCAAATCCCACTGGCTCTCAGGCCTCTATCAACACTCACCCGGGCTACTGCAATGGCTTCTAAGTAATGGCCACCACTGTACCCCCAGGGTCTGGCACAGTAGGCCCACATTAAATAATCTGCTGAATAAATGCTTACCATACCACACGGAAGCTAGAGTTAGCTTTTAAAAACATTCCTCTGCTTGCGTAAGTGAAAAGAGCAAGATGTAGAATTTGCATATAAGAAAAAGGAAAAATATGTTTGTGTGTGCATGGGACATTTTTGGAAGCATCCACGACAAAATATTAACAGTGGTTAACCTCTGGAGAGGGAGACAGAGGTTTAGGAAAGTAAGACAGAGACTTTTACTTTTCATATTTTTTGAATATTTTAGATTGGTCATGTATATTATATTTGTTAAAAAACAAACAAAGACAAAATCAGCCTGCAAGGAATCCAGTTTCTAGAGTAAAATCTTTCCAATCTGGCCTCAAGCCACCTTTTCAAGCTCATCTTTCAATCCTTCCCACTTGCTCCTCAGGACTCACCACTCCAAGTGCACCAATAGCCTGGTTTCCCCAAACACACTGATCTTCCATTCAGACTAAGCTATTAACTCTGACTAGAATGTCCTTCCCTTCCCTTCCTTTTAGTTTTTTGCCTAGAAAACCACTATTTTCTTTTTTTAATCTGCCTTCAAAATCTAGTTTAAATGTTAAGTACTCTGAAAACTTCTGCTCACCCCCTTTTCTGAGCTCCCTGGAAGACTTAACATACACTTCTACTACAGCAATATTTTATTAGTCGTGTCTGTGCCGGGAAAAGGAAAAGCTCTCCATCTCCCGCCTATAGATGATAAGCCCTGACTCATGACAAATCCTCAGGTGACTGATGGCTCTCTCCATGCCTCCATATGCAGCCAGTAGCTTCAAGGCTGCTAGAACCATCTCACGCTCCTATTTGCTACCACAGCACTCAAACTCAGCAACAAGCCCATACCCCTGGCAATCGTGTACTCAGATTTGACTCCAATAAAGACCCATAATAAACAGCTACTCTACAGCACTGAAATGAGTCAACAAGACGATTAACCAGTATAGAGCAATCCAACCATGGATTAAGTCTCTAGCGGTTATGTTTTAGCACACGCTTCACCTTTAAGCATCTTGACAACTCTAAACATTCACGGATAACATGTGCTTGACTTCTCATCATTTAAGTAAAAATCTTTCTTAGCCCTTCCCCCTTCTTTTTCTTCACCAAATCCACACCACTTAATAATTTAATTTACATCCTCATCTTATGACTCCACCTTTTATTGTACCTTGTTTTTTTGCAATGCTGTGGTTTTGAGTGAATCAGATTCAGTAGCCCCATTCGAATTTTTAAAACAAACTACATTTGCATTTTTAAACCAAATAGAGGGCATCTTAAGTATCACTGAGTTTATAAAAGTCCACTTGTTCGGAACTCAGAAAAATATTTACTCACAGATATGACATTATACGACATTATATTAGAGGTTATGTTTCCAGCAAGCCCACAAAAATCGGTTTAACGTACAGGAGGCATTAACATTACCAAGGGGCCTAAATTAGCAGGTCTAACACTAAAAGTGTGGGTGAATTTGTATGTATACTCGCCATATCATGCCTAGAATTGAAGTCTTGGTCATGTAGCTAATACCTACTCAGCAGTAGGCAGAAGAGCGCCCCCTACTCTAAGTGTCTGGAGGTGAAGGGACTTGTGGAGAGGAACACCGACGGAAAGGATAAGATCTCCGTCCTATAACTAGGGGTTTAACAGGACAGGACCTAGAGACAGGGAAAACCCATCAGTCTAAGGAGGTGCCCCTGGAAATGTTCAGGAGATAAAAAGCTTCCTCATTAAAGGACTCACATATCTTGCCTTCCCATCACTCAAACTGTAAAGGACAGCAAATTGTTTAAGCTAAACTTGGCTTCATCTTCACTCACGTGAACTAACAGCTAGACCATAAGCACTTCATCCCAGGCACAAAGTAAGAGCAGTCCGGTATCCCTGTGTGAGAAGAAAACACCATGCAAGACATGCAAAGTCCCAAGTGATCTCTTGTACGGTGCACTCTCTTAATTGCTTTTCTTTCACTAGGATGAGGAATAAAAGCAAGTGAGCACAGAAAATTGCCACAACTAGCTTTCTATGTCTTAGTTTCTTCCTACCCCTATCTCCTAAAAATATTACCATTTGCCACTTGAGAAAGTCAACAAAGGGAAGGTTCAAAGCAGCAGTAGGTTAAAAGGGAAAGAAGAATGGAGGAGCATTCCAGTTATCAGCAATAGATAAAGATGGGACATTGCAGTTGGTTTAGCAAAGGAGTCATAGAGGTTAAGGGAGAGGTGAGTATAAGTAACAAGTGAGTATAAATGTGCGAAGACTATAGTTTGCAGCAATGGGTTATTTCTAAGGTTAGCAAATTCTGGAAGCTTAAACTCTAATCCTCAAAAAAACGTCATTCTACAGAAATACAGAAACCCAGAATATTAGAAGTTGAAGGGGCCCTCAGAGGCTACCTCGTCACACAGTTCTTAATTTTTTTGGAGTTACAGACCCATCTGAGATTATGATGAAAGCTGCACATCTTCTCCCCAAGAGAAAAACAAAACATATGCAGCCTCACGTACACTGAATTACAGCAGGGGTTTCACAGACACATCAAAGCTCATCCAGAGGTCCCTATCCAAGAATGGCTTTCTCAATTTTCAGATGGACACAGGACCACAGAAGATAAGTCACTTGCCCAAGGGCACATATTAAGTATCCGAGCTCAGGACGGGGGATTCAGACTCCCCACCTCACACTACACCCCTATCATCAAGTCAGTCCTCGCACCTGGGCTGTCTATGCCCCAGTGCTTGGAGATGGGCTTCTGGAAGCTCTGACAGAACTCCTGCTGACTGCACCCTCTTTCACAAATTAGGGTTCGTGGTGCATCTAATTTAGGCCCCCACACAGTAGCCTCCAGCAGCCCTGGGTACGCTACAGTCATTCTGTGGCTGTCTATTGCAGACCTTAGCCACAGGAAGCACCATTTTTGTCCTGGCAGCCCAACTACATTCTAAGTAGTAAGCCTGTGTTGTTTGTGAGTATTCTTCCATAACACAGTTCCTCTTCGGTATACTGTTCTTCTAACCTGCCAGTTCCAATCTCCACCCATCCCAAACAAAACGACACTATCCTCTGCTAATTCAGTTCATTCTGGTTGTTCCCAAATTGTTCCCAAAATTGATCAGTTTTTAAATCCTTAGCCCCTTAGCCCTCAAGGCTATCTCCACCTCTTGTAGGGGAGCACTAACTTGCTTATAAAATCAAGTTATTTTCCTTTTAATCCTTTATTACCATTATAGAGGTGTTAACACTTATTCACAATTCTCGCAACCGCTGATATCGATAAAAGACCTATCTAAATTCACTCCTGTACTCCCTAAATGTCACAACTAACATTTAGGGAGTAAAGGTACGTCAATTCCTATACCTGGTCAATCGTTGTCAACATCCTCCTCCATCCCTGACTTATTCTACTAATTACTCCCTTCCCCAGATCACATCATACACTCCAGGGTATTTGTTTGCCTCTTCTTACATACTTTACAGGGCAGATAAACAAACTTACCTTACAGCTAACCAGAAATCTTAGGGACCTCTTATTTTATAAAATGTTCACAATTCTGTATCAATCTCTCATTCTGTATCTAACTAGTAACAATTCTCTGGAGAAATTCCTCCTTTTCTTGATTGCTATTGTCTATCTGTCTATGTATCTCTCCATCCATCCACTCATCCATCTATCCCAGGGGTATACAAACTGCGGCCCGCGATCCATTTTTTATTGGCCCGCAGCAAATTCCAAAAATATACTTAGTTTACTTAAATAAACCAGGTGAGGCAATACGTACTTCACCTCGAGTGAGTGGCCCAGCTATTTGTGTATTTTACCGCATATGGCCCTTGGTGAAAACCACTGAAAAAAGTTTGGACACCTCTGATCTATGCTTTAAGTAATCCATCCTTTACTCAATCAATTACTTACTTCCTTCTAAGTGCTAGATGGTAACAAAGTCTTTCTTCCCATGAAGCTCAGTCTCAGAGTGGAGATAGATTCATTCTATCCAGTTTCTTACAACTCAAGTCATTTCAATTTTTACAACTTAAATTACTTTTCATTACCCTCACCTCTTTCCCATTTAAAACGCCCAAAGTCATCATCTTAACTGGTCAAGGGCTTCCCTGTCCTTCAGTTTTCTAATGCCTTTCTTCAGTTTTTACTGGCTTCAGCTTGCTCATATCAAAGTAATCGTTCATGTCACTTAACTTGATCCCATTTCTCGTATCATACATCTTCTATGTCTCCTACCTAGGACAGCCTCTCTTGCCTAAAGAAATAACACACCACATCCACCAAGGTGCTCAGATAAGAAACAAACAACTATAGTGCCGAAAAGGTATAGGAATCACCCAGTCCAATCGTTCATTTTCCAGATACGGGAAGTGAGGCCCAGAGAGGTAAGCTGGGTTGCCCTAAGTCATAAAGTCACAAAACACAACTGCAAGGACCCAACGCGTCAGTTCCAGTTCCAGCCCAATTTTATTTCACTATGTTCCTTTACCTTACTGGAATAATTCTTTACCTAAACAAGACATAAAAATCGCTGCATCACAAATTTTAAAGACAGGGAAGAAGGTTTAGGGATCACCTACACCAGTAATTGTCAAAAATGAAAGTTAAAAATTACACACACTTATTTTTCCATCTATCTGACTACATATGTACCCTCTACACCTCACATTTACCCTCCCCCAGCGAATCACGGCCTTATAGGGCCATTATTTTATTCTTCAGTTGTGCTGGGAGTACGGGATACGGAGGGGGCTTAAGAACCAGGGACCCAATTCAACACCTTCATTTGCCAGATGAGAAATCTCAAGTCCTGAGAGAGGACAGAATTTGCCCAAAGTGAACCAGCAAGATAACAGCAAAAAAACCCAAGGTCTCCTATTTTTCAGATTGGTGTGTTTTACACTGCTGGTATGAGGTCCTAAAACAAAGTCTGCGGGACAGAGCTCCCCACTGCACAAGACCCTTCCTAGGTGCCCATTTACCCTTGGCCGGCTTGGGGTCGGGGGGGAAAAAACCACGACAGACGTCTTTGATCAGTCAGCTCCTGGCTATACAGTATGTAAGGAAGACACGCTTTTCAGGTCTGTCTCTAAGGAAAGCTTCCTTGAAAGGGAGTTGAGAATCTGATTTTTCAGAGCTGGGAGGGGCATGAGAGTCACCCAAAACATTCATTTTACAGATGAGCATCCTTACCACAGTACAGGTAATGGACTTGGGCACGGTCACATAGTGAGTCGGTAAGACTAGCACTTGGGGTTCCTGACCCCGGGGCTGGCGTCTCTCACAGATGTATTCGTTGGGTCCGGCGCAGGCACATCCCCTCAGTACGCGGACTACACGCCCCCTTCAATTTACTGGCTTAAACACTGAGACTGAACATTAAAACCGTGGAATTCAGGACGCCCGGAGGGGACGGGGGTCCCAGAAGCGGTCGCAGCCAAACTCCTTCCTTTTGTTGAAGAAATCGAGATCCACCGAGGGTTCTGTATGCTGGAATCTTGAGCCCGATTCAGACAAGGTGGCAAACCTCGCAACCACGGCCTAGAAGGCCAAGCACCACAAACCCAATCCCTGCCTTCCCGGGAGCTCTAGGCCCGAGAGGGGCTCGAGACCGAAAGCCAGGAAATCGGGAGCCCCGGAGCCCGCAGCCCGCCACACGCACCCCGGGCTCTGCGGCCCGCCTCCCGTCCCCGGGCCCACCGGCCACCGCCTTACCTACGCCGGGCCGGGGCTGTTGTTGTGGTTGAGAGGGAGGGAGAATCCCTACCGACGCTTCCCGCGGCCCCCACCGCCGCGGCGCTTCCGCTTCCGCCGCCGCCGCCGGAGCATTTCCGGAGTGTTGTCATCCGGGGCTGGGCCGGTACCCGGGGTCCATGTTGGGTGTGAGACGCAGGCGTTGCTGCACCGCAGCCATGTTAAGAGTGGCATTTCCGACGGGACGGGGGTGGGGGGGAAACTGTCCTTCTTTCACGTGACCGCGTCGCCGCGCGGGATGCGCCTAGAGTCTGACACCCGGGAATTAGTCATGACTCCGCCATTACTGCTGTTTTGACCGAGAAACTGTCGTTAGTGGTCAGCAATGCAGGCGTTCGGACCAGAAAGAGCTGGTTCGAGTGTGAGTTCCTCCACTTAACTGGCAGAGACCACAACAAGAACTTCAACTCTAAGTCTCAGATTTGTCACGAGAAAATGGACATCATTATGGTACCTACATAATGAACCACTGCAGAATTTAGTGGCTTAACACCATTTGTTAATGATCGGCATGATTCTGTGGTTGGACTGGGCTCAGCTGGCCAGTTCTAGTTTGAGGTCTCTTATACGTTGTAGCCAGATGTCAGTTGAGACTGTAACTACCTACAGGCTCAAATGGATGGTGCATTGCTGGCAATTCAGGCTGGAAGCCTTCTAGAAGTTCCCCCACAGCTATCCAGCAGAGTACCTACCTACACATGACCTCTCCCTCTGGTTTGGGTTTCTCACAGCAAAGAGTTGGGTTCTGATAGGAAGTACTTGGACACAGAGCGCAGAGAGTGAGCTGTTCCAAGCAGCACAGGAGGAAGCTACAGGACAGGACTTATGAGCTAGCCTTAGAAGAAGTCCCAGAACTTATTTCTGTCCCACTCTATTGTCAAGGAAGCCACTAAGCCAGCCCAGAATCAAGGGGAAAAGAATAAGACAACACCTCTTAACTGAAGGAGTAGCAAAGAGTTTGTGGCCATCTTTAATGTACCATACTACCTCATCTGTTTGTTTTTAAATTTTTGGATGTATGTACATTTTCTTAGCACAGTTATCAAAAAGGAAAACTGGTAGCTGCACCAGTATAAAGTATACTGTCGTGAGTCTCAAGTATAAAGGCTTGAGTCTGCACATGAAAGATTCTTTACGTGATTTTTTTAAATTGTAAAATATACATGACATAAAATTTACCATTTTAGGTGTACAGTTCAGTGGCATTAAATATATTTCCATTGTTGTGCAATTACAATACCATTGACCTCCAGGAGTTTTTCACCCTCCCAAATTGAAATTCTGTACCCACTAAACAACAATTCCCATTCTACTACCACCTCCACCTTTCTACTTTCTGTCTCTAGGTATCTCATATAAGTGGAGTCATATAATATTTACCCTTTAGTGTTTAGCTTCTTTCACTTAGCATAATGTCTTCAGGAGTCATCCAAGTTGTAGCATCTCTCAGAATTCCTTTTTAATGCTGAATAATAATCTATTTTATGTGCATTCTACATTTTGCCTAGTCCTCCAACAATAGACATTTGGATGGCTTCCACCTCTTGGCTACTGTGAATAATGCTTCAACGAACATGGATGTGCTAATACCTCTTCTGGATCCAGCTTTCCATTCTTTTGGATCTATACCCAAAAGTGGTATTGCTGGATCAATTCTATCTTTAATTTTTCCACCGTAGCTGTACCAGTTTACATTCTCACTAAGAGCGCACATGCATTCCAATGTTTTCACATCCTTGCTCTCATTTGTTTTCTGTGGGTAGGTAGACACTTAGAACAGTGTCTGGCAAAAGCCCCACAAAGGTTAGCTATTATTTGATTGTTCAGAGACCTCTTTTTCTTCCTTCCTTCTCAGCGATAGTTGAAGTTTCAAGCGCTGAATTCTTGGCATGTAATATTTCTGAAGTTTACTTTCAAAGCATCTTAAGTTTTTCTAAGTTACATAATGAAATTCTGTGAAAGGACTCTGTTCAGAGGCAATATGCATAGAGAACTGCAGTTTCAAAACCAAACACAAGGTGGGAGGTTAGGTCCAAAACAACCAAACCAACAAAACATGGGAGGATTTTATAAACATGAGCTCTGAGTGAGCATTAAGCAACAAAGTCCTTAAATTCTAAAAGTAACAGGGAGAAAACAGTTGTAATTTTTAAAAGCTGGTTGTGTTTTGAGCCTGACATGGTTTATTCATTCATTTAATATTTCCTGAGTACTTTCTCTGGGGCCAGGCATTGGCCTAATTGTAAGAAAACAATTGTGAGAAGTTGCTATGTTTCTACTTTCAGTTTGGGAAGGGGAGACAATCAAATAACCGTACAGATGAATCAATTTTTCAGAAATAAAGAGATGGGGGTTGGCACCCAGTTAAGTTGTTGAATAAAGGAATTAATGAATTAGTGGATAAATCTAATATACTCAAATTTTCCTTTTAAGCATTTAAATTTAACAAACAAAAAACATCTTTTAAACAAAAAAAATTTGCCAAATAAATAAATGTCATAACTCTATTCAATTAAACATATAAATATGGCAAATGACAACTTTTCCTCAAAATGCCAATAATATTTAGGTTTAATAAAATTCTTATTTTTACAACTTAAAATTTTAAGTTTAAATCAATACTCAGTTAAAAGTTTCAAATTAGAATCATAAGACTTATCCATCATTTTCCTTAAGATGCTATATTTTCTTACTATGTGACAAATATTTTAAATGACAATTATTTACAGACTTTCTTAACAGAAAATAATATAAATATGATTTAATCCTCATTTCTATGCTTAAATTGAATCTTTTGGGGGTTATAAAACAATCACTTAAAAAGCCATTCGATTTCCCATATCTGGGAATTGCAGTTGCATACTGATTGGATGGGTGTTTGGCTGGGCCCCAGGATTTCCTTCCTACCTCCAACCCTTTTTCTTTTGGCTCATGAGCTATAAGGACACATAACTGAGGTGGTAGCAGTTATTATCTCATCATGTAGATGGAGTCTCTACGGGAGATGATGAAACCAGCATTTAATGAAATTCAGAGGCTAGCAGAGGGCAGAGATGTAGAGTAAGATTCCTGTTGCTTAAGTCTGTGGATACTGCTGTGCTTGAATTAAGTAAGATCCATCCTGGCCCCTCCTAAGTGCATGAATCCACACATTTCTCATTTGGCCTAAACTAAGTTTCAGTTGGATTTTCATCACTCTAACCAAAATAATCCTGATATATTTCTTATGCTGTTTTAACCATTATTCTCCTCTATTATCCCAAACCTTCAGAAAACATGTTACCCCAAGTAGCCTTGAAAGTGCTTGAGAAATGAAGGAAGATGGGAGGGTCTACCATGCACCAAAGTGGTAGAGAAGTGAGGCATGAGAATCAGAAGGTGAAATGAGGAGCCAATGGCGAACTCTGAAAAATTAGGGATATAGAGTAAGTAGTAACCATGAAAACATAAATGCCCTGGAGTCCTCTGAAATTGGGAGGACACCAGATTTCCTGTGGTTTGTGGAATGGAAATTCAAATCATTTTGTATTTTTATGCAAGTGTGTTTTCCAGGAGGCTTAGATCTCTGGGTGACATTTCTTTGCTTTCTACCAGGGTAGTGAAATGTTTCAGCTCCTGAGAGTATCATAATTTATTATGATACAAATAGGCTAAGTAGTTAGTGCTAATAAGGGCAGAAAAATAGCAGGAGATTGAGCTTTGGGCAGGCCTGAGGACAACCTCAGACTCAGAGGAGGGAAATACAGCATCCAGGAAAGATGGTGCCCAAGCATCTTTGTTTATGCTTGACTTGCATTCATTTCTCCTGGCAATAGTGCCTCAATATTCCTTTGGGGAACAATTCTTTATCCTCTTCTAGTCCATATAGTAGGGACTGCCTCACCCCTGGCTCCTGCAGTGCCCTGTAATCAGTTCATTTCAATGAGAGTTAAGCATGCTTAGAGCTATAATGACAGATTCAGGAATCTTATCCCAACTAATCTAATAAGCCTCAACCTTTGGTTAGACGTTTTGGCAAAGAAAAGCTCTCTTCTATTGAAATTGTAAGTCTTCAACTGTCAGGATCTACCAGAGGGACGGGGGTCGGGTGGGGTGGTCAAAGCCAACCTGAGAATGAAGACAGCATCAAGGAAAACATGGATGGATCCAAAAAAACGAAGAGCAAATTTTCTGGCAACATTTTTTGAGACTCTTTTGATCCAGCCATGCCTGAATTCAGAGATTCCTCTGGATTTTTCAGGTACAGGAGACATGGACGTGCTCTCCGCAACAGCCCCCATCCCCTTTTTTTCTCGATTCCAGTCACTTTGAATTGGATTGTTTTGGGAGGTGTTCTTCAAGTTCAATATGCTACACGTGGTTTCCCCACTAGAGGGCGTAGCTCACTCACGGCACTTGTTCAGAGACAGCATACTGGCAGACAGGCTTTTACAGAGAGACCTGTTGGGATGGTGCGGTGTCCCAGCCACAAAGCTCACAATCCTGATAGAGAGAGCCCTTATCTTAAAAGGACGCGGAGAGCAGTCAGGTAACCAAGGCATGGCTACAGGCATAGAAAATGGAATAGGACTATGGTGCCAGGTGAAAACTTGATCTCTAAAAAAAATTTTTTAAATGAAGCTTCCTTAGTCTTAAAAAGAAAAAAGGTAAAGGTAGGAATGGCGAATAGGTTTTGTCTTCCATACCAAATCCTGATTGTCAAGGCATGCCTGGATTGCCATGTTGAGAAAGATTCTGAGGCCACATCCAGCTCAGTGGAGTGTACATACTATCCCTGATTACTGACATCTGGTGTGAGCATGGGGAGAAGCAGGAGGGTTGGATGTGATATACTTCCCACCTATGGGTGAGATGTTTCTCAGTAGGGGTACTATGGCATTTTGAGGGGTCAGTCTTCACTGTGTGGGACTGTCCAGTGCATTGTGCGGCCTTAGCCCACGGAATGCCAGGAGTACCACTCCAATCACTGTGACAAGCAAAAATCAAGTCCCCACATATTTGAAATGCCTCTTGTGAGAATAGTACCAATCTATTTGAAAATCATTAAGTTTGAGCAAGAGTGACTTGACTTGGATTTACCTGAGGATTACACTAGAGCTTCTAAAATTCTTTAAGACTAAAGGGGAAAAAAATGAGGATTTTTTTTTTTTTTTTTTTGTCTTAGATCCTGAAACCAGATGGAGCTCGTTGTCAGGAGGGAATAGGCACTGAGAGATGGCAATGAAGAGTCTCCAGCAAAGGGAAGAAGATCATATGGGGACAAGGAATTAGGTAGAAGCTCACAGCAGGTAATCAGCATGTCATCCCTGGTTGGGGAAAGGGTACAGGGAGTCTCAGCTGTGGGGGAAGGGGTGTCCTGTTAAACATCAGTGTCATTTGGGATACCCTAATCCCACCTCAGGGTTCCGTTGTCTTGAGGTTTTCTTTGATCAGAGTGTGTTTTTATATGATGTTCTCAGAGAACTGCCCTCCATTCTGTATCTCTGAATCCACTGAGTAATGTCGGCCAACATGATACTTGGAACAAGGTAGCATATGAGTCAATGAATGAATAAATAAATGAATAAAATATTCCCTACCCCTTGATTTAAGAGTTCAAGTGTCACCTATTTTCATATTCTTGATGCCCTTGGAGAAGTGAGAAAAGAGGGTCTGAGCAACAGGCATTATATTATAGCCACTTTCCAGTTTTGCATTTGTCAGTGATGCCCTCTAGCCAAAGACCACCAAAAATACTTTAGTTGAACAAGTTGGAGAGAGGAAACACACACAGGAAGCCATAGGGCAATCTCAGTAAAAGGATATTAGAAAAGATGTAGGATTGGGGATTATTAGGTTAATTTGGGGAACATTTAGGGAAGACTGGCTTTCCTCTGGATTGGATATCCTCAGGAAGTGGGAGTAACACTGTGATTTGTTATCTTAAAAAGTTTTATTTTGCAGGAGGGAAGAAGAGCCAAAAGCTAGAGTTGTAATTGGTAAAGAAGCAGCACTCACTCATATTAGTCTAGATAGGGGATGTTTGGTATTTTGTAGTTAGGATAATGTTCATGTTTTGCCTGTGTTCAGACATGCTTTTGGAGTGGTATTGTCTTTGGTTACAGAGTGGCTTTGTCAGATGTTCATGATCTGTGAAATTATGTTAAACAGGAGAATATCAAGGCCTAGCTGTGAGCAAGAGGCCAACCTATAGCAAAGTCAAGTTCGGCTCTTGGACACCATGGATTTTCTCTTTCTCACATTTTATCATATTTTGAATAATCATTTGTTTCCTTGCTCTTTTACTGGATTATACACTACAAGGCCCCAGACCTGGTTTGATTATCACTGAGGACCCAGAGTCTAGCCAAGTCTCTCAGTCTCACAAGCTCTTAAAGATTATTTACTGAATAAATGAATAAATTGTCCAACTAGCCTATCAGACTGTGAGTTGCTCAAAGTCAGGGGCCACTTCCTGTTCAATTCTGTACTTCTAGAAACAAATACAGTTGTGGCGCATCTCATTAAATATATCTTGAGTTAAAGAGCAGCTTTCCATAACATAGGATTTATTGATTTAAAAAAAAAAAGGCAGTATAATGAATTCCTCTTTTTGAAAGAAAGACGTTGCTTAATTCACATGGGTTCACTCATGATGAAGAAAAATCATGTCACATTCAAGATTTTTCGGCATTTTCCATAGTGTTGAATGTGAAGAGTGAGTTGCAAAGCTCTGAGGGAAAATTGACATAAATATTTAGAGACCATTGTTATGAAACATAACCTTTCTTCCTCCTATCCTAGTTGTGCTACAGTAAGTATTTTAAGGGAAGACAGGCCTTGATTTGAAAACTCCTGACTTATAAATAACCCATACTACAGAGATTTACATCTCTCCTTGCTACTCCCTTCACCCCGAAGACCCCCCTACTTTGTAATCATGGTGCAATATTATTAGATCTTTTAGCAAATGCGTAAACCTGTATGTTATTAAGTGGAAGGAGGGGGAAAAAAATGACATGCTGAGGAACCCTGGAAAAATCTTTTCACTTTTCTGAAGTAGATATTACCTTATCTGTAAAATGATCATAATGCTGGGTACCTACTGAGGCTGACCATGAACGTGCTCTATGCACTACAAACAGGAAGGACTCATTGTCGGGGGCCAAGAGCATAATGATCAAGAACAAGATAAATAGAGCAGGGTGGAAAACTTCAGTGAAAATATGTCTTCTTCTGCAGTAATAACAACAGCAAGCCAATAACTACATTTCGTGCTACATTATAGTCAATGGGCTTTTGCTATTGCGTTTTTCACAAAAAGAGTGGTCCATTTAAAAAAGGTTAATAGCCATGTAGGAGCTTCCGTAAAATGATAAAAACATTTTTAATCTTCGGTGAATATTTCCTATTTGACACTGGGCAAAACAAGTAACTTGGGAGTCTTTTCTCTTTATGTGTAAAAAATGAATCATTTCATCCTGTCTACTGCTATGCAGTATTGATATGGGTCTCATAGGCACCCGGTACGGAGAGTACTTTCTAAGTGATAGCAGGCTTATCATCATGTATTACTTAAATAATAGCCTGAGAATAGTATCTTTTTTTTTTTGCTTTCCCTTCACCTAGTAGGGAAACTTACTAGGCATTCATTGAATATTCATGGGACAAATGGATAAATATGAGAAATTGTTTTGAAACATCCTAAAACTCTGGGCAAATATGAAATTCTAATCATGAGGTTAAAAAATGCAAAGTTAAGCTGAGGGCTTTGGATGACAGATTCTAGGATTTGTTTCTTGGTTTCTCCCCTCATGAGCTATGATATCTTGGAAAAGTCTCTAAATTGCTTTAAGCATCAGTTTAATCATCTATAAAATATTAACACCAATACCTACTTCATAAGATTGTTTTGAGTATTAAATGAGATCATTCCTACGTAGCACCAAGCACGGTCCCTGGCATACAATAAGCATTAAATTAAAGTCAGGCGTATTTACAAGTTTGCCAAAAATCTCCAGTATGCCTTCTCCTTCATATTTTATATATCTGTGTATATGTAATAAAATTATATTTTTTAAAAGTCTGATCATGCTGTTATAAATCCTTTTATATCTTTATGTTTTCAATTTTCAACTTAACATTGTGTCATGATTATTTTTTGAAAACTTGATATGTAATGTCTAGTGGGATTTTTTTTTTTTTTTTTTAGTCACATATGGCTTAATCACATATGAACCTTTAAGCAAAATATTCAACCAGAGACTTTTGGTGCTGAAGCAAATCAACCTTTCAACTGCCCCAGGATGTAGTAAGAAAGTACCAGGCAGAATGTGAACTGGAGCCTGAGGTATGGAGGGAGACACAGGTGCACTTAGTATAAAGGTGTGCTTGGTCCCCTCGTGTTCCGAACAAGTGGAATGCCTTGCTAATCTGAGAAGAAAGCAACTGCAGGCTGAAGGGGATAAATGTTTCATATTGAAACTTAATGTTCAAAACAGGTAAAGCAAGACTTCTCTGCTGGAGTTGGAGGAGAGGACTCAGAATCTCAATTGTTTAGTCCCTGCTGCCCTCACCCACCTTGGGTTCAGCCAGTGAAACCGAAACCCCAGTGATACTGTTTTTAGTTTACAGAATGACATCTTGAGGTCACACACATTTTCCAACATACGTGGAAGTGTTGTCAGTCAGCGACACATTATATTCTCAAAGGAGGATTCTGTTTTGGATTTGGTGTTTTCACTTACACGTTAGCGAAACAGTACACGCAGGAATTCGAGTACGTAACATTATTGGAGGCGCATACTGGTCTGACTCTTATGGAGCATACGTGCTGCCGTTGGATGGACTTCTTTTCATAAAAACTGCACGAAATTTCCTAAAATGAAACGTACAGGTCAAACTTTCCATCCTGTAGTGCTCTCTTAATGGTTTCTATTATAAATGCTTGGGAGTTTTACGTTGCGCAGTGAGAAGACAATGAAAAAAATGTCTTCTTTTAAACTTCAGAGATCAAAACTTCCTTATTTTAAATTCAGCAGCCAGAATATTTAGGATTTCCACTTTGAAAGGCAGCTGACGCTATATAGTCTGCATCCTTGACTGTGTAATACACACCTGTAACCTGTTAGAGGGGAAGCAAACCATTTTGGGAAGTGACAAAAATGACAATAACCACTGTCTGAGAATGGCTACAACCACTGTCCAGGTGCTTCTGACATCCTTTTAGTTCATCACCCCCACCCCCACCCCTTTAACTGGGGTGCCTGGATTGGGTCACTCTGTGTGGTCCCACTCTGGTATAGGCTATATATTATATAGTCCACTCTTCTAGAGACTAGGAGGCTGGAATAGTGAGAGAAGAATGTACCAGATTCCGATTTTCCCAATATCTCCCCATTTTGTTCGCTTTCTACAGTACTACCAGAGTTGGAGTAAGGTGGACTCAGAGGACCTTGAGTAACAGAATAATTTGTCTACAGGCAGAAGGGGGCTTGGAAAGGTCCTAAGTATTATGTAATGAACAGATTTGGAATGAGCTGCCACAATATGCTACTGCATTGGTTCAGATTACAGGATATTTCCATATCCAGCACATCAGGCTACTACCCTGTCCACCAAACTTCAATGGCTCCCTTTATTTACAGCAATGTTGCCCAAGTTTCAGTCCCTTGGTTCGTGATTCCTTCCAAATTCATGTGTCATTTTTCTTTTAAAATATTTTTGTTGAGTTTGCTGCCTTTTTAAGCTTGACTACTCACCTTAGATTTGTCATAAGCATGACTATCCATGATATCTTGGATTTGAAGTTGTAATTATTTTTGTAACACACATTAAAGAAAAGCCATAAAAGATATTCTGCAGCACTATACACAATAGCCAAGACATGGAAACAACCAAAATGCCCATTGGTAGACGACTGGATTAAGAAACTGTGGTATATTTATACAGTGGAGTATTACACAGCCATGAAGAAGAATGAAATCTTACCATTTGCAACAATATGGATGGACTTAGAAAACATGATGTTAAGTGAAATAAGTCGAACAGAGAAAGATAAAACCATGTGATCTCACTTATATGTGGAATCTACAGTAAAGAATAAATGAATGAACCAATCAAAAACAGTCTCAGAGACATAGAGGAAAAACTGAGGTTTGCTAGATGGGAGGGGGCATTGGGGATAAAGGGGAATGTGAAGGGATTAGAAAGCACAGTCAGTAACCACAAGATTGCCACGGGGATATGAAAGTCAATCTGGGGAATGTAATCAATAATGTTGTAAAGATTTTGTAGGGTATGGACACTTGTCCCATTAGGGAGACCACCTCAGGGATGATGTAGATGCCTGATCACTGCACTGTACACCTGAAGCTGAAGCTGAACAATAATGAATGTCAACTACAATTTTATATACATATATATAGTTACAAGAAGTGGAGTACAGCATTAGGAATAGAGGCCGTGGAAATGTAATGGCTGTGTGCGATGTCAGAGGGTAGTAGATGGGGGGAGAGGGTTTATCACCGTGTGAGGGATCTAAATGATAAATGTTTAACTATTACATTGTTTTGTACACCTGAAACTAATAAAAAAATGTTTAAAAAAAGAAAAAAGATTGATCTAGTTCCAGATATCCTCTATAAAGATATAAAAAAAAAAAAAAAAAAAAAAAGAAGGAAAGAAAAAGAAAAAAAATATATCAAGAGTACACTGATACAAAATTAGAGTTTGGTTTTCTCTGTTAAAAGGAGAGTTTTCTTTTATCATTGGTATGTTCTTAATAACAAACTATAAAGGAAAAGCAAAGATCTCATGTTTTACTAAAATTATTTCCTATGTTTTCTATCATCAGGTCTTTGATTGCTTAGGTATATAAAATCTTAATATTAAAAGAGCTGAAATTCACTTCCAGCCATTTAACTTTCTGTAATAGCCTGCAATGATTAAATGGATAATTAAGAATTATTTCACAGTGATCTATAATCCTATTTGACCCACTGTTTTAAAACTTTTTATGTATTTGACAAAGTTTCCAAATTTTCAAAATTTAAATAGAATCGTCATCTTAACCTGAGAATAAATTTGGGATTCTTCATAAGGATCCCTGAAGCATTTCAAAGAAAATTTCTCCCTCTTAATAAAAGGGGGTTATTAAACTAATTAGGCCTATTTAATATGCTAAAATTTTAAGGTTTGGAAATTGTATTTTATCCAATGGCCTCCATCTCAAGGATATAAATATATACTAGCAATGGTTTGTATGTATGAGGTGTGATCAAACAGTACCTTGAACGTATAATAAAAACAAAGATTCATTAGCATATTAACTAAAATTGTTACTAATGCTATTAGAAGGTAATCAAATCACTCTTTGGGGAACACTGTTTCTGTCTCTTATCTCCTCTTTTAATGATTAAGTCGACATGGTTTGTTCAGGAAGCCTTTACCAAAGAGTTGATTCTTTGATGGGTTCTTAAAAGATGAAAATGACTTCCAGAATTAGATATGAGTATGGAAAGAAGGATAATTTAATTAGGGGAAATTACATACACAAACACAAAACTGGAATAGCATGAACTCCAAAATAGGTTAACTAGAAGCTAAGGTGAGAGAAGAAGAGTTCTCCTTTTAGGGAGAAAGAGGCTGGGTTATGGAGAGTATTATTGTAAAACATGCAAAAAAACTAGATTCCTAGAGTAACAGAAGTTTCTGTCTTGAGAAGGGATGTCTCAATTCGATTTGCCTTTTAGAAGGCCCCTTATTGTGGTTGTGGAGAAGATTAGTGCAGAGATTGACAAACTTTTCCTATTTAGATCAAAGTAATAAATATTTTATGATTTTTAAGCCATATGGTCTCTGTTGCAATTACTTGACTCTATTATTATAGGCTGAAAGCAGCCAGAGACAATATATAAACAACAAGTATGTCTGTGTTCCAATAAACTGTTATTTTCAAAAACAGGTGACTGTAGTGTCCCAACCCATGGATCAGACTAAATGCAAGGAGACCAGTAGATGGCTATTGCAATAACACAGGCAAGAAGTGAGAAGGCCTTGAAAATGGGCAAAAGCAACAAATTTAGAGGGAGAAAAAATTTTTTTTTTTAAATGAGGCACTTTAATTGCCAGTGGTATATCAGCACATGAAAGAGCAGTAAGAGACAGGATGAGTCCTGGTTTTCCCAGGATCTATGTTGATAGAAATGTTTAGATTGAACAATATGAATGTCATTATGGAGATCAAAAATGGTCAACTATTAGCAGTTTTATATGGTTTAATATAGCTCAACCTAATAGAAATACTATAAGCCTAAGATTGGAAAAATCATTCTCATGTAAGAAGTAGCCAACTTACCTTATGTGGAATTTTACCAAAAACATCTGAAACAAAACGTTTAGAAAAAATGATCAGATGAAACTAATGTCGTGTTGAGATATGAACAGCTAATTAGCCCATTAATTAATCACACAAATTAATAACCAATAACATCACAAGGTTTATCTGGCCATGCCTTGTTCCCAAACACGGTTTTCTTCCTCACCTCATGCCTGGGACACTTAGTGTCCCATCTGAGAATTCAACCTTAGCCAGTTCTTAGGAGGCAGAAGAGAACCCAAGCTTTTGCCTTTGGGACTGCATATCATCTACTGTTGGGCTGCTCATTGGGTAGATCCATTTTCGAGAAATGTCTAGTTCTTGATAGTCATCCTGGCTACCTGCTGATGAAATCTCAGATAACTGCCTTCATCTCTGACGATTGCCTGTGTTGAATATACTCTTTTTCTAAACTCTATCTGCTTCTAAGGAAGCCTTTTCCTTTGTTTGGGACCTTTGTGTCAACAATTGCTTACCCAAAGTATTAACAGTTCCTCTGCCTTCATATTTCACATTCTGTTTCACAGCATTGTCTTCTTTCAGCTGTTGCAGCGGAGCCTCCTCCTTACCTTGCCCTCCACCTGAGCCATGATGCCAGCAGGTTTAGTTTCACATAATAGGCGTCCTTTGTTGCTATCATTTTGCTGGAGTTAATTAGGAAGTGCTGAGCCCTCTCTTAAGATTTGATAACTTTGGGTTGTGCTCTATTAGTAAGCCATGTCAGAAACGGACACCGCTTTGTGCAGAAGGCATTTGTGTGTGTGTACACACACATGACATAACCAGTGTGGGGGGAGGTATGGTGGGAAAGTATTAGGAAGAAGAGGGAGGAGAGATGAAATTGATTATCAACTCAAAACACCAAATTATCTGTCAAATATTGACTTCACCTCTCATACATCACCCCCTAAAATATCTCCGGTCTGAACCTGTCTATGGCAGAGTTCTTGGAATATTAAAAAAAAATGGATTTAACTACTGATATTCATTGCAGTTGCGATAGTTAGTGAATTCTTTATCTCTGAGAGAGACTTCAAAGTTTCAAAACTTCCTACATCTAGAAAATAGTTATCATTGGCTTGTTACTTCCCTTGGAAGATCAAATGTTTACTTCCCTTGGAAGATCAAATGTTTACTCCCTCCCCAGTGTTCTTTGACAAATCCTTACATGAGAAATAGCCAGTAACCAAGACAACCACAAAGAAAACTTTCATCTTTTCCATGAGGAACAATGTGAGTCATCCACTGGACTTCCTTCAGTCAAGGGTTTCCTACCAAATCCTCCAAGGTTCAGTTCTCTTGATGAACAGGGGCTATGGCCCCATCGTGAGAACTTCAGCCCCTATTATGAAGTCACTTTGCAAAGGATCTGTTTACATGTGACACCAATGGCTAAGTCATCAAGTCACCAAAGACCAAGAAAACTTCCAGGAAAAATATTTCATGTTTAACAGGCTGTAGAGCTATTGCATGACAGCATGGTTTAAAATTGTTTTGACTGTTAAATTATTATTCAGTCCCATAGAAAACATTTTGTTTTTCCAACTGGCAAGAAGAAACAAATGTAAAAATGATGAATTTATAATGAGTAATTCTTGGGAACTTTTTCAAAATTTACATGTCTGCCTTTAACACCAGCTCAATCCAAAGTTGCTGATTCAGTAGGTCCAGAGTGTAACTCAGACATAACACACGAACACACACACACAGACACACACACACACACACACACACACACACACATTTAAATTGCTGATTCACTTCTTTGAGAACTGATGGATTAGGAGACCACAATTTTATACTAATGGGCTAATTTTCTGGGTCCTTTCTTTCCTTATTCCGTAAAGGTAATTGTTCTGTTCTTTAAGGGCAATCTCTTTACCCATTATTATTAACATATCTATTCCTACTTCCCTGGTCATAGAATTGACTGTCTCATACTCAACATAAAACCTATTTTAAAAATAACCAAGAAACATACATGGAAATGCAAGTCCATTATCTGTGACTTCTATTATACTTGGCTTGCATAACAGGGCAGGGGCCTGAGGCTCATGAAAAATCAGTAATTCTACACTGAAGTTGTGTGGTGACCAAGTGCAATGGGGTGTAGTTCACAAGAAAATCAGACCTAAGTCTTAAGGAAGGAAGTCTTTTAAAAATGCCATCAGTTCTCCAATTTCCCGGCACATGAGGTTCTTCTCAGCACTAGGGTTGGAATAATAAAGATGGACATTTTAGAACAGATAATTCTTTCAATTTAGTGACCAAGATTCTTTACTTAACTAAACTTTAGTCAGGAATCAGGCTCCTGAACTTTTTCCTGGGCCCATCTGTGCAATTCCTTGTAAAATCTAGCTTTAGCAAGAACCCTGCTAAGTCAGTTTAACCACAATTGTATTGTCTTATGTTATGTATTTGTATTATACAAATAGTATTATAGAAATACAATCATTTGCACTTCAATTAATTGTTTTGGTCAATTGTTATAATTGACAAATACAATTTTAAGATATTAAAAGTATACATTGTGATGATTTGATATACATATAAGATTCTGAAAAAAATTCTCCCATCTAGTTAATTAACACACATATCACCTCAAATGTTTATCCTTCTTTTTTTGGTCAGAACATTAGTTCTACTCTCTTAGCTAATTTCAATTATACAACACAGTGTTATCAACTATAGTCACATTTTACATTATATCCTTAAACTTTATCCATCTTATAGCTGAAATTGTGTAAGCACTGTATTATCGACTGCATTGAAACCTGGGAATCTAACCCCAGTGCTCACAAACTTAAGATTGTGTTATTTAACATTTTGTCTCAAAATAAAGAATTCATTGATGACAAGGATGGTCTTACTCATCATTGCATCTTAGGCCTCTAGCCCAGTGTCTGGCACATAATGCATAGGTAAATATTGGCTAAAAGATGGTGAACAAACAATTTTCTGACCACGTAAGATGCCTAACAATGAAACAAGCTCCTTTATGGAAGCCTGAATTCCCCATCCTGAGGGATACCCAGACAGAAGCAAACGTTAAATGATGACCTCTCAGAGATATAGAATAAAACTGAATAGAAAGTTGAAGGCTAAGATCTTTACTTTTTTTCAAGCTCTGAGATTCTGTGATTCTATGATTTCTTGATAGTGATAAAAATGCATTTTACAATGTCTTCCAGGTGAAAATATATGCACCTGTCTGTGACGCAATAGTATCTCAGAATTCTCTGGGCAGAAGATGGTCATGGGGCTGCTGCTGCCTGAGACAGGGGTAAGGACACTGGTGAAGGGGACATATACACTGAAGATAAACTCAAAGGCAAGGACAAAGGGACAAGAGGCAAGTGCTGGCCTCAGGGGGTTGAGGTGACCAAAGGTGGTGAAGTGGAGTCAAGACAGGTGACCTAGTACTGTCAGCCAAGCTTCCTGTCCTTACATTATACTCAAGCTAGAAATTCATCTTGATTATTAAATTATTTCTTAGTGGGGCTGGCCCAGTGGCTCAGGTGGTTGGAGCTCCGCGCTCCTAACTTCGAAGGCTGCTGGTTCGATTCCCACATGGGCCAGTGGGCTCTCAACTACAATTTTGCCAGTTCAACTCCTCAAGTCTCAAGGGATGTTGGGCTCCGCCCCTGCAACTAAGATTGAACATGGCACCTTGAGCTGAGCTGCCGTTAAGCTCCTGGATGGCTCAGTTGGTTGGAGCGCGTCCTCTCCACCACAATGTTGCCAGGGATGGTGGGCTGCACCCCATGCAACTAGCAATGGCAACTGGACCTGGAGCTCAGCTGCACCCTCCACAACTAAGACTGAAAGGACAACAACTTGAAGCTGAACGGCACCCTCCACAACTAAGATTGAAAGGACAACAATTTGACTTGGAAAAAAGTCCTGAAAGTACACACTGTTCCCCAATAAAGTCCTGTTCTCCTTCCCCAATAAAATATTTTTTAAAAAATATTTCTTAGTGATTTGAGATGGTAAAAACATGCTAGCATATTTGCTGAGCTATGAAAAGCCTTCATTTAGGAAAAGAAAATTTAGAACCAGAAAGTAGAAATAGGGATACAAGACCTCTCAAACCCCTCAGAAATACCCCCTATGCTTCTGGTTTAGGTTTTAAAAAGGTTCTGCAGACTCATAGACATGATAGACGTAGATTCTCCTCGATGTAATAATTAATAACAAAGCCTTTCAATGTCAGCAGTACCAGAGGAGTCAGCAGTACCAAAATACTACCCATGTTTCTGTGGCACCTAACGGTTTTCCAAGCATATTCCAATAAGAACAACAGCAACAGCAGCTACAACCTTTATATCATTTAACATTGTTAACAATTGTCATGCATATATGTTCTGAGTATTTTCCTTCCATGTTATTTGTTAATCCTTATAATAGTTTTGAAAGGTAAGTATCACGGTATCATCTCTAAACCTATGCAAAAAGGGCTTCATTGCGATGGAGTCTCAAGTTTCAGAGGGCTTCCCTCTGGCTCTTCTCTACCTATGCCTCTCCCCAGAGGGCTAGGAGCTTGTAGGACATCTGCCCTATACACACTTGTAATCTCCTTCTAGACTATACCGTGAAATCCTAAATTCCTGAACTTCATTTACAAGCAAACTTGATCCTGCTTACAAGGCCTGTGTAAACTTCCCCAGGTCTGTTGCCCCAAGGCAGATTGTATTGCTGGCATGCACACCCTTCACCCCAAAATGTGACCTCAGAGTGACTGTTTGCTGGGATTTGGGCGAGGCAGGCTTTGGTGTGCCTGTGCACAAGACTTTTCACGAGGCATGAGAGAACTGGGGGGTGGAGAGAGAAGACCGACTGCAGGCCAAGAGAGAGACCGGGGCTCGGGGGCCGACTTCTCCCATGTCACTATATTCCACTGAGGAACTCTACTGAATTTGAGAATTTAAAATTTCAAACTGAACTTCCATGGTTCAATGAAGCTATATTTGCTGAGGCAGGAGGAGAGGATTTTATGTGTGTGTTAGCTCTGAATTTTAAATAGGTGGGCTGAATATGTTGTAGACATACAGTACATGGGCTTCCATTTTACTTCTCCCCTTGAGCCCCCACATATTATGCATGTACCCCGTTAATGACTGCCTCAGGAAGGAGGGATCTCCGTCTCACTCAGAGTCCCAAGAAGCAGCTGCATGACTATCTGTTAGGAATCCCATAAAAGCCATCCTTCTTTGAGTGTGAGGATTGTAAGCATCAGTGTTTTGTATTTCTAAATAGTAATGATAGTTCTTATTGATGCTTATTATGCCATACCATGAATATTCTAGATGCTCTGGATTCTTGGCCTTGCTCTTCATGGGAACTTTCACGGAGAAAGTGGAAATAGTGAGGCCAGTTGAGAAACCTAATGACCTTCTCCAGCCTGCATCATTTTCTCTATAACGTAGGATGCTGTATGGATTAGTTTCTGGTCAATTTAGGACAATTTTAGGAGAAGAGTAAGTCTCTGTCCTTGAGGAAAAAGTGTCAGATGCCTGTAGATATTGGAGAAGGAAGAGAATGCCTTAAAGTCCAACATTGATGCTTTTCCCTTAGCAAATCTCAAATTCAAGGCCAGTTTATACTTGAGTGTACCTACTGCTTTTCTCTTTGTCCTCCTCCTTCTCTTTCCTCTCTTTTGTCATATATCATACATACAAAAGAGTAGATACAATACACATATACAATTTAAATGATACTACTAATAATATTAATTAAACAACAACACAAATGCTCGTGTGTCTATCATGCAGTTTAAGAAATAGCACAAGTAGCAAAATAGGTGAAGGGGAATAAGAGATACAAACTCCCAGTTATAAAATAAATAAGTCATGGGGATGTAATATACAGCACAGGAAATATGGCCGACAATACTGTAATAACCATGTACGGTGATGGATGGTTACTAGACTTATCGTGATGATCATTCCATATGGTATATAAAGATCAATCACTATGCCGTACACCTAAAACAAATATAATATTGCATATCAATTATACTTTAAAAATAAAAAACCCAAAGAACTTTGTTCCCTAGAAAAATACCAACACTAAAAATAAAGTAAAAAAAATTTTTTTTCATATTTCACATAGGAGAGAGAAAAAGAAAAAGAAACAGCACAAGCTGTATCTGCAACCTTTTATATGCTGCTTCCTTAACTCCCTAACTCAGGCTGCCAGCTCCCACCTAACTTAGCCCCGTCTTCTCCTCCAACAAGGATGCTACTCAATCACTAGAAACATTCCTCAATCTGTGGAGGAACTAACTTGGTTCTTCTGTTCTCTGCTCTTTAATAAATAATACAGGTTCCTCTTGTGATTTTCAGGCACGGCAGAATTTAGTGTGAAACTCTCAATACCATTAGGACGTCGAATACAAGTCTTTGAGTACATTGACTCTAAGTTTCTTTTGATGCAGTTTTTAAAACTCACATATATATGTACATATATGTCAAGCATGGTCAATTATCCATTTTAAACACAAAGATGAACAGGACTCAATTCCCTGCTCTCAGGGATCTTAAAACCAGAAAATATATATTTTTTCTGTTTTTTTTTCTTTTACCAAAAATGAGGGTAAGTTTTAAAAAGTCTTTCCAAACTCTCTGATGGGAGGCTGTGTATTTCCATTTCATTGCGATCAAACCACTTTGTTGACTTCTGTGGCTGTAATATTGACCATCTGCTCTAACAGAAGGTTCATAGTGATGTCTCTCAGAAGAGGGTCAGCCAGGGGTGATAGGGTGGGGTTGGGAAGAAGACAATGAGGGGCCAGAACCTAACATAGAACCATCTATTGCCATTGTGTTTAAGGGACAAATTCAGGACAACCACAGATTTTAGCTGTTTTTATTTTTGAAGTCATTCATCATTTGCTAATTATGTACCAGGCACAATACTATGTACTGTATGCCCATTGATTCATGCCAGTCCATAAGGAACTTCTGTTGCCCCCACTTTGAAGTTCAGGAACGAAACTCAGATGTTAAACCACGAACTCAAGGTTATTCTAGATTTGAGCCCAGGGTTATCTCCAAAGCCCCCATCTTTTCTTTCTTTTCTTTTTTTTAATTTCAAGTTTTTTTTTATTTTTATGCATTTTTTAAAAAAATTAAGGTTAATTGACATATTAATTTCATATGTACAACATCATGGGTAGATAGTTGTATATATATTGCAAAATGACCACCATCTTAACCAATGGTTCTACGTCTTAAGCATTTATATTATAACCAAATAATTTCAGTTGGAAAGGGTGGACACATTATTATCTACAGGGTATGGCAGCAAACATGGTAGTTCAGGCAATCTGTGGGCCTCATAAACAAGTAATAACTGGAACCCAGGCAGGCAGCCAAAACAGAGATAGAGCGACCAGGGAGGTGAGCGCCACCACAGAAGTCTGCCAGTATTTTGAGGAGTCTGCCACTGGACTCCATTTCTAGGAGAGGCAAAGTGGAGAGGAGGAAAGAAGCAATGAGCACAGCCCAGAAGTGCAAAGAACCAGAGGGTCTGGCTCCTCTGTGGGTTAGAGAGGTAGGGACCTCAGGCGGGGGAAGCAGCAGTGGTCAGAACTGAGGTCTTGCACATGTGGAGTGAGACTCAGTACCTGGGCTCAGGGAGAATGAAAACCCAAACCCAGGCCTCTTCTTTGCTGAGTCACTCAGGGCTTGGCTGGGCCCAGCCTAAGTGATTATAAGCTCTGAACCTATTTTTGAGCATTCAGTGCCTCACCTCTTAGGAAAGAAGCAACTGAGAATGATTGGATAGTTTCGTAAACTCTCCAGAAGCATTTTTCAGAACTCTAATAGTTCTTTTCCAGTGTTTAAGCAGGCACTCTTAAAAAGCTTAATTTTGTATTGACTCAGTGCTTTTTTTTTCTTTTTTCTAAGAAATTCTTAAGTTTTCAGGACACATCCATGTGTCTGTGTTTTGATAAGACATGTATTTGTAGATCTGCTTTCCATTTAGTGATGTGTACTCTTATTGTTAATTAAAATTCCAAAGTCATTGTTTCAGCTTAACTTGGTTCTCTGAGAGACAGGCGGTACCTATTCCAGAAAGACCGGTTTATGGGATGTAGTAGTGCCTGCTGTGCTTAAATATGAGGAAGAACTAATTTAAAAGGAAACAAGGTGAGATTGCTTAGATTTTGAGTAGGCGTCACTTCCAGTAACCGGTTCGGCAATGTATTTAATTGTTTTAGCTTTATTTTGTTTGTACATCTTTAAAATTGCATGGCAATTCTCTTCTCAGGTTACAAATGACAAGGATTTGCACGGTGGTGTTGCAAGAGTTGACTGTAGAAGATAGGAATGTAAAGATGAGTTTTAGGCTGTGGGTATGCAAGGCAACCACTCTCTATTATTTGTGTCTGTGGCTTCTTTTTATGGGAACTAGAGGAAGCAATTCAGAGTTTGGGTTGGTGCAGAAAGCAAACACTGCTTGCTGTACATTAGAGAGCTATACATTCTAAAGCCAGAGCTAGATCAGGAGTTGATACCTGACCTCCAGGTTATCTGGGGTAAGACACCATAGTTTCCTTGCTTGCTTGTTGATATAAATAAAATTCATTTTAACTTAATTTAGTTAATTTATGAAGCATTAATTGAACCCCTTCTTTATCTGTTCACTTTTCAGAACTAAGTAGTTCTCAGAAAACCTACTTTGCAGAACTTTTCAGGGATGTTTTTCTAACTTGAGAGAGAAGAAGGCAACACCTTCAGGTTCTTTGATTTTCTGTTTCCTGCTGCTGGTCTTAATTAGCCCTTCCCCTCCCCCCAGAATATGGCCCTATGATGGTCTATTAGATGTCACCCCAAAAGTGAAACTAATCTAGAAGACTCAATTCCTAAACAAAAAGAGTCAGACATGTTTATCTCACTTAGGTCTACTTTATTCTACAAAGAAATCAAGATGTAATAGTGGCGACATTATATGGGAGAAGAAATGTCTCTTGTGAGTTGGAATCACACGATAGACTTAACACGTTCCAACATGTGCAAAGCTAAGTTTGTTGTTAGTTTTCCTGTGGAGAGAAAATAGTAACAAATGAGATATACTGAAGGCTTAGGCATTTCATTAGCATCCAAAGTTCACCAATGAACCTCTGAAAATGTACCCAAGTCTCTCCACTTACTGATGTTTTTAACAGAAGTGACTGCATTTTAGAAATATGTTAGCAACTGGTGCTGATTACATAAAGACAATGTTCTAAATATATCACAGCTTACATCCCTGCAAACATATTTTAATGGGTTTTGTTTTTCTTTTAAATTTAAAGGGGATGCGCACATTTAGACACTTTTCATAAAAGATTGTAATTTTTTCTTACTAAAAAAGAAGCAGGGGTGGCCGGTTAGCTCAGTTGTTTAGAGGACAGTGCTCTTAACAACAAGGTTGCCGGTTCGATCCCCACATGGGCCACTGTGAGCTGCGCCCTCCACAACTAGATTGAAACAACTACTTGACTTGGAACTGATGGGTCCTGAAAAAACACACTTAAAAAAATAAAAGTTAAAAAAAAATAGCCCATTATTAAAAAAAAAAAAAAGAACCAGAACAAAATGTCGTATCTATTAGGTGTTTGTTTTCATCCATGTTTGTTTTGAAAATACTTAAAAGGAACTCTGTGTTTCTATAATACTGGTATATCAGTCATCATTTAATTTTTTTGAGCTGACTCAAATATATCTTACAGATGATTACTTTGTAATCTTTAAACTACTTTTGGCTATTTGATTTTCTAAATTTAATTTTTGTTAGCACTCAAACATATATTTTGTTGAGATATCATACTCTGAAACAGAACAAGATCTTAAGGTTTCTTCCACTATTGTCCCCCTTTTGTACCAATCATTAGGAGGCTCTACTGTATTCAAACTTAGTTGTTGAAGCTCAACAATAACCATTCTAATAGATGTGGACTCGCATGTCTACAAGGAGGGATGTTCCTTGTCCCTGGAAATAATCCAGCATACACTGTGAGAAGACTTGGTGACTTTTGTAGGAGTTTAAGCAATAAATTAGGAGGGGGAAGTTGAACTAGTTGACCCTTAGGTTTCCTTCCAACTTAGAGATGCTAGTCTTCTCTGATTGACTATTACTGCCAGAATATGTAGGGATATACATGACTCCCAAGTCCTATAAATTGGGGAATTCTGTTTATCAGAGTCAACTGATACAGGATGATTCACATATTCCTTGTGTCCTAAACCACTTCTTTGAATTAAGGCACATTTGTCTTAACACATAATTATTATGCCTTAAATATAGAAAATAAAAATATTTCAATACTTACACAACTTCAGAACAGAAGAAGCAATCATTGCGATAAGTCTTGCCATCAGATCCACAAATTGGTGCATATATTCTAAAACAAGATCTCTCTTCTCCTGGTGGTAACTTTCTATACTTACTGCAATTAACCTGGAAATACATATTAAAAACTTCCAATTCCTTCAACCAAATATTTCTTCCCAGGATTTAGAATTTTCCAAGCAAGTTCAGAAGGCTCTCAACACATTTGTTTCTTATTTCAATTGTCTGTCCTCATCTAACGTCTGAAATGTTTCTATCCACTGTAAAGATTTTTATAAGAGATATAAAATCATGACTGATAAATTTCTTTATGGTAGCTGGTAACCAAACCATAATTTATTTAAATGTACACTCTTTTCCATGGTACTGGTTTATGCATCAGTTCTCAACACTCACGGCACATTCACAAGTACAACCATTCTCCTGGGATCACAGAGAGTGGGATCAGTTTTCTACATGTTCTGCCATTTCTTTCACTTAAAAAGTTCTATCTAAATGCAAGTGTGAGATGTAGTATAGAAGTAAGTACTGTAGTTTTAATAACTAGTACATCACTGGTAACTTTTACCACTAAGTATTGGTAACAAATTACTTGCTATACACTTCACCGGCACATAGACAGACAAATATATTTTAACATTGTAGTTGAGAACCAGTGTTCAAAATTCCTGGAGCAAAGCCAAGCTGATGAGCCACTTGTGAGAGCAAGTAGGTGATTACCAAGAAAAAATTTTCTGGGCCTTTCATCTATGAGCAAACTGAAGAGTGTGGAGAGTAAAGTCAAACACACTGGAATTCAAATTCTGATGCTATGACCCTGGGACAATTAGTTTACCTCTCTAAGCCTTAGTTTCTTTATCTGCAAAATGAAGGTGATACACCCGCATTGTAGGATTAAAGTAAAAAATATATAACTGAGAAGATATGTGTAAAATACTTAGCACTACAGAGCATGGAAAATAATAAATAAACAATAGCTATTATTTCCATCCCTTGGCTTTAACTTCGAGGTCTACACAAACTCCAGCTCTATACAGAAGATGCTGCATTTCCAGCTCTTTCTGTCCCAGAGTTCCAGCCATGATATTTAACTAATTGTTGAATATCTTCACTCGGATAACCTGAAATATGCTCAAACTTAAAGTTGAATTCCTCCTCCCCTTCAGATACGTAATTAATTTATTCATTCCTTCAGTTACTATACTCCATGTACGTCCTAAGTTTTAGGGCTGAGCTGAGTGCTAACAATACAAAGGTCAGTAAGTATGGCGTCAGAGCAGAAGGACCTCAGGCTAATGGAGCAAAACAGAAAGTGTAGAGCTCCACGGTGAGTATACGCCAGCATGAATCCACTTCCTCTCCTTACCTGCTCAACCCTCAGCACCAGAATTGATGGAATACTCACACTATGACCAGGAAACTACCAAGGCTTAATATTCGATAACCCTTTTTATTCTCACACAACTACCAAATCATGAAGGACGGCTTGAATTCAGCCCTGTCAGGGGCTGAAATTTATATTCTTAACCTTATGATTTTCTTTAATAGGTAAAGGACTCAAAGAAATGAAAGGGGGGGCCTAGGCCACAGGGTCACAGAGCTAAAAAGCTTGGACTAGAACCCAAATTGCCTGACTGCTGGTTTAAAAAATTTACAACCCCACCTAGATTTTCTCAACAATAGACATTACTTAATATAAGCCATAAAGGAAAGCTTAAGTTAAAATCTTCCTTCTTTAATAGAGAGAACAAAGACGTGTGTGACTTATTTAAAAGCTGTAAGAATTATGGCTTGTTCTTACTGAGTTTTACTATGTGCTAGGTACTATGCTAAAGCCCTTTTCACACACTCTGGCTTTAAGTCTCACAATAATCTTATTGTGAGCACGTACTGCTGCCTATGGCCACACGACCAAAGACCTGGAATTGAAGCCCAGGACTTTATAAGTCTGGTGGTTGAGGTCTGACCACTTGGCTTCATCATCTCCATTTTAGGAAGGTATGTCTAGTTTTTGAAATAAAAGCAGTTCTGATACTTAAAAAAATAAATCTTCAAACACGTAGACATTTAATTATATGAGTCTATAGTGCCAAAAATGTCCTTACTGATGCTGGCTTTAAAAGTAAGTAGGACTTTCATATCAAGATGGATGCACTGACCTTCTGACCGTATTTGGCACATTCCACATCTGTAAGAAAAACAAGTACAAGTGAAAATTAAACTCTGGAAGAACCTAATCTTTGATTTATGTTTTAGCTCTCAACCTGTCATAAAAATATAAGACTCTCTTCAGAACTGTGTATCAGCACACTATCAAAGGTTGAAGCTCAACATTGATCTTTTTTTTTTTTTTGGAGCGGGATTAGAGTGTAGCCAAAAGGATGGAAAAGCTGTTATAATAATGAGGAGTTTGTCTTATTCTTTCCCATCTCATAATCAGAGCTTAGAAAAAAAAATTTTAAATATGCAAGCACAGTTTATTAGTGATACATTCTCAGGGAAGAGAACAGGCCTAGCCAAGGTGAGAGAGAGGCATAGGCTCCCAGCATTAGTGATAACATTCTCAGGGAAAAGAATGGTCCTAATCAAGGTTGGGGAGATGTGCGGAGAGAGAGAGAAGCCTACGTCCCTGGTATTAGTGATACATTCTCATGGAAGAGAATGGGCCTAGCCAAGGTTGGAGAGAGAGGTGTAAGCCTCTGGTATTAGTGATATGTTCTCAGGGAAGAGAACGGGCCTAGCTGAGGCAGGAGAGTGGGGCAGAGGGAGAGGGAGAGAGAGAGAAAGGAGGAGAGAGTCTAGAGCTTAGGAAATTTTGAAAAAAAACAATAACAGCGAGTTTTATATTTAGGAAGTGTCTGCTCTTATATAGCAGGCAGAGATGGCAGAAATTGGACCAGTGGTTGAAAATTCAAAGGAGGCATATTTTAACTCAACAGTGGAAAGAATATTTCAAGCTGTCAAACAATGGAGTGGACTATTTTATGAAGAAATGAGGGAGGTCTTCATAAATAATAATATCAAGTCAAAGCAGAGTTTGGATGAACAATTCCCAAAGAAGTTACACAAAGTGTATGGATAAGAATTTGGCCTTAGTTGTCCATTTAGGTCTGCTCAGTGCCTGAGATAATATGATTTAGTGATTTATTGGGGGAGGGAAAAATGCATTTCAGAAAGCTTTGCCTATTTTCTATATGATGGGTATATCCCAGAAGTGGGCAGAAGATGACGTGAGCTATTGGTATCAGGGCAGGGCAGTGCTATCAGGGAGATACTCACTGAAGATGGTTGTAAGTGCCAGAGCCATGAGGACAAAGGCTGTTGCTCTCATGATGTTGAAGTGGCCAAGGGCAGTCAGATGGAGGCAAAAGAAGTGACTTTCCGGGGTCTGCCCAGCCCACTTGAGTGCTGCCTTATATACTGTCAAGAGTTCCTGCCTCAAATGTGAAATAGCTATTTTACAGAATCCTGGGAAGTGGTCAGGAACACCTGATAGGTATGGAAATTCTTTTATTGTGACAGCCAGATGATGTTACATAACATTTTAAGAGATCATAGGAACCAATAGAGCTGGCATTATTTCTTTACCTCTTTATGTCCTTAAAACTTTGAGTGCTTTCACGTCTGTTACACAATCTGATCTTCAAAATAAATCTGTCACATAGTTATTACCATGAGGAAGTGAAGATACAAGGAAGTGATTTCACTGGATTTACTGTCCATTCTTTGTTGTACTACTTTATCCAGGAACAGTCATCAGCATGGCAACTTAGGTTTTGACACTTTCCCAGATTCCCCTCTTTCCTTTCTTCTCCAGCATCAGATGGGAAATGTTGCCGGTTGAGACTCCAGACAGCACAGAGAAAAGGCACCAAAACCCAAGTCTTGATTTAACAGAAACAAGCAATGTTTCTTGTTTCCCTATAGGGTGTTCCCCTATTGCATTAGGGGTATCATACTCTTTATGGGAGATAGCTTTCCCAAGAATCCCAAATTTGGGGAGACGGTAGAATGGATGGAGCTGGTGAGTATTCACACTACATTTAGCTGGTGGAGGCTTTATCAAGAGTCCTTAGGAGAAGGCCCCCTCAAGGCCAACAATAAAGAGCTTTGTGGCCACTTTAACCAAGAATGGGTCTAGTGGCTGCAGTGGCTGGACTGTCACTGAAGTTTTGGCCATGATTCTCTAGTTTCCAAACACAGACTGATGGTTCAAAAATCAGATGTTAACTTTGCCCTGGGCCGTGGTTACATACATGGCCAGTGACATCTTCCACTAATACCTTTCAATAGACAAGCCATCAATCATTTGGCTGTGGTTTAAATAAGGTTAATTGTACTTTGGGCAAACTATGCTTCATTTGAAACATTTGAGAAAGGCTACAAGGACACTTATCTTAGAATGTGTCAATTTTCAAATAGAGTGACTCTATGAGAAGATCATGGAAGCAGCTCTTGCAATTTTGGTAGACAGAGTTGGAAGACATTGTCCATATTGCTAACGGAAGTAGTGTCAAACGCTGGGAGACTAAAATCCATATTTGTTTCCCTTCAAAAGGATAAAGACAGCTGAAATGTGTTGGTCTGAGAGCAGGGAGGGCAAGTGTCATAATATTATTGAGAACTGGAACTCTGAGAGTCTGGCAGACATGAGTTCATTGCCAGCTCCACTATTCCCTACATGAGCTTGTGCAAGTAATTTCACTGTGAATCCTTAGGTTTTTAAATCTTCATTTGATCATATAGTAACTATGTGCATTTACTCTGGCTTAGAGGTCATATTACAACTTGAACATAGCGTGATTAATGAGAAACTTTGCCTCTGTCTTCATTGCAGCTTGACAAAGACTCTCTTGGGCCACACTTTAGTTAGGCTCCTCTGAGTCCTCTTCTTGACTAGATCTTGACCTCACCCCGGCCTTCCCCCACACCTTTGGCCTGCCTCGCCCTTAGCATAGGTCTTAGCATAGAACCCTGCTAAGTAACCCCCCACTAGTGATATTTGATCACCCTCACTATCTAATCAAGTTCTTCACCCCCCACTTGTAACGTATAAGCCCTTGGCCTGCCTTCAGCAAGAATTGTTAGTCCAATTTAGCAAGAATCCCCCTACCCTTGATATCTCCTGTTAGGAATTTTCCATCTACTGAGTTCCTTATTCCACTCCTTGGCTATAAATCCCCTTTGTATTTGGAGTTGAGCCCAATCTCTCTCCCCTATTGCATTGGGGTGTTCAAAGCTATACCCTGAATAATGTCTTCCTTGCTCTTTTAAGAACTGTCAAATAATTTTTCTTTAACAAGCTTATGGAATAAAGTTAATAATACCATGTTTCCCAGAAAATAAGACCTAGCTGGACCATCAGCTCTAATGCATCTTTTGGAGCAAAAATTAATATGCGACCCAGTATTATATTATATTATAGTATTGTATTGTATTGTATTGTATTGTATTGTATTGTATTGTATTGTATTGTATTATACAAGACCCAGTCTTATATTATAGTAAAATAAAACCGGGTCTTATATTAATTTTTGCTCCAAAAGATGCATTAGAGCTGATGGTCTGGCTAGGTCTGATTTTTGGGAAACATGGGAGCATTGTCATCATAATCGCATTGTGCGTTCTAAATGAGACTGCATATGTAAAGCACTCATTTAGGGTCTGGCACATATTAAGCTCTCAACAAATGTTAATTTTGATGACAATGACCATGATAATGAAGAGGATGATGGTGACAGTGATCTGGAGAAGAAAACATTTAGAAAGCACTTAGGAACCATCTTAAAATAAGCAAGGGATGGGATCTTTGAGGCCTTACTGGAAATAATAGATCCTGACACGATAGAAAAAGAAACTTTGTGATGATCTGAGATGTCTGATCATCACTAAAGGTAATGGGAACCTTATCATTTTAAGTGTCCCATTGGAGACCAGGTGACTAACCTTCGGGAATCCTACAGAGGTGATTCCTTTATTGAACGAGAGAATAGCCTCTATCTATATTTTTTTACCAACAGATATTCATTAGTTAGCTTTCATAACTAAAAGTGACTCCAATATTACAAACAAATTAAGCTTTTAATATGTAAGACACCCTTAACATAAATAACTTTTCTCAATACCCACCTGATTACCCAAGCCAGAAACTAGAAATCTGACCACAATATGCATAACTACATGCCATTAAATACCTTCATCTCTTTCATTAAACATTTTCAATTAATTACTGTGTCTTTGCCAATTATACATCCCAAAATACCAAATTCAGTTTCTTATGTCTATCACCTTTGCCATGGATTTATTGATGCGCCGAAAAGCTCTAATCTTGAAGGTTTTGCAGTAGTCCAGGTACAAGATTATGGAGATTTTCACTAGAGTGGGTGATTTGGAAGTAGTGAAAAGTGATTAGATTTTGTAGCTATTTTAACATTTGAGCCAACAGGGCCTGCTAATGGATTAGATGTGGAGTTAGAGAAAAAGAAGCATCATGGAAGCCTCTGAAGCTTTTGGTTGGAGCAACTGATGAATGGTAGTATCATTTCCTGAGATGGGGGATGCTGCTGAGGGAGCAAGTTGGGCAGCTGAAATTAAAAGTTTGGTTTCAGGGGCCGGCCCGGTGACTCAGGTGGTTAGAGCTCCATGCTCCTAACTTCAAAGGCTGCCGGTTCGATTCCCACATGGGCCAGTGGGCTCTCAACCACAAGGTTGCCAATTCAATTCCTCGAGTCCCGCAAGGGATGGTGGGCTCTGCCCCCTGCAACTAAGATTGAACATGACACCTTGAGCTGAGCTGCCTCCCGGATGGCTCAGTTGGTTGGAGCGTGGGCTCTCAACCACAAGGTTGCCAGTTCAATTCCTCGAGTCCCGCAAGGGATGATGGGCTGTGCCCCCTGCAACTAGCAATGGCAACTGGACCTGGAGCTGAGCTGCGCCCTTCACAACTAAGACTGAAAGGACAACAACTTGAAGCTGAACGGCACCCTCCACAACTAAGATTGAAAGGACAACAACTTGACTTGGAAAACAGTCCTGGAAGTACACAATGTTCTCCAATAAAATCCTGTTCCCTTCCTCAATAAGCATCTTTAAAAAAAATAGACAAATAAAAGTTTGGTTTCAGATATGAGCATGGTAGGTGTTCAATATATATTTTTACAAATTGAGAAGTTGTGCTCAGTAATTAAATCCCATGCATTTTTTTTTTTCAAGTTCTGTGCCTCTGTACTTACTTTCCCTTTACCTGGAATTACTTGTCCCCTACCCCACCCACACTTATTCCGATGAATTACAACTCAAGAGGAGGCTTCCTCAATACCCCAGGCAGAATTAGACTCACCTTCCTCTATGGCCTCATAGCAATTTAGAAATGTTTATGAAATACTAACCATAAATTGAGCAGTATACTAATCACTAGTATATACTGTACTATATAAAATGCTATGAAATAATAGATGAGCAAATAATGGGCTGTCAGGAAAAGGTAGCAACATTTATTGTGTATGTGTCACATGTAAGGTGCTTTGTATTATTTAATTATCTCTATAAAAGCTCTATAATCCGCATAGGGTTTAAGTACCCACCCAAAGTTATATAACTTGCAAGTGACAGAACTTGTTTACAAATCAACCCCTGACTCCTCAGCCATAGCTCTGCCAAACCAAATGCAGAGAAGTCTTCATAGGAGGAACCTGAGCTGAAACCAGAAGGATGAAGGCCATTTCCAGCAGAGAAAACTGTGCATACATAGACACAGAGGGCTGGGGGACACACAAGTGCTTAAAGTCAGAGTTCTTCAGAGATCATGGGGGAAATAGAGGCTGAGCCAGAAATACTATGCTCATGAATCTGGATTTTATCCTGTAGGCAATGGGTAACCAATGAAGGATTTTGAATAGAGACATAATAGAATCAGATCTACCCTACAGAAAGAGTACTCCAATATAGTACCTAGTATAAACTTATATCACAGCATTTATTAGAGTGCATAATTGTTTTTTAATTCATGTTTATCTCCCCCTCTAGAGCCTGAACTTTAATTGATCTGAACTCCATTCCATCATTGATCACGTGTATTTGTGTATGTGTGTGTGTGTGTGTGTGTGTGTATGTGTGTGTGTGCGCGTGTGCATTTTTTCTTGAAAGCCACTTTGGATTCCTTGTACAAAACATTCTCCTGAACAACCAAATTTGTATATTCTTCAGTTTTCTTTGTAAATTGAGATAGTACCTTGATCTACGAAAATAATTCAAACGAAAGTAAAGATAAAGGATCTTGAGATTATCCTGCTAAGTGAAATAAATCAGACAGAAAAAGTCAAGAACTGTATGATCTCACTCATATGTGGGATAGAAAACAAAGTAATAAACGAACGAGACAAACAAACAAAAACTCATAGACACAGACAACGGTTTAGTGGTTATTAGAAGGTAATGGGGGAGGGGAGGAGGTTGGTAGAAGAGGGTAAAGGGGGTCAAGTATATGGTGATGGAAGGAGAATTGACTCTGGGTGGTGAACACAATGCAATATACAGATGATGTATTACAGAATTGTACACTTGAAACCCATATAATTTTACTAATCAACATCACCCCAGTAAATTTAACAAAAAATAATAAAAAAAAGAAGCCTTTGGGGAGATTGCATCTATCTCTGCACCTTCCTCCCCCCAGAACTTGGCCATGGTGAGGGCGAAGGCAGTCAGAGCCCAAGGACGATGAGGATGACACTGAGGATTATCATTGCTCTGCACCCACATCTATGGAGAAGTTAACATCTTCCTTCATGAAGAAACTGGACCTTTCCATCACTTTTCCTATGGGAAGACATGGTTAACAAGATGCATTAACACAAAAGGACATTTTGTAAAACAGGTGAAAGGAACTATAGACATTACGAGACAAAACCTCATTTTACAGTGAGGTACCTGAGTCTCTGAAAAGGAATGTGCTTGCCACAGGCCGTTTCTGACAGAGGCAGAAGCAGAATTTCCCTAATCCAGTGATACCTCTACCCCACCTGCTGCTTCCACTGATCCCAGAGCCCAGGCTCATCACCCAGTGTCTTAAAACAACAAAGAAGGAGGGATTCTGACAGAGAAGTTGCAGTGGTCTGCCCCTCAGCCTTTCCTGGTCAGCAGGACCTGTGATGAGAATGGATCCTGCCTTAGTGAGGAGAGCGTTCTCCGCAAGTCCCCTTCAGTGCGCCTGAACGAAAGCTAGTTTCTAGGTCCAGGGCCTAGTGTGTGCGCATGGTGGAGAAGCTTCCCTTCGGGGAAATAAATGTTCCTGCACAGGAATAAATATGTAGACATATCCTTCTGGTCTCAGGGCCTAACCTGATATTCTAACTTGTTAAGATAATCACAAAGATGAAAACCACAAGATCTAAGATGTGGCCAAAATCCAGTGGTCTAAAATACACGTAGCGTTATCAACAAACAAAGCAGACTTGCTGTAAAACAGTAAAGGCTAAGTTGCCTGTTCTGCACCGAAGAAGTCACATCTTCCTAGTTGTATTGCCTTCAAAAACACTGTGCAGGTCAAACAAAATACCTAAACAAAACATGTCCATGGATTTACGTACAAGTACTGGCAGTTTACATCCCCCTATTTTAGATAAGAGAAAAATATATCTTTGCAGTAGCTTTGTCCCCTCTATGCCCCTTAAGGCTACAGATATTTAGAGCCACTAGGAAATTGAGGATAAACACCCTCTAGCCACAGTTTATCCAAGGAACAAGCTGTATTTACTGCCTCTTATAAGTCATGTAGGATAGTGGATTTCAATTATTATTAAAAAATTTTTGTTTGTAAATTTTATTTATTTTTATTATTTATTTAATTATTTTCAGTTAAAGCTGACATGAAGTATTATTTTATATTAGTTTCAGGTGTATAGCATAGTAGTCAGACATTTATATAATCTATGCAGCGATTCCCCCCAATTCCACCTGGCACTATACATAGTTGTTGCAATATTATTGACTATATTCCCTATGCTGTACCTTACATCCCTGTGACTATTTTGTAACTACCAATTTGTATTTCTTAATCCCTTCACCTTTTTCACCCTGCCCCCCAACCTCTCTCCACTCTGGCAACATCCGTTTGTTCTCTGCACGTATGATCATCATTTCAAACAAGATATTGCCTGGAAGTCCACTACTTAAAATAGTCAAAAGCTGAGCTTGGAATTGGAGACCACCCCAAATGATCCCCTTAATCCCTGTGGTGACTCCTGACAGCACCTCTGGGCTCTGGGACAGCTATTTGAAAACCCATGGCCCCGTTGGATTACCATAATTGACAGGAATTAGAGGTTCTGTGATGGAAGGGACAAGCTGGCAGACATGGGGGCCCAACCCTAGTCTGACTGTGAGGCAGTCAGTTTTCTTTCTCTCCCAGCTGCTTCTGGGTGGGAATGAGTAGAGTTTATGGAGAGTTAAGCAGGCTCATGGAGAGAGGAGAGGTTTGTGGGGGAAGACACGGGCCCGGCTTCTTCTTCTTCCCCATGATACTCACAAGCTCTCAGCACACAAGAGGCATTTATTCCCATAGGTGATGTAGTCAGAACCACAAACAGGCATGTAAGTGATGGGGCAAGGGATGGCCACCACTGGGTACTTCTTGTAAACGCTGCAGTCCACCTGTGACAGACACATGTGAGTACTCTGCTTTTCTCCTGGCCCCTGAGTGAGGGTGCCCTGGCCTCTATAGTACAGGAAGCAAAATACCATCCTAGAAGTCCCAGCTCAGATATTCTGATGCTGCTAAGGCTACTTCTATCAGTAGTGTTATTACCCCTATGACCAGTACTAGTACAACTGGTGCTACTTCTATTATTACTAGTGCATTCAGCTAATAATTCCTGAGCATTTCTATGCCAGGCATTAAACTTAAATCTTACAGGAATTTTCTTTGTTCAACCTTCAGACCAACTGAATAGGGTAGGTTCTACTATTGTCCTTATTTACAGATGCGAGAAATGAAGGCTTAAAAGAGAGAATCTGTATAACATAAAAGCTAGAAAGTGGTAGCATTGGGATTTGAACCCAGAGCCTGTGCAATTCACCAGGGTCCTGACTCTTACGTGGTGTCCATTCCATGAAGACTTCACCAGCCTCTCAGCTGGAAGCCATCTCTTCCTCACTTCACACTGGAATACCTTTTAAGGCTATGGTTATGTATATGTATGTCACATTTCTTCAAACAGCAGAGGAGATTTCTTTATCTGCATCTGCCTTTACCTTTTATTACCCCTCCAACCATACTGAATTACTCCTACATATATATTCATAGGTATTTGCTAACTAAAAGACAGTTAATAGGAATTGAAATGAACATGCAATTCCGTACACTCACCATAGTTATAGACAGATTAGCAGCTTCTGAAAGAGAGATACAGATGGAAATGTTAAAAATAAAGACTTGAAGTTTCATTAAGTAATGTAAATGAGATCCTATAGATTAAGACTCCATTTCCTCTGGCAATGAGTCTATGCACATACTCCATCCTTACACAAAATTCCAATTGTTTTCTGAGGAAGCCAAATGGCCAATGGGTTAGGTAAGCCCTTGGTTCAGGAAAGAGAATGACCCAAATTTCCGCTATTCATTATTACATGGGGTGTTTTCTGGAGCTCATTGTGTCTTTGATAATGGTTCAAAGTCAGATAGCAATGGGCAGTATTGCAGTCACCACTCCTAAGTAGAAGCACCTTCTCTGATATTCTCCCCCTCCTAATTGATATAAAGGAATGCAATGGAATGCCTTAAAGGTGTTAGAATATTATTTTATCTAAGTAATTTTTCAACCAGGTAAGAGTCTAATTGTTGACTCCTGGCCTTTGGAGAATTGTGTTTTATGTCAGTCTTCCTGGATTGATTTTGAGAGGCAGCCGTGTTTTTCTGCATCTTTGCACCAAGGAATAGTATCTAATAACAGGAATAGTATCTAATAGTATCTAACAACTTCCAGTGTCCTTATGCAATGGTAGTCTTATGAAGAAACTAGTTCATTTCTTTGTTCCATGGATAGAAATAAAAATCCTTGAAAGGGAAGACACTAGACCCAAATCCCCAAACTCTAGCAGAGACATAAGATTCTCCCTTTCCAGGCCAGGGCTGTTTCTATTCTAAATCAGTACATTTTCTATTCTAAGCCAATAGACTTTAAATCCACATGACCAGACATTTCTCTCAGATGCTCACATCCCAGGAGAGGTTTTTGGAATAATGGGCACCGTCTACGCCTTAACTCACCTGAGCTGCTGCAGAAGCAGGTCACTGCACAGAGCAGAAGGAGACCCCCAGCGACCTTCATGGTGGAGGTGGCTGTGAGGCAGGGGCTGCTTGGGGCTGTCACAGCAACTGCACCAGCCATGTTCTCGGGAAGGGGCCATGTTTATATGGCAATGCTTTGCTTCTCCACCTTTCCTATGAGGTCATCCAGAGTCAGTGCTGGCTGTGAGAGGCTCTCAAAGCACAATGTCACACCCTGGGTGGGGTTGCTGTCCTTGTCACTTAATTACTACTTCCTATCTGACCAACACATTAATTACATGAGGTGAGAAGTATTTTTCTGTCTGCCCTAGAGGTGGGGACTGTGACTTAGAATTCTATACTTCATTTAGTAGAAAAAATTAAGTATAGGCTGCTTGGCCTAGTTATGAAATAAATAAAAATATCAAACTTTATTTCACAAAAATGGAGACTATTAAACCCAGATTAGGCAGATCACACTTATGTTTATATTTTGGCTTCCAGGGAAATATTGTTTTATTTTTGAGGCAATGGGACCTTGTGGAAGGAAGAATGACTTCAGCATTAAAGAAATCTGGGGAAGAGCGTTGACATTTTCTGTCTGTGTGATTTTGGATAAGTCACTTATGTGCTGTGAGCCTGTATCTGTCAGGAAGACCTAGTTATGTTCTGGTAACATATAGTCCCGAGATTTCTGTGACTTAATACAAGTTTATTTTTTACTCAAGCTGCACAGTATGGTGGTCAGCTGATCGTGCTGCACTGCCTTCAATGGATCTCAAGTGGGCAGAGTTGTCGCTATTTGGAATGTTGTTCATTGTCAAGGGGAAGTGAAGATGTGTTCTTGAAGATTTCCCTTTTCTACAATTAAGTTTTCTAGCCCAGATGTGACACCACTGTCACTTTCCCTCACCATCACGTGGCGTGGCCCAACAATAGATGTTATGGAGTGTGATCTCACTTTGTCCTTTGAAGATCAGAAGGGGGAGAACTGGAAATAATTGGCAAATGACACAGCAAGCAGCCCAGCGCCTTAGTTCCATCCCCTGCTGAGTGAGAACTATTGCTTCCACAGTAGAGTTCACATAATTGGAGTCATTTACATGAAAAGGTTCTAAAGTGCAATGCACGTAACTGTAACTGTCATGGTGATTGTTATTATTACTATTGACGAGCCAAGAGTCTCTGCTCGGGGTTGCTGACATTAGCTTGTAAACTGTATTGTGCAGGCACAATTGTCCAAATGGCTGTAGTTTGTCTACTGAGCTTCAGGACATGTTATATGAAAGCCTGGGGCAAGGCCAACGGCTGTGCTCACCAGTGCTTTGCTTGGCAGGTTTATTTTAGTGCAGTTGAAACATAGTCTCTACAAAAGATAATAAGCTAATAATAAATGACACTGCGTGACTCCCTAAAATTCTGATTCTTACATCTTTTTGGGAAGCAATATAATCCATTAGTTAAGAATATGGGCATGGAGCCCAGTGGGTTTTATTTGAAATCATGTTTCTAATCAGTGTTGACTTTGTGACTTTGAGTATATACTTGTAGGTTAAGCTCTGGACATTTTAGTTTCTCATTTGTAACATAGAAATAATGTTTAACTCACAGGGTGGTGGTCAGAGTTAAGTGAGATTATATATACAGTGTTGTGTGTGTGTGTGTGTGTGTGTGTGTGTGTGTGTGTGTGTGTGTGTGTCAGCCTGCAAAGATCACAATCAGAGCTTGACATATGGTAGCTAATGACATGGAACGTGAGCTTCATGACAACTCATTGAGGAAGGAATTTTTATTACCCCCAATTTTACCAGTGAGTTAGTTGAGGCTCAGAGGATTTAAATAATCTCCCCCAGATCATGGTACAAATTAATGGAAAAGACTGTTGATTTCAGTCATGGAAAAGAAGGGAAGTGAATGTTCTAACAAAGACAATTCATTATGGTTGTCTTTGTTAGTGGTTGTCTTTGTTAATAACAAAGACAAGTTTTATGGTTGTTTTGAACATTTGAAGAGAATGAATACTGAGTAAAGGCCATTGGTTTCAAGAAGAGGTGTCTTTGTTGCCATTTGAAAACGCAATTTTATCAAAGAAGAGTGGGAATGGGATCAAAGGGTGATTAGGATAAAGTAGAAAGATATAGTTACAACATTTTTTTCAGATGTTTGATAGTAAAAGGGAGGAGGGGAATGGAAGAAGCTAAAGCTTTAGCAAGTTTTAGGATAGACTGAGCATATCTTAAAGTTAAGGGGAGAAGAAGAAATTTAAGATACATAGTGGAGGGTAGCTAATTAAAAGATAGGAAAGTAGGAAATATGACGAAAAGCACTGGTGAAACATAGGGAACAGAGAAGAGTAGATGAATGTAAAGACAGAGATATTTTGAAAGGGAGAGGAAGAAAGATGAAGGGGAACCCCCTGTAAAGTTGGCTCCAGCTATAAAGTTCTGGGGTTGCCTCGTGCAGTGGAAGAATTGAGTTGTTCTGGAAGCTGAAGAAGGCCTGACACAGACATTGACCCGAGCATGTCAGACAGCCAACGGGGGTACAATAATCAGTGAGCACTAGGCGGTATTAGCACTGGATTTGAGCAGTACCAGGCTGAACACTTCTCTCAAAATCGCATGTTATGATACTGAATGAGAAATGGAAAAAAAGCGATTTTATGAATAGGGAGTGTGTGCATCTTAGACTTGAGTGGGAAGCTGTTAAGACTGTGGTAGCCTGGGAAGAGAGTCAAGTGTTCAAGAAGGTTCTGAGGGACTGTGCGAGGTGTGAGCAATTAAGCGTTTAGAGGTCTTGGAGGTTCAGGCTGTGTGCAAACTTGGTGGGTGTGGGGAACATGAACAATTGTTTATGGAGGCGGTGGCTACCAGGCAAAGTGTCAGATTAATTTCTCAAGGGTGGGGCTGACATAATGATCCTCAGGGTGTATCCAAAGATAAAGTAGATGAAGAATGGGTGGAGGTAAAGGTCTTTGGATTTAGAAAGGTGAGGAAAAGTAAGCTCAAACGATCAGATGTGGGTCACTTTGGGTTTGGGCAGCTGTTTACACTGAGAAGAAAATTTCAAGCTGCACAGTGAGTCACAAATTATGGAGGGTCCTTTAGGAATGAAAGATAAAGCCTGTGAAGTAAAAAAAGCAGCCCACTTTACACTGAGGCAGTTTGCTTATTCCTCCCTGTAGCCCTGCAAGGGGCCCAAACTTGAGGCCTTGTCACAGAGGATCCCTATGACAATGGTGCCATTCTAGGGAAGACAGGGTAGAATTAAAAACATAAACAGAAAAATGTAACATGAAAGAAAAATTTGAGAGTGTTGAATCCCTAATTTCTTCCCCAATGGATCTCAGGTGCCACAGGGAAGAAAAGTTAGAAAGTTAGAGATGGGTGCGAGAACTAAATCGGAGAAGGGCCTGAATGAAGAGTTTCTGGGTTAGTCAGCTGGAGGGAAATAGGGAAATCAGCACCACAGTTAGCAGTAATCCAGGTATAGAAAAATGGCTACAGGAAGTGAAAATTGTAAGAAAACCACATATTAAGCACTTACTGTGTGCTTGAACTGTGTTATAGCTGCTGTGTGAATTATCTCATTTAAGACTTAACAATAATCTTAGAGATACATACGGTTATTCACCCTGTTGTTTAGCTAAGGTAACAGGGACTTACAGAAGTGGATAGTTTAAAGTTAAGAGCCACAGCTTTTAATTGTTCTGGTGTATTGCCTTTAAATCTAAATCTAAGAGGTGGATTTGGAGACACTGAAAATGGGACTACCGGGAGTCAAACTGTCCGAATCAGAGCCATCGGGAGGGACAGCTGCTGTTTTAAATGAGCAGCTGAGGCCACCAAGTGTTGGGTCATGGATTTTCATGTGTGAGCGTCATGTGGAAAGAAGGAGGGTCCCAGTGGGGAAAGAGGATGACTGAGAGTCAGGCAACACGGATTCTACCTGTGCACCCACCTCATCTATCGAAGGTGCAATGCTGTGACAGTTCCTTTTCCACTTGTGTTTTCTGATTCCCAAGCATCTAGTGAGCTTAGCCTAGGTTGTTTCTTCACATTTCTCAGTTAAAAGTCCCTCCTTGGAACACTAATATGTACCAATGATAAATAAGTCTGAGGATTGTGGGTGGGTGGAAAGAAGTTGGAACTCTCCTATGTGATTCTGTCTTGCCCTCCTAATTGCTGCCTCAGCCCACCCCAACCCCCAGGCTCCTTCCTTCTTAGCAGTCAGCGCACACTCCACCCAATACCCTCCAGGCCTTGTGACAGTTTTAAAATCAGTGGCCTAGATTTGACTGCATTAACTCTAGCCTTTTGTCTGTCCTCTTCTCCCTTCCCTGTGTGTGATGCCTTCACACTTCAGCTTTTTTTTCATCTTCTTTTTTTCGTTCTTTGATGTAGCCCCCACTGTGATCATGCCTCTGTGAGCACTGAGGCTCAGTGACCAAGAGATCTGGATGTTTGCATTTTGGATCTTGTGTCTCATGGGAACAGGGAGTTAGCACACGCAGGGATCCTATGTTTTGGTTCTATTCAACTTTCTTTGAATCACTGAGGCTAAAGAGTTCCAATCATGGAAGAAGATGATGTGAATAAACAATAACTATTTTTTCCTATTGGTTTATGTTGCTCCTAGGTGACTTCACAACTTCACACCATATGGATCTAGATTACACACACACACACACACACACACTAAACCTCCCAGCACCTATTAGTAAAATCATGTCTACTGTGCTCAGTGCTGAAGGGAACACCTGTAACCCCAGACTTAGCCAACATTAGAGAAGATATTAGTCTGCTAGGGCTATCATAAGAAAATACCAAAGAATGGGTGATTTAAACAACAGAAATTAATTTTCTCACAGTTCTGGAGACTGGAAGTTCAAGATCAAGGTGTTGGCAGAACTAGTTTCTCTTGAGGCCTCTCCCTTTGACTGGTAGATGGCCATTTATTCACTGTGTCCTCATATGGCTTTTGCACTGTGTGTATGACCCCTGATGTCTCTTCGTCTTCTAATAAAGATGAAAGTCCTATTAGATTAAGGCCACATTTTTATGACCTCATTTAACCTTAAAAGCACTGTCTCCAAATAGGGTTACACTAGGGATTAGGGCTTGAACACATGAATTTTGGGGAGGCACAATTCAATCTATGACATTCTGCACTCTGCACCACTACCCCCCAATTCATGTTCTTCTTACACACAGATAATCATAAACTTTTGATCTACAAGACACTGGTATCCCTTAAAATGTTAACTAGTATTTCTTGACAAAAGGATTCCTTGGTCAACCAGATTTGGGAAACCCTGGATACTCTATTTCTTTAGGAGGGATTCACAATGTACTTTGTTATATTAAAGGCTGTATTAAATTTTTTGCAACACAGAAATATTTTCACTTTGTTTAACTCAATTGTCCCCAAAACTTAATTTGCCACAGTTTACTTATTTTTCTTTTTACAGAACATTTAATAACATCTATAAGGATACTAGCATTTTCTTAAATATTAAGAAAGAAGGATTTACTCCAATTTCCCATGAAGTTATGATATTCAATATACAGACCCAATACCAAGAAAGATCACTGAATTTCCAGTCTGCTTAGAAGAAGTTTTTACCATATTAAAGAGAACCCCATCTCTCTATGGCTTCCATTCAATCTGGTTCTCGACAATGGACCCCAATAGAACAAGTTTGCTCTCTCTCCAAGTATATCCCTTCAGATGTGCAAAGACAGCTCTAGAGTGCTTAGAAAGGTCTTCTTTCTCCAGATAATATAGATCGGCTTCTTTAGTGTTTCAGGTATGTAGTCCTGTAAGTCCTCCCCACCCTGACATATTAACCTAACATTATTAATAACAGTGAAACACAAGTAAAAATCAACTTCACCATTTCCCTTCTTTGTTCCAGGCGGTGTTATCCTCACTGGAGGTTCAGAGATGAACAAGACAGCCAAGGCCTTTCTTCTTGCAACTTACTTTCTTGTAGAATAAAAAAGAAAGAAAAAGAAAAGATTCATAGAATATAAGATGATTTCAAATGTTGACAAGTATGTAAAAGAAAATGTATCATGATATTGGGCTAGAGAATAATATGGAAATATGCACCAAATTAGACTGGTGATCAGAGGAGATGCTATTTGAATACACACTTGAATGATAAGAAGGAGCGAGTCCACAGATTCCATTTTCTCCAATTCCAGTATTCTGTAAAAGGGCTGTTTTTGTCATTAAAAACATTCAACTTGTAAATCAGACATGCTCTAGCCTATGTCTTCTGTGATTAGGTTAAATGTTTTGTACTGAATTCTGTGACTTCTATGTGAGATTGGATTAAAAAATTCTAATTATTTTTCTTAATTGCCTTTTCTCCATGTTTCTTTCTTCATATTATTTTCTATTACAAGATTTCTTATGATGATTTCAATTAGAGTCTGTGTCTAGGATTTTATGGTCTCAAACATTCATTAAGTGTCTAGCTATTGAACTCCCATTGTGTGTCTCACATGTTATTATATGACCTGTTTTATTCATTATCATCACAGCATTCATTACCACCCACCATTGTCTGTTCTCTATTTGCATATTATTCACCTCTCACCACTAGAATGCAGGTTCCACGACAGGATCTTGCCTGTCTCGCTTGCTTGCTTAGACCAGTATCTAGCACAGTGCACTCCACAGAGTAGGAACTGCTCAATAAATAATTACTAAGTGAGCAAAGAGTCATAAGATTCCACACTGTTAGCCAAAAGGTAGAGTAACACAGACTTCATCCAGCATTTGGGAGAAATAATCTGTTAAATTCACATCAGTGAATTTAACAAGAAATAAAGCTTATTTCACTGGATCTTAAAATAATTCAATCATTTTAGATTGAATTTAACTTCAATAAGAAGAGGAAACCGTGAAACATTTAACACATTCTCCTCCACGTTTTCCAAATGACTCAGAATCATTTTTCAGTGGAAATCACTCTGTTGTCTGAGTGAGCAAGGGCCCCTCTGCAGAGTTCCTTTCAGTGGCAAAGGCCACAAGGTAAATATGTACCCAGTAGAGCTGACAGAACCTCCACCTACTTCTTCCTGGCTGCTCCCACCACTGCATCACTGCAAAGAATCCACCAATCCTAATAGTGTCCCAACATAATCTATAAAAATAAGATTTATCAGTTTATCAAAAGGCTTAATTAATTAAGGTTATGTCTACATACTTTAAGATGAGAACTACCTAAATATAGCATGTCCAGACCCGATAGAAAGAAATAAGACTTGAGAAATGACTGAAGTAACTAGAGTTTTTTTGTTTCCGTTTTTATTTTTCCTGGAGAAAAGACATTTGAGTATGTACTGAGTAGAAGACAGAAAATTCGTCCTCTACTGTTAATTGGAAGAGAGAGTAAACTTCTGTTTTGTTATGAAAGGCTCTGCCTTTTGAAAGCATCATGAATGTAGGTTTGGATGCAAGGTAAGCAGGCTTCCTTACAATCAGACCTCCACAGCAGTGTTCACGCTTCATCGTGCATGAATTTCCCATCAGTGGGAAATCCTGGTAGATGTTAGCCCATTAGCAGTGTTATGGAACAAGTCAGAGATTGTTCAGATGGTGTAAATCCTCAGCCCAATTCAGAAAGCCTAGATCTCCCTGAATTAGGCTCTCAGCCAATGCATTTTGGGCTTAGTCATGTTTGATATAGTGACAAAGATAAAGCAGGATACATAGCAATATTAAGTATATGATAAAATGCTAATTATATATTTATTATCAAAGTTAAATTCTCATTGTATAGACAAAACAAGTTAGCCCAGAGAGAAGTTACTTTCCCTGATGTCACTTCGTTAGTGACTGCGTTACCTGCTCTTTCCATTCCACCAGCTGTTGAGGATATGCAGGAATGTGGGGACTCAGTCTAGAAAATGGTTGTCAAATGCGGATGAGCATTAGAATCTCCCGGAGAATTAACACAGAACATGGATGCTCAGGCTCATTAAAATAGGGTCGGCCTTGGCCTATATACAAAAACATGTACAAAATCAAGGACGGAGGAAGCTGTAAGAGGAGAAGGGTCCCTGTTGCCGGCAGAGGTAGACTGAATATTAGCTGGGAAGGTGATGGAGAAAGTAGTTGTGTGCCCTCCTTTGGACCTTCTGGTTAAATAAAGAACTAGCCAGACTAAGATAGAAAAGTGAGGCTGACATCTAGTGGCCAAAACAGGTAATGATACAGAGCACAGAAGCCAGAGGCCAAGAACTTGTTTTACTGTTCACGTCCCCAGCCTCAAATGTAATAATAACGTCTTTTCCCGGTATTAGTCAAGATCTTTCAGTTATAAGTGACAGATTATATGGCAGATTAAGCAACAATAACCACAAAGGGAATTTATTGATCAATGTAATAGTAATGATGGGATGAAATGGGAATTAAGTATGCTGGAACTAGGGGGTCAAATGATATCAATTCCTCTGGGTCCTTCCAAAACATGTCGGCCCCCTCACTTCCCCCCAATAAAAAACTCTTGGTTCTCCTCCTCCCTTCTTCTATTAGCATGTGGACATTTTCCTCACCTAACGAAGGTGGGCTTCATTCATGAATATGAGGTAGAAAGCCTCAAACAGCTCTATGTGTGTGGGGGTTTTTTTCTCTTTTGCTCATGTCTTTAAGTGAGATTAGTGGGGCAGGGTCTGACTTTGTAGATAAGCCTGCAATTTGCAGTAAATTTAATTTAAGGGAGTGTCAGGTAAGCCTACTTGACAACATACCTTAGACCCAAGCAAAATGAAAGCTGACTTTAAACAATCAGCACACAGAGATGAGTATCTACTGCTTCTTTTATTATGATGTTTATTTGTAATAAATACAATATTTGGTTCTCCATTAGTTTAATTCCTTTGTTTTCGATTTTGCTGCAAATTTGGGTGCAGCACAGAAATGTATTATTTCTTATATATCTTCAAAATCCAAAAGAAATGATTTTCAGCATTAAGTAGTGAAAATAATGAGTATAGGACTCTGTTACCCATTAATTGCACTTTCCATATTTGGCAAATTTAATGTGATGACTACCAAATTCCCTAAAGAAGAAAAAAAAAAAAAAGATTAGTATTACAAGGAAAGTGGGCATTGTTTCACACTTTCTTAGCTTCCAAAAGACATCCTAAGAAAGCAAGCTGCTTTTACAATTCCCTTTACACCCACCTCTCTTCCACTCCTGTTTATCATCACCACCGCTTGCACATTCCTCGTCTATGTCTTGATTATTCAAAAAGTATGTTGTGAAGTGCTTCAGCAGAGAATCTTTCATTCCTTAACCTGTTCATTCCCATTTGATACCTTTCCATTCAACATAGCAATGCCAGATTTTTCTACCAAGAAAAGATACCCACAGAAATGCCGCAATGCATAGTACTTCATACATTTCACAACACTGCTCAAATCTTCACTAGCTTTGCATGCTCATAGGCTACACTTTATTCTCCTTCGTCTGGTATTTATGTTTCCGCATGGGATGGGAATATGATGCTGAAAGCACATGAGGATTCTTTTCAAAGGAAGATGTGCATGAAAAGTTAACTAGCAGACTGGGGATGCTCAAATTATCTCTGGGGAAATAACCTATAAACCCTTGGAGTATCCTGCCTGATAAGAGTGTCTTTGTAACCCAGGGTCGAAGGCCAGGGCAGATAGTTTATGCTCAGATGAATGCCTGTTTTTTCAGCTGTGGTCCTGGGTCCTCTGTATCAGTTTGATGTTCTTCTCTTTTTTTTCGGTGTGTGGGGGAGTGGTCTGGAGACTAAGTACTTGTCAGTCATGCAGGTGTTGTATGCCTGGGTGACTGGCCCCCAACAAATTGCTGGGACACCAAGGCTTTTGTTAGCTTCCCAGGTTGGCAATACTTCATACCTGTTGTCACCCTTCATAGCTGGGAAAACTAAGCATTGCCTGTGTGAACCCACTGGGAGAAGACAACTGAAAGCTTGTTTGTGCCTGTTTTCTCCCGGACTCCATTGTGTGGGCTTTCTGCCTTTACTGATTTTAATCTGTATCCTTTCATTGTAATATACCATTACCATGAGTATAACAGCTTTTCTGAGTTCTGTGAGTCCTCCTAGCAAATTATCAAACCTGACAGTAGTCTTGGGGACTACCAACACAGATCTCATAGGTCATGGAAGAGTTATTGACAAGACACAAGATGATTTGTAAAAACAATTTCTAATGGAGTTAAAATATATTACAAGGAATAGTATTCATTTTTTAAAATCTAAATTTCATATTGAATTTATTTAAAAGTTGTTAAAAGTCAACTGTCAATTTTTACCACATAACCATATTGTTACTCATGTGTGTATATCTACACCTGTGTCTATGTCTATGTCTATATCTATATCTATAATCTATTTATACCTACCAAACAATATTTATGGATGTTATTCATAGGTATGTCAATATGAGTTGTTATGGCAAATTTGAGTGATTTTTAAAAATTGGATTTCTATTCATTGCTTGAATATAGACTATCTACTAATATGTCTGCACAATTCAACCAAAATGTCATGTAACATTTTCTTTGCCTTTTTAATGAGTCAACTTTGAATGTTCACTACATTTTAAAAAAAGACATCACTTTATATGTAGTCTGTCCACAATCTTTTGTGAATAATAGAGGCTGTTTTAAAAAAAAAAATCCCATGCATCAGTAAATCTAGTTCCTTGGCTAAGATTATTTGAAATTTCTGTGAAGAAATATATAGAGAAAAAAATAATGGTATTTTACTTTGAACTTACCACTGAGCAACACAAAAGACACACTCATTCTGGTAAGTGCGGCCATTTCTAGCACAAACAGGTGCAGTTATATCTGGACATCTTGAGTCATAAAAGGGATCCACTGGGTGGTACATTTTACATGGGGGCTGCAAATATTATAAAGTATCATATAGATAACAATTGATAAATTTCCTCTCATTTATTCTTGTTCTGCCACTTCTGCCCCACATAGAAATAATGTCAAATATAACTAGTCAAATGATCCTTTTCAAGGATTTCCTTTGCCGGAGCTTTGGTCAGGCAAGTTTTTTTCTGATTGCAGTGTCTTCACCCATCCCAACATTTCTTAAAGTCATGAGCATTGTAATATCTAAGCTTAAACCCCAAATGCAAAGTTTTCATTTAAACTTGGAGTCCCAATATCAGAAAGCCATTATAAGAAGTGTGTTAATAGAGATATTCATGTGTTTGTGAACTTCTAGCGGACAGGGGCTCAAATACAGTTGTTGAGAGTGAGCGTTTGTATTAAGAATGGGAATCAATCCTGTATATACCACTTTTTTAAAAAAAACACCTTACTTGACCTCTCTGATGTATTAAATTTATTTTATCTTTTATTGAATTTATTGCGGTGACATTGGTTAATAAAATTATATGGGTTTGATGTATATAATTATATAATACGTCATCTATATATTGCATTGTGTTTGATCACTCAAAGTCAATTCTTCTTCTATCACCATATATTTGACCCCCTTTACCCTCTTCTACCTCCTCCCCCGCCCACGTTACCCTCCAGTATCCACTAAACTGCTGTGGGTGTCTATGAGTTTTTGTTTATTTGTCTTGTTTGTTTGTTGCTTTCAGTTTTATATCCCACGTATGAGAGAAATCATATGGTTCTCGACTTTTTGCTGTCTGACTTACTTCGCTTAGCATGGTAATCTCAAGATCCATCCATGTTGTTGCAAATGGCAGTATTTCATCTTTTCTTATGGCTGAGTAATAGTCCACTGTGTGTGTGTGTGTATATATATATATATATATATATATATATATATATATATATATACATTTTCTTTATCCAATCATCTATTCAGTTGTTTCCAGTTCTTCATGATTCAGTCTAGAAAGGTTACATATTTCTAAGAACTTGTCCATTTCTTCTAGGTTATTCAATTTGGTGGCATATATTTTTATATCATTCCTGTATGATTCTTTGTATTTCTGTGATACCTGTCATAACTTTTTTTTCATTTTGTTTATTTGTATCTTTTCTCTTTTTTCCTTAGTGAGTAAAGCCAGAGGTTTGTCAAGTTTATTAATTTTTTCAAAGAACCAGTTCTTTGTTGCATTAATTTTTTTTCTATTATCTTTTTGTTCTCTATTTCATTTAATGGTGCTCTAATTTTTATTATTTCCTTCCTTCTGCTAACTTTGGGTTTCATTTGTTCTTCTTTTTTTAGGTTTTTAAAATATAATGTTGTTTACTGGGGATTTTTCTTGTTTCTTGAGATAGACCTGTAATGATATAAACTTCCCTCTTATTACTGCATTGGCTGCATCCCAATGGTTTTGATATGTAGTATTTTCATTCTCATTTGTTTCTATATATCTTTTGATCTCTCTTTTTATTTCTTCTTTGAACCAGTTGTTCTTTAATAACATGTTTAATCTCCACATATTTGATTTCCAATTTCAAAGCACTGTGGTCAGAGAATATGCTTGATATGATTTCAATCTTCTTAAATTTGTCATCCCAACATATGTTCTGTCCTTGAGAATGTCCCATGTGCTCTAGAGAAGAACATATAATCTGATGTTCTGGGCTGAAAGGCTCTGTAAATGTTGATTATGTCCACTTGGCCTAATGTGTCATTTAAGGCTAATATTTCCTTATTGATTTTCTGTTTGGATGATCTATCCATAGCTGTCAATGGGGTATTTAGGTCCTCTACTATAAGTATATTTTTGTCAGTTTCTCCCTTTAGTTCTGTTAGGTGCCAGGCTTCATGGCTTTGTTTTCTGCCTGGCAATGGCAGCTGCTAGAACACAGCTGTTGCACTTCTGTATTTGGTCTCTGCCCCAATCACTGGGTCCAGCTGTATTATATGCTGATCACTCAGGCAGGAGTGCTTGGGCCCACAGAGAGTATACCTGCAGCCTGAATCCCCCCCTCCCCTCTCCTGGACTGGCAGTGAGTTCCAGGCTGTGTCTGCAGCATCCATCTCTGCTCTTCTCCCTGCCCTCTTCCCTGTTTGCTCCGATTCACCCACTTTCAAATGTTTCGATGCAGGGATCTAACTCACGTGTTTGTGTGTTGCACAGGGAATCCTTTGTTGAGTTACAGCTGCTCAACTTGTTGTAACTTTGAGGGGAGAGGTCAAGGGGAACCCTCACGCTGCCATGCTTCAGACATCACTCACATACATACCACTTTTTAACCTTGTGACCTTGAGCAAATGACTAGTGTTATTTCATTTAATGGTCAGAGGTATATTTTACTATTATCCTGCTTGTGTTACCTGGGAGTAAATCTAAATGTGGAGAGGTTAACATATGTGTCCATGGTCACACAGAAACATTCCACTATGTTTTAGGTTTCTCATAACAAGACAGGGATCAGATTAAAATCAGAATTCAGAACTGAGAAATTTAAATTTACCTTAGGCCATCTAGTGTGGTTGTGTTGTTTCAAAATGTCTGGAAATAAAGTACAGACACAATAGGTTAAAAGAAATAGTTTTCCATGGAATATGATTTCACCCACTGAAGTTACTGACTGAATAAAGAAATGTGATTTATTTGCTCATTTGCACAAAAGTACACAACAGAATTTGTGGGCGGTGACTACTTTATTTATTTATTCTTACTTTCATTTTCACAGTCAGTCTTGACTTCATTTATAAATTTGCTTTGTCATTGAGGAAAGGGTAAAATCTGTTTGGGGTTATAGGCATAACTTGCCAACCATGCTATTTTCAGTAAGTTACTTGGCTTTTGTTGGCTTTAGTTTCCTCTTTGCTACAATTAGGATAAGTGTATGCATTTGGAAGATTGTTATAAAAATTAAATATGACATATTGAACAAAGTATTAGGCCAGTTCCTACCAAGAGGCCAAACTAAAGATGACAGTGAATGATGATCAAGAAACTTAGAGTTCCTTGGCTCTAGTGAGACTGTTGCGTGAGGGGTGCAGGTCTTGCCTTGGGGATAGAAAATGACCAGCTGGCTGTGGGAGAATGAAGTAAGAAAAGACCTGTAGTTCTGATCTTCCTTATCTTTCACTGTTAGATGATATTTAAAGTATTCTAGAATACATGGTTTCAAATGAGAGTATTATGCTAAGTGCAAAAGGTCAGACAGAAAAGGACAAGAACTTATAATTTCACTCATGTGAGATATAAAACAAAAAGGAGCAAATTAAAACAAACAAAAACAAACTCAAAAGTCATCTATAGCAGGCTATCTTGTAGAAGAATAACAAAATGTACACGTTTATTTGAGCAAAAAGAAACATAGGAAACATACAGCAGAGACTGATGAGACTGGTTACATATAGGGTGGGGGTGACATTGCAGTGACAGGAAAAGGATATGGAGGCAATTACTCAGTTTTCAACCTAAACTTTTTTTCATTTTGTTTCATTTTCCTCATGTTCAAAATAATTCTGAATTGCCCTTTTGATTTTTCTTGACCCATGAATTATGTAGAAGTATGTTATTTAGTTTGCAGATATTGGAGGATTTTCCATAGTAACTCCTTTTTCCAACTGTGATGTCCAATGGATACCAATTTGCATTATCAAGCCCATAATGTTTCAGCAAAACATTTCCTATCTAGCCACAAATTATCCTTTTTCTTTCCTACAACGGAAAGACGATCAGATGTTTCCCTCCCAAGTTGCTTACCTGAAAAAACATGTGTCAATGTGCAGGATACCAGGAAAAATATGGTCACGTGAAGAAAGGCAGCCATTTGATCTCATCTAATGTCCTGCTTTGGGGAGACCTGTGAAAATGCTCAAGATATTTTATACGTAATCTGTTGCATATCTGGCTTTCCAAACATGAGAGAACCCACTACCCTGAGGTGGTGCCATTGCCATAAACTTGGCCATGGTTGTCTCACAGTGGTATGGGATTCTGACCTGAGAGGGCCTTCCTACTCTAAAGAAGGAAAGGAAACAATTAAAAAGACCTTTTTTCTTTCTTTCTTTCCTTTTTCCCCCTGTTTTTCTACCAGCAGCCAGGGTATAATCACTGTACCGGCTTAAAAGAGGAATTAGGGCTCTCACCAGGGCTGACCTCAGGCATGTTACCAATAGGTTCACCCCACAATAGACCATCTAAACTGGTCCATTTATGTTAGTGAATATGGACTCTAAGAATTTATAAGAATTTCAAAATCCCAGATGTGAACTGTCCTGTACAATCAGAACATGCCACCCTATAATGCAGGTCATTTGATTCTCTGGGATGGACCGGTCTCTCCCACATTAAAGTCCTCCTTTTCCTTCCTAAGCTTCTTCTCCCAGGCCAGTTACATATGCTCAAATACAAAGAATGGATTGAAAATGGAATTGTTGGTCCTGGATCATAAAGATTATGTATAC